>NW_021939396.1:13063609-13589447 GCF_001715985.3 Manacus vitellinus | reverse complement strand
TCTGCCGTGGCCCTTTGGAGCATCATGCTGAAAAAGACTGTGAATAGGGTTGGTGCGAGAACGCAGCCTTGTTTCACACCATTCTTAATTAAAAAGGGCTCAGAAAGTGCATTGCCATATCTGACTTGGCCTCATGGAGTGAGATGATCCTCATGGAGTGAGATGATCATTTTAAGGAACTTGGGGGGACAACCTAAATGTTCCACAATCAGCCACAGACCTTTTCTGCTCACAGTATCGAAAGCCCTGGTGAGATCAACAAAGGTTACATAGAGACCTTTGTTCTGTTCCCTACACTTCTCTTGCAGTTGTCTGAGAACAAATGCCATGTCTGCGGTACTGCTGTTGGCTCTGAAACCACACTGGCTTTCAGGTAGAATTCCTTCTGCTATAGCAGGTCTGTTCAAGACTATTCTTGCCAGGATTTTGCCAGCAATGGAGAACAGAGTAATACCACAGTAATTTGAGCAGTCTGATTTAATTCCTTTCTTCTTATACAAAGCGATGATGACTGGATCGCGAAGGTCTGATGGTAGTTCGTCTAGTTCCCAACAGTGCATCACAAACTCATGAAATTTGGCATGGAGTGCAAGGCCCCATGTTTCCAGATTTCAGGTGGAATTCCATCAACCTCAGCTGCCTTGCTGATTTTCACCGGCTGTATGGCCTTGAGGATTTCTCCCATAGTAGGGGCAATATCCAATTTGTACTTCACTGGTTGTTGTGTGATGGACTGAATTGCTGAGTCTTGGACTACACTGAAAAGAATCTAAAATTGTTCAGACCATCGATTCAGAATGGAGGGTGTATCTGTTAGAAGCGTTTGACCATCTGCGCTGAGTAGAGGGTTTTGGACCTGGTATGTAGGCCCGTATGCTGTTTTCAGGGCCTCACAGAATCCTTTGTGAGCACCCGTATCTGTGCATAATTGAGTTTTTTCAGCTAGATTGATCCACCACTTGTTCTGGATGTCACGGAGTTTCTGTTGGAGCTTGCTGCATGCAAGACAAAAGGCTATCTTTCTTGTGTGACAGGATGGCAGTGCAAGGTGGGCTTGGTGGGTGGTTCTCTTCTTCCTCAACAATTCCTGGATCTCTTGATTGTTTTCATCAAACCAGTCCTTGTTCTTCTTGAAGGAAAACCCTAAGGATTCTTCAGAGGATTGCAGGATGCTGTTTTTCATATGGTGCCAAATTGTTTCAGGAGAGGAATCTGTAGAATCTATGGAATGGTTTTCAAGCCTAGTTTGAAGGTTTGCCTGGAATCTGTCTCTTACTGTGGCTGATTGGAGACTGTTAACTTAGAGTCTTCTCCTTGGGATACTGCCCCTTTTAGGTTTGAATTTAAGATTGAAGTTAAGTTTACAGCGCACAAGCTGATAGTCTGTTTGGCATTCTGCACTGGGCATCATGCGGGTATGGTGGACATCGTGGACATCCCTCCGTCGCACCAAGACATAATCAATGAGGTGCCAATGCTTAGATCTGGGGTGCATCCAGGTTGTCTTCAGACTATCTTTCTGTTGAAAGATAGTATTAGTGATGGTGGGCTGTTGCTCCGCACAGAATTCTAGCAGAAGTCAACCATTATCGTTGCAGTTTCCAACACCATGCTTGCCTAATATTCCTTTCCAGGCTTCAAAATTCTTACCTACTCTGGTGTTGAAATCACCAAGGATAATGATCTTAGCATCTGTAGGCACCTTTTGGCTAAGGTGGAGCAGGTCAGTGTAAAATTTATCTTTTTCAGCAGGGTCAGCTTGGAGAGTTGGGGCATATATACTGAAGAGGACAAGGTGTTGCTTCTTGTGTAGTGGAATGCGTAGGGAGATAATGCGGTCAGAATGACCTGTCGGCAGATTTTTGAGTTTAGGAACAATAGAGTTTTTGATCATGAAGCCAACTCCTGAGATACGCTTTTTGGTTCTAGGTTTACCTGACCAAAGAGTGTGTAACCGGCACCATGTTCTCTGAGGCTGCCTTCCTTGTGAAGGCGAACTTCACTGAGAGCAGCAATGTCAGTGCTGAGACGAGCCAGTTCATGGGCAATTAGGGCAGAACGACGCTCAGGACGTCCACTATCCACAGAATCAAGCATGGTTCTGATATTCCAACATGCTAGAGTTAATGTAGGTACATCTTTGGTGGCAGGTGCATGACTTTGTCTTTTGATCTTTGTGCGACCGCATTGGAAGAAGATGCCTGTTGGTCTGCAGTTAACAACCAGGTGAAACTGGAGATGAACTTTGTTTAGGCCACCTTTTCTAGGTCCCTCTCCGAGTGGACCAAGCAGTGCTGTCCTTGAAAAGGCTGCTTGGTCGTTCACGGTGCTGCCCCAAGAGACTGTCATCTCCGGTCAGTCTCAAATTACCAATATCCTGAACCGCCTGCATGCAGGGTTGGGTCTAGGGCTTCCAGTGCACCTTTCACCTGCCGTTTCGACCCTTGCCCATCGCTACAGGGTTTTTTGCATGTGGGTAAAGCCTTCAAGCCTGTGCAATGGATTTTTAGGTGAGATGCAGTTTGCGTGGAACTGAACCCAGCCTTTAATCCTAAGGTTCATCTGCCAGGGCCGAGCGAGCTTGGACGGTGGCAGTGAGGTCCTCAGGATGCAGGTTTAATTAGAATGACCTTCTCTTAGATGGATGGCCTTACAGGGCTAAGTGAGCTCCATCTGCCCAGGTTTGGGATTAGAGTTGTCCTTCTCCTAGGATGACTTCCAGAAGGCTAACGAGCTCATCCTGCCCAAGGATGTATTGTATCTGACCCTATGGTTTTGACCTGTCTGGCATGGGCGACCCTACCGAAGGCATGTGCCATTGCCAACATAGCTCACAACCACATAGGGTTACACAGGCTACATTCCTACTATTAAAACAATTACGGCAAGTCTTACACTTCTTACTTTTCTGCCACCTATTTGTATTCAATCCCAAGGAAACACCCAGGAACAACCCTTTGTCCTGACCACCCTTTCAGGATGTAACGAATATATCCAGAACATACTGAGCCTGGGCAGTAGCTGCAGGTGAGCCAAAAACAAACAAATGAACAAAACCGTTCTGGCCCCTGTACCCACCTAGGGCTTGAGTACCTCTCCAGGCCCCAGCCCGGCCGAGACCCCCAACCCACCAGAGGAAACCATTATCCACCCTGACCTTATCCTCCCCCCACTGTGTTACCTCATATCTTCCCACACACTGCTTACCTGCCCACCCTCCAGTCCAAGGACCCCCACGGCCCACCCGGTACCCTTCCCCTCCCACCCCCCTTCCCCCAAACCAGACCGGCAAACCTCTGTGTGCTCCGAGGCTTCTACTCTCCTTTCTCACGAGGGCACAAAGCCATGCTGGCGAAGTTCCCTCACTCCTTTCCCCTGCCGGGGGGGAAGGGGTGGCCCCGCGCAGGCCCGGGGGCGGCTTCCCGGGGGGCAAATCATAGAATCACAGAGTCGTAGAATGGTTTGGATTGGAAGGGACCTAAAAGATCATCTCGTTCCAGCCCCCACCACAGTGTGGTTTGCAGAGGCCCATCTCTCAAGCCTATCCGGGTTCCTCTGGATGGCATTCCTTCCCTCCAGTGTGTTGACTGCACCACACAGCTTGGTGCACTGGATCTCACTGTCCATGTCATCAACAAAGATGTTAAACACCACCTGTCCCAACACCAACCCCTGAGGAATGCCAGTCATCACTGGTCTCCCCATTAATAGTCCTCTGTGGACTTCCTTGTAAAGAACATTCCCTGTTGGATTGTATCCTGCCTGGATAATTTTAAATGAGATTTTATATGCTCTGTCTGGGATATTTAGCTCTTTTGGGTTGTCTTTGTCAATTAGGTAGCCTGCTAGCTGTGATTACCTCCAGGGCAGCTGGCCTGGTCTTTCCCGGGAAGTTTGTGCTCTGGTGCTGATCTTCCAGCTTCCTCAAGCCTCCTAAAACCTTCTGAAACCTCTCCTTGCTCAGAAGCAGTCCTCCCCTGTCCTGCCTGGCTGTAAACACCACCCTGAGAAGCACAGCTCCTTCAACAGGAAATTGGTGTCTCCTGTCACCGAGGGTTGCCAATACTTTTTGAGTGTGTGGATGACCTTGGCCTCTGGGATTTCAAACGAAGACTACAAAAAAGCGAGTTAACATAAATCCACATCAAGAAGGAACTGGACAGTTAGTTCTGAAGTTTTGTTACATGTCTAAGTAGGAACATTGCTTAGATGTGGTCTGATTCTAACTAGCAGGGTGAAGGGACCCGAGAAGCCTCTTTTGCCTAGAAGACCTTTCAGATTTGAAGACAGAAGAGAAATGGAACAAAAAGAGTCTCAAAATCTGTTTTCTGTACAACTAAACTTCTCCATGGCAAAGTAAGCATATGGCATGAATGCAGAAACTCATTAGTGCAGACCTTTGGGAGACACTACGATTAAGCAAAACAGAGCCAGATGAACATTTGAGAGAAACAACAAATCGCCAACACTGGAGAAAAATAACTGAGAGCCAAATGACTACAGTTGCAGACTCACGAAACAGATATTCAGGAATGTGATTTCTGGGAAAGACTTTTCTGAGGATGGTTTTCTGGCTCTGTGAGACCAATTTAGACATGGAGGGAGTAGGTTACCTCAGTCCTCAATGGTGGTGCTGGAAGATATTTAAGTTGGTAGTAGAGAGATGATGACATTTTTCTGTGGGCTGTTTCCACCTCATAGTACTTTAAATATTTTAGGAATTTAGGATTCTCCTCTAGGTTGCTTAGATACTTCATCCTTTTTACAGTGAGGTCTTCTAAAATTAAAACTCTAGTGCAGAAATGCCATGAAATGCCTTCTATTTCCAGAAGGAAATACAGAGTCACAATTGAAGATAAATGCGTATGACCTCACACACATCCTTCAGTCACCAGGAAATTAACTGCTTTAAATCTTCTTTTCTTGGACTTTTGCCCACAGTTACATGGCTTTCATCAAGAACTCATGCCTACCAGACTTTATCATGCTTCTAAACCCTAAGCTTGAAAAAGAAGATCTAATTTAATTGATTGAATGAAAAAATTACAGAGAAACTACAATTTGTAAGGAACTATTTTAGCTGCTTCTACTACATTTAACTGGGATCTAAAAGCTAGTTATAGGAGGGTGTGTTTTAAACATGTGCAAACTCTGTGTTGTAATGAGGATTTATCAAATTATGCGTTCCGCAACCTAAAAGGTAGTGTACCTTTTGTTTAAACAGGATTTCTTTATCCTGTGTTTGGAACAGAATTATTTTGAACAGCAGTAATTAGAAGCTAAAGTTTTCAAATAATGTACAGGTTTTTTGTAGCAGGCTTGTCCAATGACCTTGAAACACTATTTTTTTTGCTTTGAACGTCACATCCAAATTTACTGTAATGTTTTAAGTTACGTCAATGGATTTAAAACCTGGTGCTAACTTGGTAGTTCTCTGTTGGAGTAGGCAGAAAAGAGTCATGGACGAACATTCATTACTAACACTTGTGTGACACTCATGTGAAACCAGCTTGATTTTTCTTAAGAGTACCTTTTCCTGGTGCTCTTGTCTAGGCCTTTCCCAAGTGATGAAGACCTGATTGAGCATCAGTGACTTGGGTGCAGGAACTTTGTCCTAACTGTAAGGTTCCTGGTGAGAGATGCTCCCTCCGTCCTGCTTCTCACCTTTGCCACTGGCAGGTTGTGCTGTGCTAGGTAAGAGAGTAGCAGCTTTCCTCTGCAGCTGTGATGCACGTGAGGTGACGAGATGTAGGAGTGGGATGTCGGGGCACACAGTTCAGTCATCTTCACAGGATTCTTTCATGTGGGCTTCACCCTGGGTAAGCACAATCGAGCTTTCATAGGACAGGCTGGGAAATTCCTCTGTCAGGGAGGAAGAAGAGTGGAACTTTGTAGTCCAGGTGGCTTCTCAAGTGCCATTCAGCGAGGAGTGTCCTCTGTGCATTCTTGCACAGTGCCTCTCTGAGGAAAATGTCACCTTCTGTGGAGCAGGCAAACCCTGAGTCGAAGGCTGCCAGGGAACTCTTGGCAGCTCGCAGTTGAGTACCAGACTTGGGGCCACTGCAGAACAAGCATCCATTTTCCCTTTGGGCAGAAGAACATCAGACCAAGCTTTCTCTCTCAGAAATGGTGTGTAAGCCAGTTGCTACACTACAGGAATCTGACAGCTGTGGTACCCTTCTCTCATAGTGCTGCCTCCTTCAACCAGGCACAACCATTAAAACATGTGCCCATTTTCTTTACAGTTAGATCACATGTACTGCATTGCCATGTACAGGCAATGCAGGCATTTTGCAGCTCAGCTCCTCTTACAATAAGGAAGGAAGTGTCAGTTCAAAAAATTACTGTTGTTTAGTTGTTAACTAAAACCACACACATTAATACAAAAATAGAAGTACCATACTTAAGAGACAAGGGCACGTAACCACAAAAACCTAGAGAGTAAGAGTAGTCTCATCTTTCCTTCCAGTATGGTAAGCATGTTTTGATTGTGATTTTCTGCTCATGATACCTTATTCTGCATGTGAAGTAAGGGTGTGCTTTGTTTCACAGTACAGAATGAGCACATGTAGCCCTGGTTCCAGAAATCTGGTCAACAGAATCACAGAATCAATTAGGTTGGAAAGGCCCCTGAGATCATCGAGTCCAACCTATGACCAAACACTATCACGTCAACTAGACCATGGCACCAACTGCCATATCCAGTCTTTTTTTCAACACCTCCAGGGACCATCACTGGAGTCCAGCCCATTCCCATGTTTAATCACCCTTTCGTTCCTTTGATGGAAAAGTCTTGGCCCTAAAATTAAGCAGAAAACTCTTTGTTCCTGTGAAAAAACTGGACCTCAGGGATGACAGAAACAGAGGGGTTTTGAAGAAAGATGACAGAGACAGCATGTTCATGTTTGTACCTGGGTACAACATGCAGGTAATTTTGTCATATTCTACTTTTGTTTAGCGGGTGGGTAATTTTGTCATATCCTTGTCCCAGCAGCCAAACTGCAGGCCCTGTCTCCTATCCTGCTAAATCCATGTCCACAGCTGGCAGACCTTATGTCTCCACCTCATTTGCAATGAAAACCTACAGTTCTCTCACTTTCAGCCCAGCCTTAAGGATTTAGAGTCCTATGGCTCCACTATATGTATGCCCAGCACATCTGGCTGGATTTGGTACCCACTGTGTTTCCCTTGGGGCGTGAAAGATCTGCACATCATGCTGAATCAGAAGGGCCCTTTCCTAACACGAATGGCATTACTAAGTCATAAGAACAAAGTGCTATAAATGCAAAATAATTTTATGTAAGGCTATGTGTGCACCCCTCTAGCTAGACTTGACACTGCTCCCTGGGGAAGGCTCATTGTCCTCCTTCCCAGCTCTGCCTGTTGAGAGCAACCTGCAGGGAACAGCTCTGGGTGACCAAGCTGCACTGAAACCTTCCTCCATGGCTGTGTGCACCAGGGACTGAGCTGCTTGCTCCGTTGTGCCTCACCAAAAGCAGCTCCTTGGTGATCAACAAAACCTGCCGGACACCTGCAACGCTCTGACGGTCATGTCACCCTGCCAAGGGGATAGCACAAGAGAGACAGGGGTGGCTTTGCAGCTGATGTGAGGATGATTTAAATATTCCTGATAGATTCCTCTTGCATGTGGTGGGACTGCTCTTCCTGGGCTTGGTTTTAAACCTTTTTAGCATCAGCTTTGAACAGAGCCTCCCTGTAATTCCACAGGCTCAGTGCTGAAAGTGAGAGATCCCAGGGATCCCAACCCCAACTCACACCCTGGGGAGCAGCCTGCCACAATTAATGAACTGGAACTGCTTCTCACAGATGTGAAGATGAAACTTTGCACTGGAAGCACTGGTCTCTTCTGCACTTAGTTCAGCCTTGACACATGATCAAGGAAAACCTGCAGCTTGTGTTGCTAAGTAGCTGCCATCATAACAAATCTTTTTGTGCCTTTTCTGGTTCATTGCTGCCTCCCTCAGCATCATCAAGACTAGGTACAAGTTTGCATTCATATAATTACAAAATGCAAAATTAGTTTATTTGCAGGGTCTCTCATCACTTATTTCACCAATCAGAGAAACATTCCTAAGCATCAAATTTGGTCTTGAAATCCAAGTACTAAGCCGCTTCTCTTTCTATTTTTTCTCACAACACTGACTGTGGTTTCTTATTCCTTAAACATCAGCATTTCTTTTGTTTTGGAGATTAGTCCCGTAGTCAAGGAATACGAGAAGCAGATTAATTTGTACAAAGACAGATTTAGCTGAACTTTTCTGCAAAAATGCTCAGCAGTGGAATGGTTTATGGTATTCCGATCCCTTAGTTTCAGAGTTAGCAATACAGTGCAATGTGTGGTACAAGCTGCCAGTGGAGCTCACGTTGACACTAATTCTGGCTTACTCTCCAGTAATGTGAGGACTGGATATATTACCTTTCACAAAATGAACAAAAAATTAGTGCAGACATATCTGCTGGCAGAGGCTGGACTTGAGCTCTGTCATAGAAATATCTGATTTGAGGGAGTACTTTCTACTTCTGCCTTGGAAAAGCAGAATATTAATAGTGGTGTGCAAGTTGACGATGACCATGCCAATATACCAGGCTTGGGACATCTGAATTCAAACAGCAATATTGCAAATAATTTTCTTAGACTGATTTAACACACATGCAAAGTTGGCACAGCCATCCAAAAAAGCAATCGTCACTCCTTCCCTTCTCTACTCTCCTGTCTGGTGCTTCTTGTGTTATGCTGGAATAAGTTTCTGTGTGGCTGCCCAGTGTGCAGGATGTGAGAGTTGATCCAGCTGGAGAAAAATAGGTTTCTTTTGGTGGGTTTTACCCTGAATCAGTTCCCACCATCCTCAAACCTAGAAAACTAAATTGTACAAATAATTGCCAGCACTACCTGGGCACTGCAAGGCAGGGATGGGGAAAGTATTCCAAAAACTACTTCAAAAGAGTTTAATTTAGAGAGGAATCCTTGCATGGAAAACACTACTGGCTTTAAACCCCCATCTGCTCCAGAAGGATGCCAAGCGTCATGAGAAACTCTGTGTTTCTCATAATTTGTATTCTTGATCGATGTCAAACAACATTTATAAACATCCATATTTAAAGGTCAACAACACAGTCCTCACTTATTCAGTGTTAGTTTCAGGCTATGTTATGATGTTTAATGTTTTTACTGAAAACGAAAGCTGGGCAAACAAGAAAAGCAGGGGGGCTGGGGGAGGGAGAACACATAGAGACCCAGCTTGTGACAACCAAACTAACTGTTGTATTCTTCCTGGCTGCTGGGGAATAGCTATGGCCAGATGAAATTAGAGGGTGTGTTCTCCCAGAAAGTTTCTGGCATTTCATTCTACTTATAACACAACATTAACATTAGTGTTTGGCTAATATGAACGTTTTCTCCTAGCTGACTTTTTGTATTGTTTTTTGATTCTACATGAAGATGTTCTAAACCAAAGAAAAAGTAAAACCAGCTCCTGTGACAATAACCAGGGAAAATCTTCCCTTCCTCTATCTCCTGTTTTTGTCTCCTCCCATGGATTATCATAGAGAGGTCAGCAAGAAATGCAGATAACTGTCCTTTCTTCCTTGTGTGTTGAAACAACCTGCTTCTTGGTCCTTCAGCTTTTGTTTGTGTTGTAGAAGTTCACAGCATATAGCCCAGCCACTCCTTGGAGGTGTAACAGAAGAAAAATATTTGAAAAAGCACAAAGATGAATGCAACCTCTCGGGGAAAGATGTTGCAAGTAGATACTTGAGAGCTTTAGAAACAGAAGAATTTATCCAAATCCCACTCCCCCCTCAAGAAATGTCAAGTACCCCCACACAGACTCAGGTGTAGCAGAGGGATGAAAATACAGAGTGAAGAATAACCCTTTGAAATTTGACTTCCTTTGTTGGTGTGGGACACCAGCTGGAAAGACCAAAGCAGAAAAGGCAATCTCGTGTCTAAAGACAATGGGCTCAGCTCAATATCCACAGTACTATTTATCTGAGCCTCCAACAAAGTCCCTGCAGCAAAGTCACACACAACAGCTGCCAGATCAGTTGCTTGACAAGTTGGTTTAAAATCATGAAGCTTGAGTTCCCGTGATAGCTAAAATTATTGGCTAAAGGTAAGTCTTATGAATTAGGAAGAGTCCTCTACTTATACCCTTCCCAGAAACAGAGCACTATTTAACCTCCAGCTGTAGATAAGATCACCTGCCTGACTTCTTCCCTTCAACTCCAGTTAAAGCAAGAACAGAGCTCTCTCAAGGGAGAGCTGGAGCAGTATGTCTTCAAGGTGGTCAGAGACACAGGGCAGGAATTCATTCAACAACTCAATCTCCTTGAAGGAATATTTCTTAGATTCATGAACTGTTTTCCTTTTTACCCACCAAGGAGCAGTAATTTGGGAAGCAGGGCATGCACAGTACCCCTGCTGTGAACAGTTAAGCTTTGCAGACAGAACAAACCTGCTACCAACAGGAAGATGGAGCACGGAGAAGCATTTAAAGCAGTTCCTTCCCCTCACTGCTGCAGTGCAACACTAAAGTCGAACACACTAGAGACAGTCCAGCCTGACTGGGAAAGCAGCAAGGAACGCATTTTACAGTAATGTTATCAATCAAATCTAAATCCCTCATGTGACAGCTTTCTGAAAACTAGATGTTACTCACTGAACTGCAAGAAAAATGGCTTCCTATCTAGTAAAAACTAAGTGAATGCTATGGCTAATTCCTTTAAAACCATTTAGACGTTTGTTTGAGGAGGAACTATAATAAAATGCAGATGCTGCACTTCTTTACAAAAGCACTTTAAAAAAAGCCCAAACAACAGCAGTCATAGGGCAAACAAAGAAGGCTGTGTAACAGAGAGCCTTTCTGCATCTCATCATCTGTGTCAATAACAGAGAAGGGAAATATACTTCTTGTAGATGCAGGAGAAATATAGAGAACAAATGCTCTATAACCAATCCTCCGACCTTATTGAGCAGCTGATTGGTGTATTACCACAAAGCCTCCTTTCCAAGAAATGTAAGCCTGTCAGTACTACTTGTAGGCCATGGTCAGAACTAGTAACAAATACTGTATATGATGAAGTGGAGCTTGCATTCAGTGACCCAGATTATAGTGTCATCAGGCACATAGGTTTGTGCAAAATCAATTTGTCATGAGTGTTGATCACAGTGGTGTAACAGAGCAAAACTGATGATAAAAAATGTACCAAATTTTTGATAGAAAAGGCAGAAGAGGTACCTTTCATTCTAGTCTGAGTGCCCAAGTTCCCGTACTTCTATCCCTTACAGAGCTTGAACCAAAGGAATGCAAGTCGCTATTTTCCAGTGCAGGCAAGCTGTACCTACACACACAGGGGCTGGCTCAGCACAGGCCAGCCTGCATCCCACGGGATGGGCCCAGCTGCTTCCACAAAAGCAGCACAATCACTTGTGTGCAGAGCCCAGACTAAGCTCACCGGATCCAGGCTGGCTCTTCACCTTCCCAAGACAGCCCCTGTGGATCAGAATTCATTGCCCCAGCCTCTGTGTAAGTTCTGCAGGTAACCATGTGACTCCATGGGAGATGCTCTGCGTCCGTAGGCTTGGATCCAAGTGTCTGGATCTACCAGGAGCACATAACTTCAGAGGCACTGACATACCCACATGTAGAGGCAATTCCAGAAGCAAGGGAACAGCAGAGCTAAAAGAATTCAAGCTGGATATGTTCTGGCATTCAGAAGGGACAGGCATGGAGATGAATCACATTTTACACAGTCTCCCCTGTTTTTCCACAGACATTCCTACCACAGAATACCTGAACAAAAGCACAGTAAAGCCAGTAGAATAACCCTTCTTAATGGTAAGAAATCTGTTTACATATTCAAGCTTTAAATCTCTCAAAGAGCTAAATCCTTACATGTCCACTCCTAACACCAAAATAACCAACCTGTAAGTGCTAAGTCCCTCCTAAATCAACAGAAGGTGTTCAAAAAAGACACAGAGCTAACACATAACAGCTTATAACACAACTTTTATTAGAAAAGTTATACATAACAGCATCAACTATTTTTATTATTAACCTTGAAAAGCAACAAAAACAGACTAAAAATGTGTAACAAGAAACTAATGACCTTCTCTATAATTAAACATTCAAGTTATCTACAATGTCTCTTTTTACAAAAGGGAAAATTATGGTTTTACAGGCACATCATGTTGAAAATAAAGCTGCAGTAACTTTATACAATTAACTTTTTAAGGATTATTAAACCATGGTCATCATGTAGTCTCAGAGTTTTTCAAACATTCACATAATTTTACAGTTGAGTATACACTGAAATTTCAGAGTCCCAAAATTATTTCACAAAAGTGCCAACATTAAAACCAGAACCTTCAGTGTGAACAATTTCGCCCTAAAAAAAGTTAAGACAGGTCTCCATAATCAACATATTCACATAATATTTGGTGCTACCTGGTCTAACAGTAAAGCTTCATTCTTTAGAATTAAAATCAAATGGGACTTCTTTTGAAAAACTGGTAAAATGTTTTGAACACAGGAGTGTAAATTATCAAAACAAATTGATACTAAAACCATAAATATATCCTAACAGCCATTAATGCACTACATGATTAAGTGGAATAGGGCCCATTTGTACTCTGTACTCAAAGTTTGTTGCCCTTTTGGTACAAGTGGTATCTGAATTCACCAACTTTTCTTCGTATGCCTGCTTAATAAAGAAATCAGATAATTTACAATCTAGAAGTCTGTTTTAAAAAGTCTGGAGTTTATATACAGCTCTAACAAACCTAAAGCATTATATCTTAAAAGTTTAAATGAAATGACTAGTTTTCATTTGTTACTTATTAACAGTAATTAGCCATTATCAGTAGTGGACCATAATGACGTGGTAAGTGAAAAGGAATGTTTTGTCTAAAATGCTTAACATGTTCTGTCCTTTCTTGTATCACGTGGAGGAAGTGCCTTCCACAGACACTCGATTCCCCTTAGCGTCAAGGGCTACAAAAATCCGACTGCAAAAATGCAGTGACACAGCAAGCTGACATATCAGGCACTACCTTTCATACTGGCAGCTTTAAGAGACCCACAGTATGCACAAAGATCTAGAGAAGGGGAAAAAAACCCACTACTATGAGAAGCAGGCCGAACATTTCAGACGAGTTTGGCAAAGTTTTTAATCAGACAATAGGTTGGCCATTCAGGTTTACTTGTATAGGTTAAAAATATCTATTGAATCAACTAGTCAAATTACTGTAAGACATTTTCATTGATACTCAACATCACATGCACCAATATTGCACACATCTGCTCCGAGGTGTTAAAACAATCTTAATCTGGGCGCTTGAGCAGTCTGGTTTCTGCAGCTGGAAGTCAAGTCACCCACCCCAGCAGTTTCACTAAAAATTTGAGTGGTAAAGTTAAAATACAACCCCCAAAATAACCCCAGAAGAAAACCAAGGACTTTATACAGACAATAAAATCTAAATTTTCTGCAATGGTCTTGTGGGCCCTACAGACAGGGCAATACACGTACACACTAGTGAGATGAGCACTAGCTCTGCTCTACGTAACCATTCAGATAATATGAAACCTGGGACCAGGTGTTGCAATGATGTCACTGTAGGGCTCCTCCTGTGTCAGCTCTATTGCTTGTTGTTTTTTCAGTACCAGGAAACTGTAGAATTTTGCAGCTGCTTGTTTTCTATTTGTATTTCTGCACAGCTCAAGCAAACTGATGGATTCTGCTCCAGTCTTAGCAAGAGCTCTCTGAAAAACACATTGACACCACAAATTAAATAGAGAACTACACAGAAACAACATCTCTTGGTAAGATTCTGTTTGTTGTCTACCCCAGGACACTGTGAAAGATTCAGAAGAACTTGACTTTGGATGGGCACATTACAACATGTACATGAAAATTTCTATATAGATCTTACCTAAATGAAATCAAGTAGGCTTCCCAGGGACATGTAAAAAAATCACTCTTGAATCTGCTGAACTTATTCCAGAAACACTATAGTATAGTATAAGATTTTCTTTTTGCAGCAATAACTAACCAGTCTTATTTTAATACAGGACAACTTTTTTAAATAGGAGAAAAAAAACCAGATTTTATTTCTCAAAATGAAAGTAACTCTAAAAATAATCAAATAAAATTTCAAGAGCTAATGTTCTTTAAAAGACGCATGACTTTCCCCGAGGTGAAAGTCTGTTTATTTCTAAAACTCCTCTGTTTGTCCGAAACTAGGTACACAAAGTTGCTTACACTTTCTCAAAATCTTGGCAATAATGTATTAAAAAACAGTAATTGTAAAAATACGTATTTTTTCTGGCTAGGACAACAACTGACATCATCAATTTAAAACAGAATCTGCTCCGGAATATCTACTAGATTAAAAGATATTAGGGCTGGCCAAAGCAAATTACTTTAATCAGATCTCAACTTTGAATCTCATTGCAGACTTAACGTTTCAGTCATCCAGAGTGATGTTCTTTTGGTACAAGGAAGAAAGAGTTGAAAAAGCTAGACGTGGTCCAAAGAGAATTCTGAAGCTCTTTCCAGACATTGTGATGAAACACTCAGAGAGGAAACATTACACAACATTACCAACTCACCATCTGTGTACTTTAGATACTACTTTTAAGCTACAGTTGTACTGGTTTGGGCTGGGACAGAGTTATCTAAACGTCAGAGTTTCAGAGCTATCTTCACAGTAGCTCATGTGGTGCTGTGTTTTGGAGCAAGTAGGCTGGGGGTGCACAAGGAGTTGGGAGGGGACACTGCCAGCACAGCTGAGCCCAGCTGGCCAAAAGGATAATCCTTGCCATACGGCATCACGCTCAGCACATAACACAGCAGGAAGGATGAGGGCGGTGTGTGAGCATTTGGGATTGTGGCATTTGTATTCCCAGTCACTACTACATGTAATGAAGCCCTGCTTCTCTGAAAAGGGCTAAATGTCTGCCTGCTGTTGGGAAGCAGTGAGTGAACTCCTTATTTTGATTTGCTTGCATGCACCATTTTCACTTTACCTATTAAACCATCTTTATCTCAACCCACAAGTTTTCTTGCTTTTACCCTTCTGATTCTTTCCCCCATCCCAGCAGAAGGCAGTGAGTGAGTGGCTGTGTGGGGTTGTGCTGATGACCTGGGTTCTTTGTTTAAAGCAGTCTTACTTAAACTACCAGTATTCCTGCAGGTGTGCAAAAGAACTGACTTAAATCAGTTTACATTAGTTTACAATGTAATCTGAACTAAATTTAAGTGTATTAAAATATCATAAGGGATATTTAGGAGTTTGAAATTAAGGTTGTTTGAAGATATAAGCAATTAATTCCTATGATAGAACTCTACTAACATTTTCCAGAGATGTAAAGCCTTTCCTTGATTATATCTTAATTTTGAGAAACTTAACAGAATACACACTAGAACTAAATCTCAGTTTACTGAAAACTCTTCCCCCAAAGCCACCATACTGGAAATTCAGAGATACAGGAAGTTCAGAGATACAATACTGACTATGACATTTTATAAGGACAGATGGAGCCTATCAATTTCACAAAAAAAACAAGGATGGCTTTGGAAAACAGAAACAGTTTAGAGTGATGAAACTGAAGCACTTCAGTGACTGCAGAATCTCAGGAATTGCCCAAATGTTCAAGGGAACAAAGGGGTAGGAGCTACAAACTTGGCTGAAAGGCAAAGGTAGTCCAAGAATATGTGAAGGACACACAGAGGCCTATAAGCAAATGAACAGTGGTTTGTGCTTCAGTTCGAGTGCTCACAAGGGGTGTTCAACCATCAGATCAGAAAAAAGCTCTTGAGTTCCAGTAAGCAAGAATCCATCTTACAGATAGAGTCTGTGCAGACTGAAGCCACATCCTGGAAATCAGACAAGGTCAGATTCCCACACTTGTTAGAGATTCAGCTTCTCATGGTGTAGAATTTTTCCAACTAGCACAGCCAACAGTAAACATCCTGTAAAATGGTTTTAGCCCTACACCTTGATGGACTTTGCCTAGGGCCACACAGCACAAAGTCAGAGGTGCTATGGTTTCATTAAAAACACAATCAAACTCAATAACTTTAAAATTTAAATTTCTGGGAGTCTTACTTGCACACCAAGTGTGGACATAAAGGTTGAAAAACACCTAAGCAAAAAAATTTACTTCAAATATTCTTTGGAATAAAATGACAATTATATGAATATAGATTTAATTTTCATTTAATTATTTTACATAGATTAAATCAACTACATGCATTTTTCCCCCTCTAAGACATAACTGATATTTTAAGCTGTAACATCTACTGCAAATAAAGCTCTTTCTTAACTTTTTAACTCAGATCAAAAGCATTAGTGGGCACACTCAAAAGCTACTTCAAGAGAAAGCAAATGATCGTGTGTACCTGAAGTCCATGCAGCATTTGTTGAGTCCTCTTGTTCCATCTCCTTTCTTCTTGATCCTGATCACCCCCTGTGCCGTCTTCCTCCTGTAAGCAGGTGTAAAATAAAAGATGTCATTCAAGTTTGTCTTGACAGCCAGAGAATATTAAATATTGTAGCTAAGAGACAAGTTACATTTTACGACATTTTACGACGTGGCTGGTTTTCTTGCAAAAAGTTACTTTCATAAGGCAGCACAAACTATTTAAAATGAACAACAACATCAAGTTCAAAACTTCTTGTACAAGGCATCATAAATATATAGAGTGGTTTAATCCAGTCATGTGTGAGAACAGGAGAACCCTCTAACTCAAAACAGAATGTATATACAATTTATAATACAAAATACCATAAATATTATAAAATGGTCATGAAATACTTAAAGAATTTACATTTCCAAAGGCTATCATTTCCCAAGGATACACTAAAGATTTTTCTTATGCCATTTACTGAATCCACAGCCAAACGCTTCTGGGAAACACATAAACTCTTCCTACACAGAGTTCTTACCTCTTCTTCTTCCTCCTCCTCTTTCTCCTTTTCTTTCTCCTTCTCTTTTTCTGGCAGAAGTTCTAGCTCTGGTATTAGCTGGCAGATGTTTTGGGGCTCCTCTGGAGGCATTTCTACAGGTGGCATTTCCAGCTGTTGTGACGGTGGATGCTGTAAAGGTACACAATAGAGTTAAACCAAAGGATAATTCTGTCTGTGCTTTTACAATACAATGACGATGCAACAGACCAGTTGCATAAAATTCAAGTATCTAAACCTTAGCTATTTGTATGAATTTTTCTTTTTTAAAAACCGAAAAGCATTTTTTTTGCTATCCATACATATATTTTTAATCCTTTAGATTCTACTCAAACCAGAAATTATGATACCTCTATAAGAAAAAAAGGCTTTCCAATAACTTCACTTAGTCCACCATCCAAACCATCGATCCCATTTCTTGAATTGGCACATTCAATAGATAACCAGATTCAGTGCTACATGAACACACTAACTTGGTAGAATAAGACATCTTCAAAGTATCAAAATGCTGTTCTCAGTGATATAAATGTGAAGGAATTAAAACACAGGTATCTCGCAAAGTTTCCTAAAATTTATGAGTGACTTTGGTGCTCAATTATCATTCTCAGAAAATATTTATATCAAGAGAAAAACCCAGAAAAGCCGTTTAACAGGATTTATGTAGTCAGTTTTAATTTAAAAAAAAAAAAAAAATACAGTACTCTCCTTGTGAATCTATATGCAGTTAAGTGTTTGCCAGCAAAGTTACACTGACACCTGAAACTGTTTCTACACATACTCTAAAATGGCTAAGCAACTTCTGACTTGGTCAAACAGCAGGTAACACTACAGGTACGTTGACAGAGGCCTGACCTGCTCATGTGATCGAAGAATTTCCAACACTCACTCCCCCAACTACACTGACTTCAGTACAGCTGATGCCAATTTCACCCCATAACATGGCCAAGTGGAGCAGCAGCTGCCACCCTTTTTAATAAGATAATGTAACATCAGTCTCATTCTACAGCAAACAACCTGCTGGCCAAGGAACGTGAAAAGTGAGGTTAAACATGCACAATTATGAGACATAGCATAAACCAGGACTGTTCTCAGCAGATAAGCATTCAGAAAAAGAATACACCTTTCATTTTGCCCTTTTCCTTCCTTTCCCCTTCAAAATATTGTTTCCTTTCACACTGCATCACATCTAGTTTCCAAGTCTACTCATAGCTCAGCTACGAAATACCTCCAGGCAATCAGTCTTTCTTTGAAGCCTTAAGCCTGGAACAATAGGACTGTCTTAAAAAGGAAGTTTGTGCAGCTAGCACAATCCTTGCTTCAGTGGAAAATGTTCATATACACTTGCCAAGCAGAACCTGATAGCTTTGTAAACACTTAATTCCTTGAAGACTTTTTCTGGAGGAAATAGTGTCATTTCTTTATCCTACATGCATTTTAAATGTTTCAGTAAGCTTTTCACTTAAGAAGAAACACCAGAATGCCTACCCAGGGGCAAATGTTCTGCTACTATTCCAGCGAATCTCACATGACCATGGAAAGCTAGGGCCTCCAATCTGTCATTTCCTGCTCAAAGACACCACCCACTTCTCATTCCCCATAAAAAACCATAGTGAAATCTTACTCACGGGTAGCACTGGCTCTGGCTCTACTTGCTGCACTTTGCGTTTCACACCTGTCTGAGGTGGTGGGGGCGGCATAACAGATTCGTCCAGGTTGGTTCTGCTGCCTTCCATCATCGACTCCTGTAAACGGCTTGGTTCTTCAAGAATAGGTTCATCTATATTCCACAACAAACCTTGGTTTAGATGTATTAGAAATCATACCAAAGTCTAATCTGCTATTAATTTACAACTGAGCACTCTTAACAGCCTGCACAGCTTTTGCAGTGACAAGCAGAATTGGCACAGATGTGCATACAACCCAATCCAATACACATTTAGTCCACTGGTTCAAACAATTCCTAAGCGCCCGCTATTTCTAGCAAAAAGAAGTTATTTTCGGTCACAGACTGTACATCAAGCTAAACAACCATTACAAAGCTCTTTGCTCCATTCATAATCTTTGATGACTTAATACAAAGCACAAAAAAAAGAGAAAAATAAGCTCTGAAGGAAGCAGAGTATCTTTGACAAGACACAAACCAATGACATCTCGTTGCTGCTGTTGATGCTGCTGCTCCTCTCTGGGAACTTCTGGGTTTTCAAAGTCTTTAAGGAACTCGTCAAGGTTGTCAGCTTCTCCACCTTTCCTCCTCTTTCTTAGGTCTTCTGGTACCAGAGGTGTAAGACAGCGAGTAAAGAGCTATAGAGGAAAGATTACATTATTCACTATTGCAGTTCTCAGTGTCCTTCAATTTCATTTCAGGTCAAGTAATTATGGTCTATCTTACTTTCCTATTTTTTAAGCTCCTCTCCACAGTACTAATATTAAAAAAAAAAAAATTACTTCTGTAACTGGTAACACCAATGCTTAAAATATCTTTCTTGTTTTAATGTGGTTTTTTTTCCAATTATGAATATTACTATATCACTATTGATATGCTGATGTTTACTATATGTGAGGCACAGTCCTGAATACAGTCCATTTAAAAATGAACCTGCACAAACACATTACCTTCAGTAGCCTGTTATTCCACAAAGGTTGTGCAGGCAGAGAGAAAAGCTTTTCAACTCCACCAGTCTCTTTCCACATCATCAGTTTCTTAGTAGGCGGTGCCAAATCCAAAGTAGTAACAATATCAGAGTAGTCACTTAATTGGGCTCGAATAGTCTTGCTATCCAGTTCTTTCACACTGTCCACAATCAGCTTTCTCTTCCTCTTTGCTTTGGTTTCTTTGACTGTTGAGATTTTTAGCAAGTAATGAAGGTTAGTTCAGATACCACACCATAGAAGAATCTTGCAGGTTCTCTATAGGTCTTATTTGCCCACGTATAAAGCTACCTAAAGCATCTAAGGCAATGTCAGCTTTGGGAGAAAGACTGAAAGGCTATAAGCAGTGTGAAAGATCAAATACTAGGAATGCTGTCCCGTAACCTACAAATTCTTTTGTGTAAACTCGTAGTTTTACTGAATCTACCTAAGCCTTGATGTCCTCAGCTGCACATGCCTCCCTCCCCCATGGCTTGCTTGTTAGGCTGGTGCAAACCCTGGCCCTCATGTTGATTAGAGGGATGGAGCACCTCTCCTATGAGGAAAGGCTGAGAGAATTGGAATTGTTCAGCCTGGAAAAAGAGAAGGCTTCGGTGTGATGTAATTGCAGCCTTCCAGTACTTGAAGGGAGCCTACAAGAAAGATGGAGGAGACTTTTTACAAGAGCATCTAGGGACAGGACAAGGGGGAATAGCTTCAAACTGACAGAGAGTAGGTCTACATTAGGTATTAGGAAAAAATTCTTCACCGTGAGGGTGGTGAGGTACTGGAAGAGCTTGTCCAGAGAAGTTTTGGATGTCCCACCCCTGGAAGTGTTCAAGGCCCAGTCGGATGGAGCTCTGAGCAATCTGGTCTAGTGAAAGGTCTCCCTGCCCATGGCAGGACAGTTAGAACTAGATGATCTTCATGGTTCCTTCCAAAGCAAACCATTCTATAATTCTAATCACAGAGTGAAAGTTTTATCTCTAAGCCCTGCCTGAGCTTTGGTGGAGCTAATGTGGGTGGTTATCTTACCTGTACCTCTCACCCTGCTCTAGGACGACACTGCTTACAGCCTGGCACCCTGCAGCAGACCATGAAGCTCTGGCAACAGCTGTCTTTGCTGGTCCCAGCAGATCTGCTGGACCCCTGCTGCCAGCCTGCCACGAGAGGGCAGTGCCAGGGCTCTCTGATTGGCCAAGCAGGGAATCAGGGCCTGGAGCTCAGTCTGAAGACACAGGACAAGCTACTTTCTTTCTAGATCCTAATTTTTCATTAAAGCAGGGATCTGTTTACAATGAGCTAAATACAGTATTGGTTAAAGTAAGAAAGTTTCTTGCATTAAAGAGAAAGACAAGGAAATCACCTATTTAGTAGAATTTCAAATACAAAAAGATACATTTCCTGAACTCAGCAATTCATTAAAGCTACAAATCACTAGAAGAGCACTCATTCTCAGTGTAAGCAGTCACTCCTGGCTTTCAAACATAGTATATCAAGAACTGTGCTGCACTACAGATAGCATATTAGAATTAAAGACATGATGAGTTCTATTTCAACTCAGTGCATTTTAACTAGCATGTTTACCAAAAGCTATAGTATTGTGCTATTATACATTTCGACTGCAGAAATTACAAACTAGTATCCTCCAAGACCATCCATGGAAGCTACCTACCTGGAAAGTACTGGAAGGCTACTGTTAGAATAAAAGGAATTCAGCACTTGGTCCCTGGTTTCCCTTCCAGCTGAGAAACAGAGTCAGCAGCAGTTCTAGACATTCATTTCCACTCCATCAAGCTAAGGTAGTCTCTGACAACACAAGTAAAATATTCCCAAATAGCTTACTCACCAGTTATGTCAATAGGCTCCAGAGCAAAAGCTTCCTCTTCATTGGGAACAAGTGTTGTCTGATCTGTCATAGTTGGTAACGGTTCAACTGGATCCACGGAGTCCGGGCTGTCTGGGCCACCCACTGCCAACGAGAACAGGTACCTTGCACTGTTTCACAGCATGGAGAAACTGTGCTACCCTGCCCATCCCCTCCTCCACAACCTCAAGTGATTTACCCCATTTCATACTTTTGAGCTTAATATGTTTTTAAGGAATTAGAATAAAAATCAAATCAGTTGAAGAGTAATCCTAGATCTAGCCCTAGCTAATACTCACTTGATACATTATCATCATCATCCATATCATCGTGGGGAGGTTGCTCTGGCATCATTACTCCACTTTCTGAGAGTGCAGGTGGGTCATCAAAAATACCACCATCATTATTACTGAGAAGTTTGTCATCTGAAGCAACCATATGAAAGAATCAGTTTTGCATCCACAAATTCATGAAAAAGTACTGACAAATTTATAAAGAAGTACAGACAAGTTTATCACAACACAGATAAAGACAGGGCAAAGGTCAGAAAACTTCCAATGATGACACAGAAGAAAGCAGCAGCGCTTTTTCAAGGTGTATGTCAGCACAAATTTTGAGCTTACAGGCAACCTTTATTACAATACAACTGCCACATATTTGCATCTTACTGGGTTTCTTAGAACTTCATTTATGCCAACACTTAAGATCATCTGTACATCATCTGCACTGCTGTAGGACTCACAAACCAGAATTCTACTGCTGAAGGCATAACTTTGAGAGAGATCTTTGCTACAAGGAAAACAGTTTCCCCCTGTCCACCCAAGAACTTATGAATGCAGAAGACAGGACGGAGGATAAACAAATTTCTCAAACTTACCCAATATTCCACCATCATTTCCTTCTCCAAAATTATCATCTTTGTATTGGTCTTCGTATTCCAGGTGATTAGATTTCTCATTGAGGTGACTGGTGCTCTGTTCAGGTTCCAATAGGAGATTGGAAGCACTGGTGCTTACTAGCATGTCATCCTCAAATGCACTACCTTCTCTCATCATCTCACGATCATCCATCCCAAAGTCACCTGCAAGAATACAACTCCACTGCTGTAAGTGCTAAAGAACCAAGGTGCAAGAGACTTAGCTAACTGATCAGCAAAAGCCCAAATGTAAAACCAAAATTCATTTCGTCTTAGTTGCAGAGTTAATGACAAGGTGTAAGAAATTATGTCCAGCAATCCCATGGCAAAAGTACCGTTCAAACAATTATAAAAAATAACTATCTCTTCTTCAAAGCATTTTATTTTACTTACTTGAATTTATATTAGCAAGATCCTACTAAATTTTATCTACACAGAAACCAAAGAATTCAATGAAATTCAAAAATGTTGTACCTTATGCCTCAAGGGCATACAGGGAGCAAACCAATATCAAATCAACACCACCATAAATTCCTGGGTTATTCTTTCAAAAAAATTACTAAATTATGGATTACAGTACTGTATGCTGGGAACTAGACATTCAAGTACAACTGTCTTTAGGCTTTGATTCATATTTTAGAACACTGTTCTTGAAAAGACACTGGAAGCAGTAAACTCCTTGCCACTGACTGCTTCAGCTTTAGAAATCTCCTAATGGTTTCTGACTGAGAACATGCTTATGATTAAAGCAACACCTGACTTCATATTCACACACTTGAAAATTATAATTGACACAGTACTTTGCTAATTAACCTGACTGAATAATCTTCAGCTTTTCTTTCTGCCTATTCTAGGCAGCTAGAAGTTTTCTGAGCATTCATTAGAGGACAGACTTTCTGGAAAAACTGACCCAAAAATTAAATGTACAAAACCAAAGCATGTTTGAGCTAATTTGTTTTGTGTTTAGTGGGCATTCAATAGTTATTGCAAAACCATATCTTACAGTTACCAAAATTAGCTAGTAACACATAATAATGCACGAGGTCTTTACCAAAGTCATTATCCTGGAGGATACTGATGTTGCCTACTTCTTCTCTCATTGTAATTTCTTCCACTCTACTCTGGTTCAAACTGAACTGCTGGGCCACATCAATATCACTTAAACAAACAGAAGGCAATTATTAAAAATCTCCATTAAAAAAAATTAACAACACAAAGTTGCTTAAAGAAATATGACACTAGCTCATAAGAAGTATATTTTACACTTCAGTCACTTATGAAAAAACTGCTGATAAGCAGTGAATAGAAAACATTGCTTAGAACAGTAAGACCATTAATGATTCAAACGTATCATCTCAATTGTGTTAGCTTCTGGAAATGCATCGAACATCTCTTACTCCTTGCTATATTTGGGTTACTAATTTTAAAGACCAAATTAATAATCAAGAAAAGACTTCCTCCCCTTCAACTTCAAAAGCTATTAATATAGTTTATCAAAAGCTATATTTAGAACCAGTACTAAGTTAACACTCTTTGTAGTGTATTAAGGTATGTTTCTTAGAAGAACACAGAATTGTTATGCAATTCCAAATTCGTATTTACTCTAATCTGAATATAAACTAAACAGAACACTGAATAATACAAGTACAAAGTAAATTCCATTATGAATAACCCAAAAGAATAACATCAATTTTTTCAAGATCAAGAACCATTCAGGTTGTATACTTGTCATGTTTACAAGTAACCCATTAGCAATAAGAAGTTTTAAGAATTAAAAGTGCCACCAGAGAGGAATATTTCCATAAAACTAATCTTGTCTAACCTGAGAACATATGTGACGTAGAGTGCCTTGCATAGAGGAAAAAAGAAAATGATAACAGATACATGAGTTTTTCAAAAGCCTCTCTAAGGACAGCTTAAACTCTGGTTAAAATTACATGGTACTGTGAACTTGAAATCAATACAAAGATGGTTGCATACCTGCTTAGTATATTAAAAGATTTAAGAATACAAGTTACCTACAGACCCTCTTTCGTCACATTCAGCAATGAGTTAGCTGTTTAAAACCAGGTTCTCCTCAACTAAAACCAAATATTATTTGTGTGGAAATAAAAAAACCCCATACTTACTCCAGATCAGGAAGTGGTTGGTCAAAATCGTGAAATTCCTCAGGCAAGGTAATAGCATTGTAAGCAGCCTCTCGGTTTTCCTCAGGCAAATCAACAACCCCTGCAGAGAAGAACACCCAGACATGAGTCCCCATTCCTTACAAGGACAGCATTTTATCCTGTGCCTTCAAGATTGTTCACCCTGCATGAGCTTCTTGTCTTTAAATGTGTTGAACTGATGCTAAGAAACCTTAGATAATGTTAGTAGTGAGATTCAGACTAAATCCAAAATATATACCCTCAAGCCCTTGCACTGCTTGTATAACTCTCAAAGCCTCAAATCACTCGATATTGTTTGTGTGACACTATGCAGAACTGTGCAGCCAATACAGGCATCTATGTCATCACAACACTATAGGTACCTGCTACAAAATACTTTTATCATGATGCACCATATGAGCTGGTGAGTTCTACATTTCAGTTTGGGTAAAGCAGTGGCAGGACAGTTATGACTACTTTGCTCATGGTCATTTATTCAGTTCTATTAGCTCCAAAAGTCCCAGGACAGTACTGACTGTACTTGGGCCACACAAACTCTTAGCATTTTGCACGTAAAAGAGCTGGATTACCTAAACCACATACATACCTTTTCTTATCCTCCAGAGATGCTTAATCTGTTATTCAGCAGGCATTCTCAGAGCATGACTATCAGACTGGGCATCACAAAACCAGTGCCAGTAGTTGGTACCTCTCCTTCATACAGAGTCTTAGAGTTCAGGACACTTGAAAGTGCATGGGAAATGCAGGTTCAATTCCTTTTGTAACTTGCAGAAGATTTGAGCTCTATGCTCTGCCTTCTGACCCACACTCACAACACAGGCAATTCTGAGGTACAGACACTTCAGAAACACACTCTGCCCACTGTGCTCCCCTCCACAACAGATAACCAAAGAACCACTGTCCAGAGAGACTAGGAACAAGCATGAGTCTGTAGCTTACTCATCATGGTACTTGGCTAGGACTGAAGAAACCTAGTCCATCCTTTCAGAGTTATTCAGAACTTTTACCTGTTGGCTGCTTAAAATGAAACATGATTCTCAGAGCAGACAGAATCAAGACAATGCCTAAGTCACAAAGCTGATAAACTGAGAACAAAGACAAGTGCCTCAGCTTGTTTCAGGTCAGTACATAACTTTTGGTACATCTTGATCTTAAGGTGCTTCACCTTGTACATGCACGCTGTTGGGAGCAGGAAAACTGGAAAAACAAATTGTCTTGTGAAATGAAGACACATTTATCTGTTCTTATCACCCAGGGAAGTTAAACCCAACAGTAAACAAAAAATTGGCAACAGTTAACAAATTGCCACTGAAAGCTACATAAAGTTCAGTGCCTGAATCACAACATGAAGATCAGGAAATGAAGATAAAGGCATTATATACCTTAACTTTTCTCAAGTTACTGCTGCACTGGCTTTCAAGAGTTGCCTTTTTAAAAAACAAAAGGTCTACTTTAAGTTCAGTTTTTAAATCCATTGCACTCACAAACTTAAAAGGGTAGAATATGATTCAGCAGCTGTGAGCATCCAGCAGCATCACTGCCACAACTACACTCCAGCTGGAAAAATTTTCCCAGGCTAAAATTAAAGAAAACTATCAACTGTATGTAAGCCAAGTAATTAACTGCAGGATGGAAAGTCATTTCACATTTAAATATGGAACCCCATCGCCACGAAAAATCTTAAGGTAAGCAACAATAGAGGGGGAAATTATGTTGCCGACATTACGGTTCACATTATTTTCAGAAACTAAAAGTGGTAAAAAAACAGCTTACTTAAATATTTCTTTTGTAACTCATGGCAAAGCAATCCTCACCCTTGATGGAAATAAGACCCCTTCTGTGCTTCTATTCAGTAAGACACTGGCCATTTTCAGCCAGAAGGTAAAAACCATGCAGTGAATTTCCATTTAACATCATCCACCAACAACAGCCAAAATCACAACTGAGATTTTACTGAATCAGCATTAATAGGAAAAGTTTTTGTTCAGAATTCAGTTAGAAGATGTTTTTCAGCAGGCAACTCAGTCACACAGCCAGCTGAAGCTGCACCAAAGAAAATAACCTCTCCTATTACCTTATGTAATTCTACAGACAAAAGAAGGCAGAATTGTATGTCTCCTTAATAAATATATTTATCAACATAACTTTTCAGAGTGCTTAGATAAAGACAGATACCTGGACGAAAAGCCATTTTAATCTTAATGAAAGCCTCATTACAGTCTGCAAGAAGATATTTTGCTTTCCTGTGGTAGATTCTAACAACGCCCAGTAAGAGATGTCCTGAGGTTCGAAGTGCCATCTTCACCTAAAAACACATTGCACAGTCAGTGAATTAGATGTAGCCTTACTTTTCCCTTTAATGACATTTCAGTCATCTTTACATGATTTTTTTCAATAAAATCAAATATCCAAAACAAGTATAAAAATCAGCAGAAATATGAAGAAAGAAAGAATGCAAAGTCTACATCCAAGATGATACTCTATATATTACTCATGAATGGCCTGGCAAATATCAGTAAATTAACAGCAGTTCACTTCAGGAATTCCCAAACACTGTTCTGTCTAGAGAATAATGTTTTTCTAATATTTTGTTACTTTAATTGTGGAAAAAGTGAAAACTACAAAAAGTTGGACAGCCATAAATAACAATTTGGTTAAGTAAAATCTGATTATAAATGGTTACTTGTTATCTCTCCATTTCTGTCCTGCAGCTAAAAGAAAATCAGAGGGAAATAGTGGAAAATGTGGACTGCCTATACACAAGCACTGCCACATTAAAACAATTTTAAGTTCCTTTCCTCTTTAATCTCACTGCTTTACTGTGTAATCAAGTACCTACTGTGGGAACATAAAACTGAAAAAAAATTCCAGGGAAGGACTCTTCTTAAGTTTCCAGGCTGAAAGAGCATGAAACTTGTGCTGAAGGGTACATGGAATAACTGTCTCACAGAAAGATTAAGCCATACAGGATTTAACCTCAAACTGTAAGAATTCAAAATTTGTATTGACTACAATGTCTTTCTAATATATCAGCCAATGAACATGTTACACACAGTTAAACACATGAAAAGAGTGCCTATTAATTTCTCCTTTCTCTAAAAGAATGCTACACTCAATAGTGAGTCTATGAACATTATCTTCTTCTTTCTAAATCCTTCCAGAGCTTACAATGAAGCAAATCACTGCTCTGGAACAGTAAGTATCTCTGTGATTGTACTATACACTTTTTGCTTACATTTAGCAGTCCTTCTAAAAACTAGAGTAGCATTTTAGAACAGTTAACATTTGTATCAACCAAAATAAAAGAGAAAGTTTTTTTTCAAATAGTTACTTTTTGTATACGACATTTTTGTCACCTGTTAAGTGACAAAAGTCACAACCATATCACTAGCTCACTAGTTCAAAAATGAACAATTTAATTGTCATGAGTAGCAGAGGGAAATAAAACTAAAAATATTTAAAAACATCAAGCAACTTAAAACTTCCTCTAGTTTCCCAGTAGAGCATTTCACATTTGAACAGACATTTCCACCCTTTAAAATACAACGTTAAGAACTTCATTTGCTTCAGTGACCCAAACAGTAACTACCATCTTATGTACAAGTTCTTTTCACTACAAGGTAACATTACATTAATGTAAAATAAATACCTTTGGGGAAATTATACTCTCCACACTGCTCTCCAGGTTACATTCAAAAACATGGGCTTTGGTCAGCTTCTTATCCCAGTGGGCCGCCAGCCAAATTTTGGCCAGCGGCCCACGCTTGCTCAGGACAAAGTGGGCATAGAACATGGTCCCAGATGTCTAAAACAAAGTGCAAACCTGTAAAGAGAAAGGCAAATATTTTTTTTCTAAATTTTTTATTTTATGAGGAACATCCCTGTAAACACCCCCTTTATCCTCAGAAGCAGTGCACATGTTTACTTTTCAATCACTAAGGTCAGACTATTTGTTTAAAATATTTAAGAAGCCAACATTTACAAGTGGTGTTCATGTAATGGCATATATATTTATTAAAAAGGAATTATAAAGCAGAAAGAACAACACTTAGACAATTCAAAATGTTTACCACCCCTCAAGAAAAAATAACCTCGAATATATTAAACCTTATGGTAATGATACCGAATTCTCATAATGCAAAGAAACACGTCTCAGTTTTCAGTCCACAGTAGTTTTCTACCACTTCCATTTCTTTCTACTCTTAATTCAGTAGCTACTACTATACTATAGCAATATATATTCTACATTGTTTCAGTAAAGCATTCAGTGCTATAAAATACACAGCCCTAACTTTTTGGACTTCACTGTATTTTCCTAAACAGGAAGCACAATTATCTCTTCATTTCTGAATAGATTGCTTTCCATTTCATTTTTTTTTCAAGTATTGATAAAAATGGTGAAAAACTTGACCGCTTTATTCCAAAGTTCTTAAAGATTCCATTTTCCTTCTCCTTCATCAGAAAAAAATCCTTCCTTTTACCTATTTATCTAGTAACTACCTCCTCATGGCTGATGCCAACACATCAAACCATTGGGAAGCAGGACAGCATGATGTCTTATGATCTAAACATGCCAATTTCATGCATGATGTAACCATATGATTCAGCTCAACTACAAGCTGAGGAAAAAAAAATTTGCTTTAAAGAAGTGGAAGATTACTCACAAATAGTTTTTACAACAATTTCTACAAATAGGGAAAATGAATCGAAAGAGAAGAACAGAAAAGATATAACGAGTGCATTTCAGGTTTTACCTCCTCCATGCCTACAGAAAGACTGCCAGAGGAAGCACAGCAAGTCACAACTGGGATTGCTAGAAAAGTAAGTACAGGGGCAAGAGAAGCATTGGCATTACTCATTCAGTGGAAGCAATGCCAACCTCTAGACATCTGGGTAAACACTGAAAAATTGTACATCTCAAAGTCAAGGCCAACAATTATTTTCTTTTTTTCATTTGTGGGGGGTTTTATTTGTTTTAATAAAGGAGATTTGAAGGAGTATAAAAGGATAGGGAAAATTATCTTTGTAGTGGTATCACATTCTATACTTGTAACGCCACTCACAGGTATCATTCAATGTGCAAGATGAAAACTTTAAATTTCAGCTGCATTAACAGAACTAATCATCAAGCTATCTCTCTTTGAGACAGATTGGCCACCAATTCCATTCAGAACCAAGAATGGACACAGTGGAAAGGATTTAAATGAAGTAAAAGCAATGTTCAGCTTCAGTTCTAATTAACCCAGTATACAAGATTAAAACTACTCTAAGGAGTGAGGTTAATAGTTTTTAGTCATAATGAAGGTGGAAAGTCACAAAAAGTTAAAATGTCATTTTTATTTGTTGAGATTGTGTGTGGGCTAAGGACAGCACTGCACAGACATGGACATGAGCAAGCTTTTCTAGGAAGCACAATGAAATAAATTTTGGAAGTCTCCTTCATCAATAAACATTATCTAAAGGAAGGTATTCTACTTCTTTTTATTTCCCCAGTATTTTTTGAAAGACAGCAAATTCTCTCAAAGGCCAGGAGACAATTCAATCCCTTGTATATTTTCAAAGGCCTCAGTATTTTTGTGTATGCAGAGATGTAACTTAGCAGCACAGCATTTGGTATCTTAAGTTGCTGCCACAACCATGCAGTGCTCTGGTCATAGTAAGCCTGTAAATTACCCCTGAACAGGAGGAACAGGGGAAAACACAAATGTACAGTTAACAAACCCACTTGTATTAGTCCACTAAAAATGTTCATCAACAGTTACAAAAGAATGTACTTTGATTAGTGGAATTTGGCAGAATTATTAAAATACGCAGCATGGGTTTCACAGAAGTTCAGACATACAGTTAACTGTAACCCTGAAAACATAATTTAAGTTTTCCTGTTAAATGGGAAATACACTATTTGGACACCTTGACAGAAACAATTTATCTATCACTTTAAATCTGTTCCTCTTCATCCATTACTGAAGCCTTTGCACAGTGAAATATATGAAGAAAAACAGTGACAATCACACTACACACAGTTTTAAAGTGTGTTTCAATCTTAACTGTTATTAACAAATAAAAATACCATACAGCACTAATTTCCTGTCACAATGTGGGTCTCTGCCACTTCCAAATTTCAGCAGTATGGTATGGGAATATCTGTGTTACAGCACCTGTGCAAAGCCCACCTTTACAGTTCCAAGTTTTTAGTGCCTCAATACAACTGTTCAAAGCAGGCCTCAATGGTTTGCTCCCATTTCCTACACATTTTTTTCTTTCTTTTCAGATACTCCTTTTCCGTGTTTCAGGTTTTTCATCTGATCTTTAATTCATAGGACAGTATGCTCAGGCAGTGGCACAAAAGGAGAAATCAATTTCCTGGCATAAGTTGGGAGCAGGATGAATGTTAAAGGAACCAAGAGTTTCTTCAAGCAGCAGAGTGCTCCTGCAGACACACAGAACATATGTCGTTGCCTGAAAAAGCAACTCATAAAAATCCACAAAAGGGTACCTGATGGCTCTTAAAAAGCTTGAAAGGTAAAACACAACTGTCAATTTTTGAAATTGATTGGATAGGAACCAGGATCTTAAAACATGTTCTAAGAAGTTATACATTTTTCTGTTATGCATCTTGCTTGTGCTCCTTTAAGGCAAAAAGAATATGTACTCCCAAAAGGCCAAATCCTGATTTTTCCAAATTGATTTTTAAAATACTCAAAACTTTATTTTAATTAACTTTTAATTTGCTTCAGTGTGCCACCATTGTCCTCAGGTTCCTCTGCCTAAATTGGCCAACAATTGTACATTTTAAAAAATATTTTTCTTTCTACAGAAGTGTAAAAAAGGCTGTATTTCTATACATATAGTAAGTGAACATGTAAAGCAAAATTAATATAATACTGGTTCTACTCTGGTAATGGATCCCTTCAAGGTAGCAACAAGAAAATTTGGTAGGTGCTAACTATGAACGTCATCTTAACCCTCAACATATTAAGTCTTAAAGTCCTTCTGTATGTTAGAATGGCTAACTATCTAAACTCTAAAAAGCATGCTTGCACAGTTAGTCCCACCCTTCAAGGCACTCGGAAAGATGCTTAATAAAAGAACACTTGACAATAACACTGCAGATGAAAGACAAAACATTCGCTGTCTTTTAATTTGACCGTTGTTCATGCCTAGTCCATTAAATCCACTTGTCTGCTGCTCTCCATAGGTTAGGTTATGTATACACACACCAGTCCATAAGTAAAGCTCAGTCTTCAATTCTTTTTTACTATCACCTACCTATCTTTGTTCCTGTTGTAAGGCTACTCCAAAACCACAGTCATACACAGGTGAGTAGAAAAATTCCATAATACAGTTAAGAAATCAGCTAGTTATTTAAATTCATTTGTCCTTGTGCTATCCTTCAATCTCTCTTCTCTGCTGGTTTCCCCCTATGCACATTTTTGTCCTATACTGTTTCTGCTCTGCTAAGCCAGCCTGGAGTGATGCAGGGAAGGGTGGGATCACCCTTTGCACCTGCAGCAGTACAAGCTGGCCCTACCAGACTTTAAAAGTTCAGAAGAACTACCCTGACCCTGCAACTGCACTTTGAATTCTCCAATTTTAACTCGCAAGGCTTCACTACACAGTCCTTACATGACTGAACTCCCCTGCTGTGGGCACTCCCTAGCAATGTCTCCCTCGCAGGCTTCAGTAGTACAGTGAACACCTGGTGCCACTGAGAAAGAATTCATCACCAACAGCACTAACAAGACCTTACAGCTCCATGCCTCTTCTCACCACTACTTTATTTGATCTCCTTCCTTCATCCACCTTTATAATTGTCTGGTTAATCCACATTTTTCTGAATTTTAATACATTTCTTTGTGGCACCTGCAGCTTTACTGAAGTTCAGTGACGAGTCACCTCAATTTCTTATGTCCACAAAATCAATTATCAAAAAAGATGAAACTGAACTAGTTCAACTTGACACACCTTTGATAAATGCATAGAGCCTTTTCCATTTGTCTCCAGGTCTTGTTTTTTCCATCAACTTTTTTTTTAAATTCTATGGCTGAGGTTGCCATACCAGGTCTACTAATTACTCAAACCACACCACTCTGTTACAGGAACTGCATTCACTGTTCTCCAATTACAATATACTACACACCTACATAATCAGATACAACCAGAGTCCCACTAAAGTTACTCATTCAAAAGGCAGATCACTCACAAATGCTGTACAGAGTTGGAGATTACTGAACTCTATGAACACTGTTCAGTGTTCTGCCCCCAATTCCACATTCATACCTAAGCCTCAGCAGGTATGCTGCCCTTGCCCCTAGATGCAGAATGTTCACTCAACCATTGGAAAAGAAATCTTTTTAATTTAAGGTGACCTTTGATTATATCAACCTTTTCCAGGCAATTCCAGTTCCAAGTCAAGTTAAAAAACTTGCAGAAACCAGGTATTAACACACTCCTTAAAGGTACGCAGGTTAAACAGAAGAACAGAATTCCTTATGTTACTCCACCTTTTGCAGCAGTTACTCCTCTGAACTGTTCACCCAAAGAGCCCAAATGTAAACTAACTTTTTAACATTTTGCCACTGAGAAGTTAAACTGATGTAGTAACTGAGGCAACTACTCTCATTTCTGTAGGAAAACCCATATCAGTAAACCTGATGTCAAGACATGATTAATTTAATTGTGTGGTAATTTAAGTTTATTGTAGGTCTCACTAACTTTGTGCTCCTCCTTTTATTCTCCTCAACACACTTCCTTCCTCTCTAGTTAAAACTTTAGATCAGTGGGCTTTGCTTTTCCAAGTTTCTCAGAATGTCAAATATTTACAAATGAACATATTCACAAAATAAAGCGCCAGCCCGGCCTTACTTACTAATGTCCCCCATTTTTGATGACACAAGTTTTACTGAGTAAGAGATTAAGGAAAGCTTGCTTATTGTAGTCGTTCACAGAACATGGGCCTAAATGGTAACTTCTCTAAATTTAAAATATTATCTTTAAGTGTCTAAATTTAAGGAAAAGCCATTTTTACTGAAGCAGTGCCATGTCAACAAGTCACAGTGAACCTAAGTCTCCTTTCCTATTGATAGAAACACAACACCTTGTTTTACATTTAACAGAAGCCCTTCTATTCAGGATCAGAGAAGTCTTAACAACTTCAGCAAGATTTATAACAGAGCATCTATAAAAGCTTGTTCTTGGTTCTTCAACACGCAGGCATTTTTAAAGCGGCCTTTATATGCAGCTCAACAGCCTCAGCGCCCAGACGGTAGTTCATGTTACTAGCGAGGACTGCGAGAACATTCAATAGCCTGCTTCACCTGTGACAGAAGGTAAGTTACACTAAAAAACAGGAGGCTGGCAGACCAAACTTTGCTCCTCTCCCCTCTCCAGACGGCAGCAGCCCCGCTGTCCCTTTTGCGAAAGCACAGGCTGGGATCTGTTACAGCGGTGCGGCCGTCACACCTCCCCACAGACGCCTCGGCCGCCCCGGGAAGCGGGAAGGTCCCTGCGGATCGCCGTGTGGCCGCTCCAGGTGCACAGCCCTCGCCCCGGCCCCGGCCCCGGCCGCAGCCGCGCTGACCCGGGCCTTGCCCGTTCCGCACCGGACCGCGCACGAAGGGCCCGGCTGAGCCCGCACATGTAATTCCGCCGGCCCCGCGCAGCTGCCTCTCCCGGGGAGCCCCGGCCGGCCTCCCTGCCCGCCCGCGCCGAGAGGCCGGCCGACCGGGCGGTCCGGGCAGCGCCCGCGAGAGCCGCTGCGGCCGGGCCCCGCCGGGCGCCTTCCGGGCGGCGGTAGCGACCGGGCATGCCGGAGCCGCTCCTTACCCTGCTCCGGGCCCGGGGGCGCTTGCTTGCTCCCGCCGGGCCGAGCCCGAGCCGGCGTGGCCGAGCCCGAAGCGGAGCCGAGCCGAGCCGCAGCCGAGGCGCGAGCGAAGCGGAGCCGGGGCCGCACCCGCCCCGCTCACTCAGACAAGATGGCGCGCGGCCCTTCCTGCGCGCGACGCGCCGTCACCGCAGGATGTTTACGGTCAAATTCCGCCCCGGCCCCGCCCAGGTCGGGCCACTTGCGCCATGCGCCCGGGCCCCGGGCGGCGGGCCGGGGCCGCGGGCGTGACGAGCGGCCAGTGATTGACAGCGGCGAGCGGGCCCCGGGGGCGGGGGCCACGGCGCGTGCGCGGGGGCGTCGTCAGCTCTTCAAAGGAGACTTGGTGTTTGGTTCGTTCCGTTTGAAACGCGACAAACGCTCTCCTCGGAAACAAACTTTGTTTTTACGGTCTCCTCTCCATATCGAGGTGACTCACCAGGTCTTTCTGCTGTCAGCAGCGTCCCCCCGCTGCAGGTGTTTTCTACATGTTGTGGGGCAGTTCGGTCGCTGCATACGGGGAACAACTGCACACACACCACCCGTTTGCTTTGAACTAATTGCAGCAGTAATTAGAAAGGTTTTCTTGATCCTAATTTACTAATCTATGATGGCTACCTGGGACATAAGAGAGGGGGGAAATGTAGCTACATCTGGACTTAAACAGGAGTTAATGACTAGGTAAAAGCAAGGGAAAGGGAGAACAAGGAGGTGAATTTTGGTAATCGGGCTATTTCTGGTCTCTTTGAAGCACTACGAAGTCTGAAGCTATGAGTACATAACATTCTGGATCAACAACAAACAGCCTTTACCCCAAAGAGACACCAAATACAAAAACCTCACTAAAGTAACCTCTCTCCTAAATAAAACTTCTTGTGCAATGGAGCATCAGTTTGCAAAGGTAATATGCAAAAAGTAATATGCAAAGAATGCCAAGAAAATTTGCTTATAGGGAGTTTAAGAAGTATTGCTGCTATTTGTGACATTCAGATAATGTATCTTAGTAGATGGTTACATCAGCTAACAGTATGTAAAAACGTGCGGGCTCAGTCTCCTGATTCTCTTCCCTTAAATTCAATTTTGAAGATTTCAGCATTCATTTTAGTCCATAATGTCTCACTAAAACTTCTATTCTGAATAAACATTGATTCTTTGTATGTCCCACATGGATTTCTGCTACGTATACTAATATTTCAAGGGTTTTTCCTCTACAAGAAAACATCTGCTGTATCACCACTCTCCTGTATCTCCATATAAAATGAGTTAGAGGTCCAGGCATTGAACTGGGGAGTGTCCAGGCTATCAGCCATTGGACCACTGATGACACTCTTCAATTAGTTTAACAGTGCTCATACACTGGATTGCATCAAGTCCACCAAAAGTGTCGACCAACAAAGATACATCATTTGCTCCTATAGGGAAACAGCCACTCACAATGGGGAGAAAAGACACACCAGGTGAAGTAACAGCACAATGGTGTGAGTCAGAAACCTCAGCTCTCCAACCCTGACCCACATTACTGCTGAAACATCTATAGCAAGGCCTTGCTTTGGCTCTTGCCCTGTTGAGAGCTTGTCTTGGTTGCATGCATTTTAATGTGAAATCCTTCTCTCTCTGTCTCAGCAGACACTGAATATTAGTGCATTTTGGCCAAAATTGCCTTTCTAGCTACTATGGGCCAGGGTGTGCTAGTTGTCTCTCTAGAAGTCCTGCATCACATTGCCATTGACTGATAGCAGAAATTAATGATGAGATGGAATTGTGATTATTTTTCTTTAATTGTCACTACCAATTCCTTAATAATTGCCCATTTTAAAAATAAAATAATAAAAGTGGATCTCATTGTTTTTCTTATGCTCTATACTGTTTGAGCAAGCAATTCTGTCTATAAAAGACATACTTTTTGAAAACAAAATTAGGAGTTATAGTTAAGTTTTTGGTAAAACCTACCATATAATTAAAAGCATAAACCTAATACACAGGTCCAATCCCTTACAGATGACAAGCCAGAGTTTGCCATTTTTTCCAAGTTTAGTTTCCAGTCTCTTCATACGTAGTTAATTCAGGACTTTAAAAGTACATACTTCAAAGAAGCAAGTATATGCAAATCCCAGAGTTTATAGTCTAAATTTGGCTCAGTTTAAATCTAAAGGATTTGAATTGTTATCACATCTGTTTCTCATGGCAGTATGTGAATACTGCAAAGATCAGTCTTTAAGCTTGTCCTCTAATTTATTCTTGAATGTATTCTAAAAAAATGCCAGTCTAATGTAATATGATTTATTTTTTCCAGTGTCTATTAGTTCAATATTTTCCAGCTTTCATCTAAAAAGAAAGCTTCTTTTCATCAAAATTAAAAATGAAGGCAATTCATTTGCATGGTCTAAAACTAAGGTTAACTGCCCAATATAAAAATGTTTCATTTTTACTATGGAGATGAATGCACTTCATGAACAAGTTGATATTTATACTTCAGCATAATTTTCAGGTATCCTGCTAAGAATTAAAGCAATTATAGTACAGTAAATAAAGAAGATCAGTGTGTGTTGGAACTCATGTCCATTGAGTTCCACCCACTGGCCCATCAATTTCAAACAACAAAAATGAGCTCTCGTTAATAATATTAATATTAAATAATTGCATGGCTCCTTCGAATGTTTAGATTAAGTCAAATATTTTACAAGCTTTTGCACTTTGGTCCTCATGAAGGCCATTTTCTAAAAGAAGAAAAAAAGAGATTCTCCATTACTAATGCTTGTTTACAGTTTTGTTTGGTTTTTTTCACTCAGATTGGAATGAGCCCTGAATGCCCTGGCCTGAGACAGGCAATGAAACTCATCTTCCTGCCCCAGTTTTTTTTTTTTCTCAAGAAGTACCACAAGCACTGATTTGTATGCAGCACTCTGTACTTTGCTGATTTTCTCCTTGGGCTGTGCTCAGACACATGCATTCCAGATGGTACTTAAAAAAGCAAGTTTGTGACTATGATGTACACTCTTGCTAGCATAGAGCAGATCACATTATGCAGTGACATTTAGAAAGAAACTGAGGCAAAACGCCTCTTTTTGCTTCCAGCTGTGGTCAAGTGTATCAGACAATGAAACCATAATTTTCAAGTGCAGAACAAATTAGTTCACATATAAATAACTTAGGAGAAAGGGCAACATGTTGTATTTCCTTTTGAATAACTGAAGTAATTGGTTTTGCCTGGCAAACATTCTCCCTTGGAATCTGAGACACAGATCCTCTTGTAAAGTCACACACCCATCTTCCAGTTCCTGCCAATCTAAGATGTTTTGCCCAATCACTTCAAAGTACTGGCAAAGTACTGGTTGCCAGATAAGTTGCTTTTTTGAGCCATCAAACGAGAAATTCAGAACAGTCGCAATCATATTTCTATCATGCGAAGTAGAAGAAAAAATACCATAATCTCTAATTTGATTAGAACCTGTGTATTCTAAAAACTTCATCAATTCACAGTAGATAATCCAAAGTTTGTCCAATATGTTGGGCCTTCTCTGAAGAACAATTTCAGCCTCTGTTTACAGCAAGTCAACTCTGCTGCAGCCGTATGGAAGAGCAGGAGGTGAAAGATGTGAATAATTGAAAACATTCCTTTCTTGCCACTTGGCTTTTGGTTCACAATACATCCTTTTACCAGTAGCTTCAAGCAGAGAGGTTTTATATTTGCTCGGAATTCTTTTCATGGCAAGTAAAAGATGTTTCCTACCCCTATATTTCATTTGAGGATGTCCTGGTTTTGTCTGGGATACAGTTAATTCTCTTCCTATTAGCTGGTACAGTGAGGTGTTTTGAATTTTTTTGAGATTATGTTGATAACACACCAATGTTTTAGTTGTTGCTATTTAGTACTTACTCTAAATCAAGGGGTTTTCAGTTTCCCATGCTCTGCCGATGAGGAGATGCACAAAAAGCTGGGAAGGAGCATGGCCAGGGTGGCTGACCTGAACTGGCCGAAGAATATTTCATACCCTAGAATGTCATGCCCAGTATATAGACTGGGAGAGTTGCCCAAGAGTCAACAGTTGTTGCTCGGAGACAGGCTGGGCATCAGTCAGTGGTTGTGGGCAACTGTACTGTACATCACTTGTTTTTCTCGGGTTTTCTTCTTCTCTCTCTCATTACAATTATTATTATTGTTATTATCATTATTGTCATTACTTATCTCAAACCATATATTTTACTTTTTTTGATTCTCCTCCCCATTCCCCTGGGATTGGGAATGAGCAAGTGGCACTTGTGTGGTGCTTTGTTGCCAGCTGGGGTTAAACCATGACAGAGAAACACAAAGAGACGTAACTGAGGCAAAAATGTTTGGGTTTCTGAAATTACAATGGAAATTCAGCTCTTGACATTTGCTAATCCTGGATAGATGGAATGTTGTTAGAATCTGACACAGTAAATTATGCACCACATAATCAGAACAAATAAACTTTGTTTATATTGGAGTTTTCAAGATTTCTATAATTTTGTTTCTTAAAATGAAAGTTAGTTAGAAATTCCTGTACCATTTCCTAGTAGCTTGGAAAAACTGTCCATAGACTTAGCATCCTTGTAGTCGCCTTTTTGACTCTGTTACGTATCAACCCACTTCTGCTGAGCAATTTTAAAAAGATTTAAGCTTATTGTTATGCAAGAGGAAAACTTAAAAAGCATCCTTCCTTTTTCTTCCTAACACATTTTGTTACCAGTAAATTGAACTATGTGTTTAGCCATTTGTAATATTAATTTTGTGGAAAGACTTTTTTTTTTTTTTTTTAATAATTGCAACTGATCAGATGAAGTTTTTCTGGCATACTGGACCTTAATAGGTTTCAAATTTTAGCAATAAACACCTGTAAAGCTTTCTTGGGCCTAAATATTTCAACTTGCTGCTCAGTTGCAGTCTTTCCTCTTTAGTGTTACACTCTTCCTACACATTCCTGTGTTTCTCTTCCCAACCTACTAGTCCCACAATTTGTAGTGATTTTTAACTTCTAAAGTTGATTGAAAGGGTGGAAACTGGCAGGAAACTGGCAGGTAGTAAATGGTCCAGGAAAAAAAGCACAAGGAAAGCTCTGCAGGGAAGGCAGAGACTGAAGGCAAGTGTCAGAAATACAGTAGAAACATTGATTTTTAAATGGATTTTCAGTCAAATCCACCAGCTTTATACATACTTTGAGTGCTGATGCTCTACAACATTTTAATAGAGAACAGTCTTACAGTAATGTAAACTTTGCAGAAATGAAAGTATACATTAGATCTCTGTCAGCATGTAGTACTTGCCCTGGGAGTAGTTCAATACTAAAATGCTGTTAGGATAATTTTATCTGATCTGTTGAATCAGAATGGCATGTATTGCTGATGTATATGAAAATTATCTGTTATTGATAATGTCTGAAAACATTCCCAAAATACAATGTACAAGGATTTTCATCATTTCTTACCCATTATAACCCACCATACACTTCTCTAAACAGAGAAGTTTTTTTAAAAAGAGTACATAATTAAATTCATTAAGTAGTCATTTCAGATTCTTTAACAGTGGCTCTGAGGCTAGTACATCTCCAGAAGATAAAATACAGATTAACTAGACTTTGTCACACTGTAGCAATTAGCTGGATTAGAAAGTTTTAGAATTCATGAGAATGTTAAGTATAGAGTGTTAACTATAGATTGTTTGTCCAGTTGTCATTAGGCAATTTGGTTTTACCTCTGAATTACATGGACTTCCAACCTAACTAGCTTCTGTTAAGTGTCCTTCAGGTCTTCCTAGAAGCTGTCCCCCAGCGCATGGTGTTTGAAACAGGAGTGAAGACGGCAGCAATCTTCTTTCTCAAGTTGATCTTATCATTCAAAATAAATTCCATTCTCTGTATAGAAGCAATCAATGTGTCATGGTGAAGAAAAATCAGCACACTGAACATGGATGAAACATTCCCATTAGTGTAACATGACTATAAAGAACATTCTTACTACGAGGTAACCTTGTAGGCAAGGCTGAAGTCTTGGGAAAAATTGTAGAATAGAGATTCTGAATCAAACTTTGTAACATTAATGGATGTTGAGCAAGGTTGCCCAGTGGTATAAATCAGCACGCCATTAAATCAAGTACTGGAAGTTAGTAGAAATACAGTATTTCATATCTGATGAGTATCAGGTCTTAAAATCTTTAAGGAGTAAAAAGGCATTTTTTTCACTGAACTTGGCTTTTTTCTTAGTGGTGCTCTTTTCCTTTGTGTGTTCTTACATTTCACAATTCCTGTTTGCAATTGCTTTACACTTCAAAGTGGTCTTTTAAATATATTTCAGTACAAATTGTCTGGGACTATCTATCTGTTGAAATTTTCTCCTGTATATTTTACTGTTACATACAGGTATGGCTATATTTGTTTCTTTGATCAAGTAGGACAATTAATTACATCGTTTAAGTCGGTGACTTGATTTATAGAGAATTATAGAAGTCAGAGCAATATGGTGGATGAAAATAGCTATTAAATAAAGAATGAAGCCAAATGATGTTCAGCCATAAAAACCATATATTATATATGCAATATAATAGCCATACTATCCAATTTCTAGTACTATTAAACATGTCAGCATAGTTTCTCTGTCTTCATAATCATGAATTATTTTTACAGGATACTGTAATTTCATTTTGTTAATAATAAAGATGTTTGATATAATATAACCTCACAAACAATAAATTTTTGTAGATAAATGAATCATACTTTATGCGAAGGGTGCATTTATAAATACTTCATGTAGAATTAATAGATGATCAATAAATGTGATCAGTAAATTACAGCTACATATAGAATAAGCCAGCAGTGCCTGGAAGCATGTAAGTGGAAGGTGTTAGAGATTTTCATATACCAAGGTCATAAAGAAGCCATAGACATATTGGCTCTTATGGCCATCTTGAAAAGTGACAATGATGTAGTTTGATGTACATTTGTAGACTGATGAACAAGAAAAGTCCCCTCTGCTTGTCATGCTTCTGTGGACAAATGACCTGGAACAGATTAGGGATGGCAATGGCAGTCTAGGGAGAGATGCTCAGGAAGTACAGTATCTCTTTCCATTTGCCCTCTACGCATTTAGCCTTCATTTACCTTCTCCATTTTACCTCTGTTTAACACTGGTGAGGTGTCATGGTTTGAGATAGCCCCAAAATATAATTCCCTAGTCTAAGCCCTCCTCCCACATCTCAACCTAATGTGAGATGGGTTTTCCAGACAAAAACACACCAGACTCAAAGTGGGGGAAAGGGAATATATTACAATGACTGTACAAATAAATATTATAATACATTATACACACGATCACAACTATCTCTACCATGACATATAGTATTTACAATGGATCAGATCTCTTCTCCCCTCCAAATAAAAGTCCAGGAGGGAAGAAGGAAAGATCCTTTCCAGTCTCAGAGCAGCAGTTTCTCTCTAGGGCAGCAGCTTATCTAGCAGCTGATAGCTGGATTTCTGCCAGTACTCACGAGGGAGGCCTCCAAGCCTCTCTTGGCCCCCTTGACACAGGCAAAGGGGTCTTCCGTGGGCTACGTTGCCCCAGACAAAGGTCGTTCCACCACGGTCATATCACGAGCACAGGGGGCTTTGTGACGGTCTGGTATCTCCAGGAGATTCAAGCTCCTTGCAGGGCCTCTGTGCCCTGCTTCAAGATGGCTGCGAGCTTCTTTGTAGCTTGCAGCAAGGGAGGGCCCCCAAGGTCACCCTCTCACACCATCCTGGCTGAGCTCTCAGGACGACTGAGCTTCTCAGCTCCTCTCTCTCTCCAGTGCTGCATATCCAAGGCTCCTCTCCATAATAGGAGTCCATGTCCCTCCTTTCCCGGAGGTCTCAAAGGAGTTTAGGGGGGTCCGGTTCAGTCTTACCCCCAAAAACTCTGTAGCTCTGCTGCTGACTCTTCTTCTCGGCTCTCCGAGACAACTCGGTGTCTTCCTTACTCAGTTGCATCTCTTCTGCTGCTTCTCTGGTTCAGTTCTTATCAGTCCTGGCTCTCTGCCACAGTCTCTGGACGCTGCGTCTGCCGCTGCGTATCTGCTCACCCACAGTGGAGAAAACATCTCCCGGCATAACTACAGGCACCTAGCCCAGCTTTATGCTGTTCCAGGTCTCCATAAGCCCCCGCTGGGGGCTGGGGGCCAAAGCCCCCCTGTGGGGCTCTGAGCCCCTTCCTCGTGGCTCACAACATGGCTACTTCTCCTACAACAACCAAACTACAACTCTTCTCTTCCGGTCAGCTTGTGGAATGTTTACATTTTGCAGGAGCACCCATTGGACAAAACTTCAAAACTTCCAGGGGTTTCCACCCCTTGGGGTTTTACCATTTTTTTCTTAGCCTCTGGGGAAAAACAAGATTCAAACTACTACATGAGGTCACATCTCAAGCACTTTATAAAGGCTGGGCCCTACCTTGTGCTGGGAGTGGTCACTAGGCTGCAGAGGACTACTAAACCCTTTGGTGAGAGAGCTGGAGTATGTGGCATGTGAAGATAGGTGGTCACCTTCAGTTCCTGGCTTGTCTCCCCTCACAGATCAACCACTCTTGCTGTCCCCCAAAAATGGGACTGGAAGGTGATTCACTTCAAAACATTGCTGATTTCACACATGGTCTCTCACACTCCCACAGAGGCGCATGAGGACATACATATCCAGGTAGTCAGTTCAGCATGCATGCATCAGGATACTTGAATATAGGCAGTCTGCCCCGAGCCCTGTTGAAGGATAAGGACACAGGCTATTGAGACCTCATCTTGTCTCCTGGTCTCTTAGGTTGGGAGCTAAAGCTGATTTTTACACATGCCTTTTTCTATCCTTTAGGGCATCTCGGTAATGAGTTTCTCCATCCTATCCCTCATCTCACCTCTATGAGTTGTCAGCATTTACTCACTCTTCTTTGTCTCTGATGGGGGTGTCCTAAGAAGCTGTTATCTCTCTGTTAGGATCATGATGAACTGATAATGTCTAGATGCCTTCAATACAGTCAATGCACAGCCCTCTGGGGTATGGGCCACTCCCCCCAGCTTTGTCTTGTCAGCAAACTTGCTGAGGAGGCTGTTACAACCTCCTTCTGAGGCAGAGTAACTGAGGTTCTTGTTAATAGATCCCTTGGGGTGAATTAGAGTGAAAGGACACTGAACAGACAGGTGTATATATTCAGCAGGTTTATTTTAAAAAAATTTGGTTGCAACAGATAGGAGGTGTGTAGCCATTTTAGTTCTTTTCTATAAAAACATAAACTGTATCATGAAGAAAATATATAAGGAAAAGAGAAAGAGACAGAAGGAACAAGTGTAGATAGTGGAGAGGAAAAATATCACCACCTGTCAATCCAGTGATGAGACTTGATTGATGCAATTTCAATGTCCATGGTCAGAGTGATGGTCTCAGTCTTGATCTCTTGGAGGTAGGTGCCCACACAATAAAGGGTTCACCTGGTTATATATGTTCAGACTTAAGTGAGAATGCTCCTATACTTCCAGTGTGGGGGAGTTTTACACTGTCAGATACAGATGCATTATCAGGAGGGAGGAGATTGGCATGATAAAAAGCATTACTCCACCTCTGAAGAATCTGCTTCTTATCAGTCTTTTCCTTTATCTGGCACAAAACCACTTTGTTTAAGTCACCAGTCTTATCAGACAAACAATAGATTGCAGGGCTCAACCAGCCCATCCAATCAGTTTGGTCCATCACAGAGGCTCTTTCATCAAAGTCACTGATGAATATGTTAATACTGGGCTCAGTATTGAACTTGGGGAACACCACTAGTGGCAGGCCTCTGACTAGACCCTGTGCCACAACCCTCTGGGATCTGCCATTCATCCAATTCTCAAGTCACCTCACTGACCACTCGTCCAGTCCTCACTTTCTCAGTTTGTCTATGAGGATGTTGTGAGAAACAGTGTTGAAAGTCTTGCTTAAGTCGAGGTAGACAATATCCACTGTTCTCCTCTCATCCATCCAGGTAGTTGTTTCATTGTAGAAAACAATCAGGTTGGTCAAGCCTGATTCACCTCTAGTGAATTGATGCTGACTACTTCTGATCACCTTCTTGTCATCCATGTGGATGGAGATGGCCTCCAGAAAGAGGTGCTCCATTCCTATTCTTAGGTCATTCCTATTGCTCTTCTCTCACCTTTGATACTTCTGGTGCTGCTTCCACACCCTGTCTTGAGCAGCATGGCTGAATCTGGTGATCTGGTTGGATTTGATGATCTGCAGCAACTCCTACAGTTTTCCTTTCCTATAATTCTGTGACATAGTCATAGTAATACAATGCAGCCAAGGATTGTCTCTGTGAAAAAAAGAGATTTTAGGATATCCATTTCTTAGAAAACTTTTGTGATAAAAGTACTGAGCACCAGGGATATTGGCCTCTTGGGAATCTGTTATGTGAGTGATGAAGTGAGAGGAATTACAAGGAGTGAAAAAGACATCTAGTTTTAGAGAAAGAAATGAAAATTTGATTAAAAAGTACACAAACAAAAATAAGGAATAACTTAAAGAGTAGGAAAACATTCTTAGCTAAAAGGATGTATTTATATTACTTAAAAAAAGGTGTAACAAGGACTGTGGCTCATCTGTCTGAGAAATTGGATATAAACAGTAGAAAACAATTGAAGTATCTGTAAAGTAATTACAAGGGGTTTTTACAAAAGAAAGAAATTAGAACAACCAGTGCAGAATATGAAACTAGATAGGAACAATGTGAATAGTGAATAGCAGTCATCTTTGTAAAACATAAAATGTTCAGAAAAAAGTAACTTGAAGTCACATTTTCAGAAGAAATATTAAAGGCAGTTTGGAGTGGAACAGATAGGTAAATACTAAAGCCTACAAATGGGTATCCCCTTTAAGAGGGAATGCGAAGAGAAAAAAATTAGTTTTACTATCTCTTTTGATGATTGATTCTTAAAAAGAGACAGAAAGTTTCCTGAAGGGAGTAAATGCAGTTTGCCAGAGATTTCCCCTCAGGTTTCAATTCAGAGATAGATGCAATTCACTGTAGCGTTTGTCATTCTGGTATAGGCTGCAGAACAAATGTTTTAAAATCTAGATATTTCTGAGCCTGGTATTATAAAGAACATGCACCAAACAGCCACAGAACCCAGCAGAAATGGGTAACAGACTTATTTGTGTTGTGATGTTATTGAAAATGTGGTCATTGAAGAGTACTTTGAAATGAGTGATCAGAAATTAGTTTAGCTATGAATAAATGATGTGTAAACCAAAGCAGATTCTAAGGGGCACAACAACAAAGGGTCACATCATACATGTGATATGTCCATGAAAACAGAAAATGCAATCATCAACTGTGTTAGAGTATCTCCAGCACCTAAATGAAGTGTCATTAATGTCTGAAATTCTGTGGCTATATCTATATAGGAAAATAAATGGCTCATAAGCCTAAATTGTATGTCCCCTTCCCAACTGCCTCACCTAAAAGAAAAGTCCAAGATCCACCTCCAAGCATCTCCTGGGAATGCCTTTGATTTGCTCTGTCCTTCAAACCATATGTTGTCCAGAGGAATACTGGACAGTGTGGGCTAAAGTTGTGCCAGGAACTGACGGTTTGGTAGTTTGGATCATCCTGTACTTGTGCCCTCATGCCACCTCTACAGTTCTTGATTCCTAGAAACACAGACTTGACTTGCAGCACTGGGAGGTGGCAGTAGCAAGAGAATCAGGACAACAGGGAACCTGTTTCTGTCAAAAGAATAAAAAGGATCAGTGTATTTAAATTAATGAAAAGAAAGTAGTGAGGGATACAATCAGGTTTCCTTTTTACAAGAGAGGTAAATGCCAGAGAAAGTGAAAGTTCACTTCAGCCAACTGGCAGTAATGACTCAAGGACAAAAATGTATGACTTTTCTACAGGAAAACTGAGTCTAGAATTTAAAATTTCTAAACATGAGAAAAATATGATGCAAGGATCAGAAATTTAAGAGTCAAAAGAACTCCAGCACTGTTTTTAATATAAAGCTTGGTTAGTTAGTGATGAAAATACTATAACATGACTGGCAGATTGTTTCCTATTTGACATTCCTGAAACCTGTGATTTTATTTCCTAAATCTTTACAGATAATCTCTATTCAGGAAGAACATTTCTATTTCAAATACAGATAGCTAAAATGTGTTTAAGCTATTTTGTTATCATTTCGCTAAAAAAAAATCAGTAATTTTTCTGAGTTGTAATTTTTTTCTATATTCATACTGTTATGGGGATGCTTATATTTTTTCCTAAATTATACTATGATGGGCCTAGTTCTGAAAGACTTTCTCAATGACAGCTCTCCGTAAGATGTGGAAATCCAGTCAGCAAAGGAGCAAAGCAATCAAATTGGGATCAAAAGACAGAGAGGCTGGGTCTGAGTGGTGCTTAGGCAAGGTGTACTGTAGGACAAGTGATAAAAGAGGAAAATAAATACCATTAGCCTACTGGAGACTCAGGGTGCCAGGAAGCAGAAAGGTTTTTTCATGCCTTCAGCCACCATCCGGAAATATAATTGGATAAAGTCTTATTTACATCTTTGGGATTTTAAGTTTCTGATGGAATTTATCTTGCTTAAGTTGTCCTTGTCTAAGTTTGTAAACTTGGCCTTCTAGCCTTAAATAAACTCAATAAATGGGCAAGATTGAGAAGGAGATGAGAATGTAGTCTGCCCCTAGTCTGTAATAGGCTGCCAAGTGTAGCCATTAGCAAAAGCTTGCAGTGCAACCTCCCATACAATTAGAAGGCAATATTTATAAAATTAATAAAAGAAAACATGAAGCATCTAATGGAGGACTGACCCATGGCACTCATGGTCAGACTCAGGTCAAGGGCTAAGTAAGCTATATGAAAAACATGATATTTATGTAGGTAATATCCCCCCATTTAGACAGATTTTTTTTCTGCAGCAATATAAACCCTGTATATCATTGCATAAAGCCACTACTACTGTGTTATGAAAACAAGGGAATATTTTCTCCTATATGCAGGTTCCTGTCCAGATTGTCTGCCTCACAATTCTTCACTACAGGGCTTCCAGCATTTTCTGTTGACATCTATTAATGTTCAATGTTTTATTCTGTGATACTGTGATAACAAATTTTAATACAGAAAACAAATTTTAATATAGGATATATATTGTCTAATGGAAATAGCAGCAACATGAATGCAATAGGAGAAAGTAAGATATGATGCAATGTAATAAAGGCTGTGGTAAAATAAATTGGCATTGCCATACTGGTCTCCCTTCCTTGTGTGTCTGAAATCTCATCTCATCACGCAGAACATTTTTCAAGCTTGCTTTCTTTTGAGGTGATGCAAAAGATAAAGGAATTCCCAACTCTGGTGATACTGTAGGTATTTTAGAATCAATTTTAATTTGATGGAAGACCTTTCATGCTCACTGTAATGGTTATATCAAAAAAGCTGCAAGTATCAATTTCCAATCCGAATACTGCAACCCCAAATTTCATCTTACAGTTAGAAGTGAAAAAGAGAATTTTCATTTTTTACTGTTCTTCCCTTTCCCTACAGTGCCCTTCCTGTTGCCACCAGAAATATCTTTATGTACCTGATGTTGAGATAAAGCAGGGTTAATCAGATCTAAACACATACATGAATAGATGTATATTTGCAAAAGCTCAGTTCAGAGAAAATGCTTATGTATGGCACCATGATGATAATTTTTAATAAGCAGGAAGCCACAATAGCTGCAGAAATACTTAAATCTCATTTCCTATCAATCTGTGCATCTGTTACTACATGTTCCCTCCACCTTTGCCTGGGAGACCACTAGCTCTTAGCCCCTAGCTAATATTTTCTCAAAATATTCCTTCCTCATTTCCTTTAAGCCTTTTTTCTTCCCCTGCTTTGTCCTCAGTTTTGTCCCATAGGCAGGGCAAGAGAAAGTGTACTGTGTGGCTGATTCTGGGCTGCCAGGATGCTAGTTCCTTGGATGTACCGGGATACTAATTCCTTGAATGGTAGTGTAGGTGTCTTAGCATCAGTTTTCATTTGCTGGAAGAGCTTTCATGCTCCCTTGTAATAGTTATATCAGAAAAAGCTTGAAGCAGTAATTTCAAATCTAAATACTGCTGGCAGGCCAAACACAACAGGCAACTTGAGCTCACTTCTCCACCAGGTTTGCAATATTTAATTCTTCCTTCTTTTTGCATTTTCTGCTTTTCTGAAAGCTTTCAGGAACTTCAGGCTGCAAGACTTCAGTTCCCTTACCTTTTTTTTTTTTTTAACTGACCATCTGGTTCAATAGTTATTAGGGAAGGATTGACAGAGAACTTAATTAAATAAGCTTCATTTCCTTTCAAATTCATGCTACCAGCTTGCTCTGCTGTGGGCAGCATTTTACAGATAAAGCCAAACACAGATCAGTAGAATCATGCTTGTATTATGCCAGACTCCAAATTCCTGCTTCAAGCCACTAGAAAACTAAAGCTTCTAAACCCATCTGAATTGCTTAACATGTAATAAATAACTATTTTTCCCATCTTGCGGATCCCTCTATTCCAAGAAAGAGACAAACTGACTTTGGTTGAGATTTGGAAAAAAATGCTGGTATATAATCACCTACCTACTTACCTACCTGTGTCCTAGTTTCAGTCTAACTTCCTGTTTATCTCTAACCAAAATATAACAGCATCAATATCAAGAGCTGTTTTTTCAGTTAGTAACTATATCTATTAGTGTGAATATTTAACAAGCTAACTGAGGCACAACAATCCCGGTTTTTTCCTTGCCTTTATCAGTATAGTGTTTTGAGAATGAAAGCCATATATGTATACACACCTCCTCACATCCTATTCTGAGGTCTTTATGTATACTCAGAATAAGGTTTGCATAAACCTTATGCAATCTTTCTGCACAGCAGAGAAGTTCACCTAGTCAACACATTATGTTTTTTTAAAATGAAGTTTTTCTTATATAGGAACAAAGAAGTACCATTTGCCTTTAGTGTAAAAATATTCCTTTTGGGATAAAATTGATGTACTATATGATAGTTTCAGTGTAGGCCTTCCTGGAGACCTGCTTGTAACCAGGGAAGTACCCTATATTCCCAGTGTTCCATGCGATTTTTTACGTAAGCAAGAGTATAAAATAAGAAGGAAAGGGAAGGTTCACTCTCTTTTCTTTCCAGCAAAACTTGAGGCAACAGTGCCCTGCAGCCAATCCTGCTGGCCTGGGGGGGAAGTGAGTCCAAGTGAGGGCTCGTAGACCTTGAGAGGCAGCGGTTGTCTGGCGCCATCCTGTTTCTCAAGGAGAGTCGTAAGATTTGCTAGTTCTTTAATGCAATCAAAGGAGAAGGAGAAGGTGAGTATCTGGTTTTAACTAATGAGGATTGTAGAATTAAGCTGAATGGTGGGACTCATCTGGCCTTGGGTCTTTGCATGCCGGAGTCCAGCCTAGTTTAGCACCAGTGTTGACTTTACTGTGCCATGATCCAACAGGACTGAGGTAACAGCGGTTAAACAGGTAATAGCAAAAATAACCAAGGAGCTGCACTTCAAGAGTAGGACTTGGACTAGGGAAGATTGGTGAAAAAAAGGGTATTTCTGCATTCATCTGAGTCTGCTTACCCCTGGGAGTAGTGTTACAGGTGAGCAGAGTTTGTGTGGTTGACAAGAGTGCTAGCTAAACCGTAGCAACTTGAAGTCACAGGGTTAGCCAGACTCGTGATGTGCTAGTTTGGATACTTGTGGATTCTGAAGTGCCAGAAACACTTCAGCAGCTTTGGTCTGACACAGGATCTGTGCATATCTCCATGTACCACACTACTGCAAGCAGAAGTACTGGGGAATATGGTGCACAGACATCTGAATGTCAAAAAACAAAGCTAAAATGGCTCTGCACTGAAATTAATAAACATACCAGGAGATCACTTGGCTCCAATACTTCATACTGGCTGATGTTTTTAAGCTGCCACTTGAAAATAAGCAGAAGTATAGTCATGAAGAGCAGATTTTCTCCTTGGACATATACAAATGACTTAGCAGAATCTGTTCAAACAGCTGAAATCCTATTGTACTATGGTTTTTAAAACAGTTTATCACCTCCATAAAGTCAACATCTGGCTTGCTCTGCTATAAAAAACTCTAAGAGCTACTATTTTAGGCAACTGTGGATTTGCCTTAGGTATTTATCTTACAGTAAAGTATGACATTACAGTTAGTGCTGTACAGTGCACATGCAAATCCAGTTTAATGGGGTTTAAGCTGGGATTCATCCTGCATTATGTTAACCGCTTGTCCAGGTTGCCTGAAATGGAACAGGGTCACACTTGGTTCCTGCTGCAGTCTCTCAGCAGATCTTTGGTGCCCTGAATAGAATTTGAGTGTTCTTCTCACATTCTTCTGTGCAGCCCTAGGGTATGGCTTACTCTCAGGATGTGCCTGTCATTCTCCAGTCTTTATAGCAGGTCCCTAAGGCAAATGACTCCTCCCACAGATGCCTTAGAAGTGTACCTAAACAAAGATGGAGTAAATCCGAGCTTTACAGCAGCCCCAGCACAGTGCAACAGCACATTTGTGGGGAGCTTTATCTCACCTATATTCAGTCATGTAGAGGCTGAGCTTCTCTAAGCTAGCTGTCTTCACAGTTGGTGGGCTGACACAGGTACATCCAGAAAGCAGTTCCTCTTATTAGTGCTGAACACACTTCTTGAGGTATGTATCTTTGCTGCATGAAGACACTTGTCTCCCTGCACTGGCTGAAGATTTTTCCTGGACAACAGGTTTGAACTAGACGGCCAACTTTTAGATGAAAAAATGTGAAGATAAATGCACCATGGATGACCACATAAAAGTCCCTCTGGAAAGTTTAAGGAGACGTTACCACTGATAGCACTGGGTACAGACGTACATTTTAGAAAGAGATCTGCATGACAGGCCATGAAAATGTTATAGCTGAGGAAGATGGTTCAATGTAGAAAAGGACTTTTCTTATAGCAGCTTTATTTTCTTCATCTAGATCTTGATTTGAACATCTACCAGAAAAGACATGTAAGTACAGAAGAGAACTTCCATATTTCTGGGCCCTTTAACATATTTTTTTAGTATATCTTTATGAAAAAGTATATATCTCTACATTTTATTTCTGGTGGTATTTTTTTGTATCTTGTTTTTTTTTTTTTCCTTTTGTTTTCCTAGAAGTCTATAACAACACACCTTTTTAGATGATTGTTGAATATAAACTAATATCTGACTCCAACTCAGATGATTCCTAAAACTGTACTGCAGTAATATATCACATCACAGAATAATTTTGTTCCAGACATGATATTACACTGCTAAGATATCTCTTCCCACATAGCAGAAACAGAGCACTGGGAAGACCTGAGACATAAGGGATTCGATGGGGAAAAAAACGCAGCAGAGTCCTTTTACAGAAAAATGCATGGTTTTAAAGGTGACTGGCAGAGAATCCTTTCAGTGTTGTTTGTAACCTTACAATTGTTGTTCGTGCTTCCTTACGATGTGCAAAGAAATCTTGAAATGTATTATTTTTCTCAAACCCAGTAACAATTTCAAACAGGAAGTGTCTTTTCAAACAGTAAATTTCATGTCTGCCAGGAAAAATATAACAGCTGCGAGAAATGTATACCTGGCTCTGAAACCTTCTTTGTGCCAGCAGTTTGTACTTCCAGCTCACTTACCAGTTTAAACACAACCACCCAAGTATCAGCATATGTTTGTTCAGAGGGGGAGAGCATGGCCGTTATACTTGTGTGTGCTGTTATTTTGCAGCATGAATAAGAATGAAGAGAAATAATGTTTTCGCTAAGCATCTACCTGTTTTTCATAGAACTTAGATCTGGGAAACAAGTTCATATTTAAGGTTATACTTACATATCCTTTTAGAAAACAGGAGAAAACTGTGAAGTTTGGGGCTGGAGGGAAGGCACGAAGTCAGCTTTATTGGTCTTTTTTTACACAAAGAGAAGTGGTGATGGGAGAGCAGAGGACCCTTCTGGGCTGTGATGCTGAAGACTGCACATGTGCAACACCCACACCACCTGCTCTACTGGCCATGCTTTCTGGGAATTGTGGACCTCTGCTAAAGGCTTGTTGACAGGACCTTTGCTAGTGATTGAGTTAAAATCCTGTCAGAGAGGTTCAGTGCTTTTTCTTCAGTACTGCTGCTCCCAGTCACAAGTCAAATAACCTTAAGAATTACATCCAAATTAACCTCTCCATCACCTCCTATTTCTTTTCAAAGTCTTCACTGAGGATGTTTTTCTTCACACAGCTATAACATTTGGATATTATTATTGTTCAGAGTTTATTTTATTGTTGAGATTACCGTGCAATCTTCTGATCCAAGAAACAACAAATATCACAAAAGCTCAAAACACATGGTCTTTTCTGCTCCATAGGGCAACTATCCAAATGATTTGGCCTCTGGAAATAAGAAAGACAAGAAATATGTAACAGATACACTGATTTTTTTTTTCTGTACTCGAGCTAAGGTTTGGCAATTCAAAAACAAAGGCTGGAGATTTAGTTCTCTATTATATCAGTTTTACACTGGAATAATACTGATAGAGTGAAGTAAAGAAGCAGTTCCAATATACATTACACATGCCAGACTGGTGCCAGGGGTCTCTGGACTGTTTCAGCCATTCCTGATGAAAGAAGTTCAGAGAATTCCTGTAGAGTTGAAATAAAATGGAAGGTATTAAATATTGAAGATTATGATAATGTTAGGGATTAGTGTCAGAGCCTATGCTTAAATCCTTGCATAGTAGGACAAAGTTGGTTTAAAAACTTCTTTGGTCAGTGGGGGGCTGTACAGCATTACAGTGAGATTTTTTTCAACCACACAGTGTCTTCACACACCAGCTCTCCCCCTGCTGAAACCTTGGCAAACCTTGCCCATCCCCTGTCATAATGTCCTGTGCACACACCCTTGCTCTGCCCATTGCACTCTTCTGGCTCTTTCCTGGCTCTTCTTGGGAATAAATTACCTTGGTCCCAAGCTCTGTGATGCTGATAATCAAGTGCAGCCATTCCCTGTGATGAACCTCAGCTCCATTAGCTCTGGATCCCAAGCTTAGTGAGTACGTAGTATTTCTGCATGTTGTATCTGTTACCGGCTAAGGATGGAGGGAAACCCCCACACCACTAGCCAGCTGGGGCTGCTGAGCTGTAAAATCCTGAGGGAGAATTTTGTGGAAAGCCACTTGAACTAGCCTTGCAGAAAGCCTTTGTCTGGCATTTGCTGTTCTTCCACTGGAGGCCTCTGTCAGCATAACAGAACTGGTACAAGTGGTTTGGTTGTGATGGACAACATCACAAACAAGGCACAGCGGGACAAGTGATACTAAGTTTATCCACTAAGCAACAGCATCAGGATCATTAGATGCCAGTACCCACATGGTATCCACAGTCCTGGTCCTTTGCCCAGCTCTGCACTGCTCTGCTTGGTCCTTCTTCCTGTCCTCAAGGCATGCTAGGAGTGTTGTAGTGTCTGTCTATCTGTGTCTCTCAGGCTACCCTCTCTTTGTCCTCTCTCCTCTTCTCTGTGGAGAATTGCACTGGGGTCACATCTCCAGTATTCAGGTGGAGGGTGGGGAGGGGAGCTCCAAGGCCACCTTGCAGGCTGAAATCTCCCTGGCACAGATCCTAACCCCAGCCAGGTCATGTCAGTTTGAAGAAAGGGTCAGTAATAGAAAAGAAACTATATGCATGAAGTACAAATTTGTAGCTTTCACAAAGATTAGGATGTTAAAAATAAGTATATCCTAATTTTTTTTAAGTGTATAATTAGACTTAAGTAGAATTCTAGTTTTAAAATAAATGAAATATAAATCCCAAGATCCTGAGTTCCATTTGTTCTCCCTGGGTTTATTTCTTCTCATTTGTAAAATGACCACGTACAGAATTTTTTCACTTAGCTGCTAGTTAAAGGTTGCTAGCATAAGGAAGAGCAAAATCTGATGATGATTCGTAGAACAAATACAATGAATGTTTCAAAACTGCAAGTTACCCTGCACCATCAGTACAGTGCCTTAGTAATATTTTGTGTATGAAGATCTTGCAGCCTTGTAGTTGATGCCTTAAGCCTAATTAAGGCATCCCTAATTAACTGCTCTGGAGATTTTTTCAGCACCAAAATTCCACGGCAACATAGTCATGTGGTTCTTAGCTCCCAGAGAGCCACAACCACATGGTAAAATGCTATGTTGGCTTTTCCATGCAGGAATAAACTCACAAGGACTTGCAATTGGACCACAGCTGGTTTTCTACTAAACAGCCATCCATTATTAAGGAATTCAGGGATTAAAATCCAACCTGGATTTGTCCTGGGTTTGTGGTGCCCACGATATTTTTCTGCTAAGATGACTGGATTCTGAATCATGGGAAAAACTACAGGTTCATGAGTTGCATGCAATGCATTTTCTTCTCTCTAAATTTCTGATGGATCTCAGGATGCCATGTCTTTTCATCAGTCATACCTGCCTCTGGTTTTAAAGCATTTTGTGCCAAATCTCATCGGCCTGGTTTTATCATCCTCTTATAATTCCTTTATGCTTCTCAGAGTGAGGACTTCAAAAGTGAGTTAAAAGTTCTGTCAACATCTAGATGGGTGTCCTAGTTAGGACAGCTGAGATCAGTTCATCATGGTGGGTGTAACCCAAAACTGTATTCTATAGCCTTCCATGTCATTTCCCAGAAACTAGACTATTGTTGTCAATAGACTATTCGTACCCTCTGCCCATAGAGCCTGACTCCTCAGGCTATAAACTAGGTGTTAAGAGGCCTGTGAGATAGGAGGATGTTTCTGTCCTCACACCCTTTGTGGAACTCCCCGCCCTGAGGGGAGCACTGAACATTCCTGCCTGAACTGGAGGATATATAATCTTGGAGTTTTGGAACATTTTTCAACCCACTCGTGGGATCCAGAGGACGGCTGCATCTCATCGCTCTCAACCAGACTTAGACCACCACTGGACTGCGATCACCAGTTCTGGCCAGACTGCAGCAGCTCTCCCACCAGCAGGTTCTTCCCCTCTCCCTTTACTTTGGACTCAAACAGGGCCCAAGGAACACCACTTTGTTCAGGCCCCAGGGTACTGGGTTATACATTTGGGTTTTTGTGGGTTGAGACCAATTGTTTGTTTGTATTATTGTACTTACTGTATTATTTTAATAAATTGTTATTCTGACTTATAATCTCTCCTTTGAGTTGGGTTCATTTCCCCCTGCTGGTTAACTTTTAAACCAGCACAATGGGAAACAAGAGTAGGGACATTATATCTTTCTATATTTCCCCCTAGGACAGACTAGTGCAAATGAGAGAAACTCATTTTTCTTCTGGAAAGAGATTCCTGGTCTCCTTATCACTAGAAGTTTTACAGAAGTTCTTGCCTCTTATTAGATATGAATTGATCTGAGTTGTGAGAAATTCATACACTATTAATCATCAGATGTATTAATGTATAGATATGTATAGATTCTCTGAAGTTTTTGTCAACCCAGCTTCCTAAGGAGGCTAGGCAGTCTTTACTTAAACCATAAAGAATATGTAATCTTTGAAAAAAAGAAAAGAAGCAACCTGAAAGCCTCCTCCTACCACGCTGTTTTAAAATAGAAAGCTGACTACTGTGTTGCTGATTTTGTGCTGCAAAAAAAATTTATTTTCAAAGTAGATAAAAATCAGTCTTTTGTTTTGAGCGATTTGAAGAGTGATTGCTTCTTAAAAATGTATTTTTTGTTTAACATCTTTACCAAGATCAATCTGCAAGAGGTTAGGTAGAGGAGGTAACTCATTGCCCTGTTAAATGAACCTAATTATGCTAAGGCATACTTAAGCAGTAAGGTGGACTTTTAAAAAATACATTTTTTATTCTCATGCCATTTATTATTTGGTACTCTTCTACCCAAACAAAGGAGAACAATACATTTAGAACATTCTTTTTACAATTTCTTTATCTTTTTCTGCTGCATGGGAGTTAGGTGTGATCAGCAAGGATATATTTCTCATTGGTTATAGGGAGAGTGCTCTAGCATTTTCAATGTTGGATATGTAAAGTAATTTTTATATTTCAGATTAAGACATGACAGCCTTAGTCAGTGGCTTACTGTGGGTCTGCTATTGAAGTGCTGTTAGCGCTGCCAATGCTCCACTGCTGACCATGTGAGGATGTGACAAACAGCAGCTGCACACTATGCTGGCACTGGGGTGATCCCCATTTTCATGTCTGAGGCAAACTTACAGAATTTGTCAGGGGCCTGTAGCCTTCATGGCAGTACAGGTACAGCACCCAAGTACCAGTACTGCACATTACATTGTCACACCTCACCATGGAACCAAGGCATAAATAGTTGGTGCCAATGTGTAAAATAGAGTCTATCTTGTCAGCAGCCCTTCTGAGCAACATCAATTGTTTTGTAAACCACAAGTAGCTTGAAAACTGGGAGATGACCTCCTTTGCCATGATTATTTAATGGAAAACCATGAAAGATCTGTGCTGATTTCCTAAACTAATCATCTAGGCACAATTTCTCCATCCAGACCAAGCCAGGTAAGTCAATCTTCTGGTTACTGAACAAAAGCAGCATGCATGGATGCTTCAGCCTCAAGGCTGGTATGGCCCCCATAGTCCTGTAGTCTCAGAAAAAGAAAGCCAGAAAATGGGGGTCCCCATAGAGTTTATTCTACAATTCATACAGCAACAAATCTATTATTCAACCTTAATCATTCTCCAAAATGTTTTCACCCCAATGCTAATGGCTAGATTGCCCCATAACTGAGGCAGATTTTGTGATATTTTGTCTGGTTCAATTGTACTTTTAGTGTCTGGATAGCTTCCACAGAAATTAATCTCTCGTCTCTGCTTCAGGAAACAAGGTTAACTGTAGCATCAGTTTAATATATGGCTGTACATCTTTAGAGACTTCTGGATCTTGCAGTTGCTTTTCTCACACACAATTAGACTCCCAAGTATTCATTTCTGCCTAGTATTTATCAGACTTCCTGTATTATCTAGTTTCAGTATCCACTGAGATCCCCTTCACCGATGTTCTTTCCCAGTCAAACCAGAGGGCTTCTTTCAGTTCATATCACACTTAATTCAGTGTTCAGGACCACTGGCAATTCCCCTCATCTTCTTCCTTTCCATCTTATCCTTTGGTGAGCCTGTGCCCTCTGCTTTCTACTTTTACATCAAACACTGTTCTTTCAGTACCTCTGGTAGATCCTCCCACTCCATCTCCACCACCTGTTGACACACTTCAAATCTTCACCCTTAGTCCTCCTCCTTTTATCTTTATAGTCTCTAGTTTGACTACCTCATCCTCCCCAACAGCTTCTGTTGCTTACAACAGTTTTTTTTCCTCCTGTTGTGAATTTTTGTCTCTGATATAGCTTCTTTGGTGTTACCTTGCCATTTCAAACTCTCTTCAAATAAGACTTTTTTAGCCATCCCAAGGGTTTTATTTTCCTCTTTTTCTGTTTGTTCAGAATTTTACTGTCCTCCTTGTCTTGTAGCCTTCCTGTTACCTTTGATTCCTCATTGTCTCTCCATCTACTCACTTGTTAAATGAAATTATTTTATTCTATGTGACATTAGCAAGCCTAATCATGACCATTTATCTTTATTGCTAAAATACTTGTCCATTTCTACCCTCATTTCTAATCATCCTTTTGCTGAATCTGAAATGAATTTGCTAAACTCATCTTCACCTTCTCTTCTCTAACCATGTCTTCTTCCAATCTGAATCATTTCACCTGCTTCATGAGTCTTAATCTGCAATCCTTTTGAATGCCTTGGATAATCTGTCTGCCCAAGAACATATCTGAATTTACCTACAAACCACTGCACCCTCTTCCTCCCTTTCCTCCATTTTTTTTGACTCCCTGGGTCTTCATTTCATTGTCCTTTTTTTCCCAGGCTTCATTTCGGCACGAGTACATATTCTAGATCCTGGTTTTTCATCCCATCTCTGACATGAGCAGCCAGATGAATGCCTTTAATGCTGTTATGGTGCTCACACCTACCACCAGCAGACATACTAGACACTAGAGAGACCACAGATTGATGCAATGGGATGAGGCTTCTGAACTGAATTTACTATGTGCCTTTGATTAAACATTGATTTATTTACATTGCCTTCCAGAACGTCTCGTATTAGTGCTAGTGATCTGCAATTAGTATGCTTCTGTCTCCAGGGAGAAATGGGGAGCAAAAAGGTAATAGGGAGAATTTTTCTGTATTCCCTATGTTAATAGTGTGAGATGAAGGCATAGTCTCATTCCTTCATGAGAAAAAGTAAGCACTTCCCTGCAGAAGCCAGCTGGGAACATTAAAATAGGGCAATGAGAACATGTAGCCAGCATTTTAGCCTGAAATAAGCAGTGTGACAAGTAATGTCTTTGTCTTTTTATGTATTGTTTATAGGATAGGCCTTCAGCAATAATGTTCATGGCATTCCAGAAAAAATGGCTTTTGCAGTTATTAAAATGCTGAGGTGTTTACTTTCAAATTACATGCTGCAGCATTTTTTTTCTCTTGGGCACCAATCTTTAAGGAGACACATCAATAAAATTCAGCAGTACTGACTTAATTATGTCTCTTTCTAATTCTAATTGCTCAGCTAGGTGTAATATCCTCCTGGGGACTAAGCTTCAACTGCATTTTTAGGGACTGTGTGAACTAGCACCTTTCTTAGGTATCACCCTGGCAGCACTGGAAAAAGTTCAGGTTATTACCATGGAATATGCACAGTACAGATTTCCTGATGCCATGTTACCTTACTCTGACCTGCAAATGCTGCCACCAGAGGCTAATGTGATAGTTATTGGATTTGCTGCTGAGTTTGCCAACCAGGCTGTCAATTGTATATCTGCTGTGATACACAGTTTTGTAGAATAGACAGCAGTATGCTTTAAACAAGACAACACTAAAACCTTTTGGACTCCTTGTGGGACAAGTAACCATAAACCAATAATTTCCATTAACAATTAGTCTGTTCTGGAATTTAACTAGCGTACTTCAGTGGAAGAACACTGTCACGTGAGATCTCTGGCCGCATAATTTCTTCATTTTCAACTGCATTAATTTTGCTGTACCTTCAGATATTGCCAAGGTCGTATTGGATTTGCTTAAGGGTCTGTGTTATGGGTTCTGTAGCAGAAACAGATTATTCATACATTTTCATAGTTTGTGACTAAATGACCGTATAAAATGGCAGTGAAAGAAAAAAAGAATGAGCAGTATGTAACATACAGTATTAACAAGACACCTCCCACCTATCAGCCTTCAATAATTGAAATTCTTTTCTCTCACCTTTGAAGGGAAAATACCTTCTATTTTACATTGAACATTTAAATGGCTGTTTCCTGTTCTGTGTCTGTAAAATCACAGTCATAGAATCATTCAGGTTGAAAAAGGTGTCTGAGAGCATCAAGACCAAACTTTGACCAATCACCACCTTGACAATTAGACCATGGCACTAAGTGTCATGTCCAGTCGTTTCTTGAACACCTCCAGGAATGGTGACTCCACCACTTCCCTGGGTAGTCCATTCCAATGTTTAACAGCCCTTTTCATGAAGAAATTGCTCCTGATCCAGCCTGAATCTCCCCTGGCACAGCTTGAGGCTATATCCTCTTGTCCTGTCATTTGTTGCCTGGGAGAAAAGTCTGATGCCCGTCTAGCTACAACCTCCTTTCAGGTAGTTGAAGAGATAGTAAGGTCCCCCTGAGCCTCCTTTTCTCCAAGCTAAACACCCCCAGCTCCCTCAGCTGCTCCTCACAGAACTTGTGCTCCAGACCCTTCACCAGCTCCGTTGCCCTTCTCTGGACACATTCCAGCCCACGGAATGTGACGGGCCCGAAACTGGACACAAGATTCAAGGTGCAGCCTCACCAGTGCTGAGCACAGCAGGACAATCACTGCCCTGGTCCTACTGGCCATACTGTTTCTGATACAAGCCAGGATGCCATTGGCTTCCTTGGCCACCTGGGACCAGCACCAGGTCCTTTTCCACTGGACAGCTTTTTAGCCTCTCTGCCCCAAGCCTGTAGGGGGTTGTTGTGGCCAAAGTGCAGGACCCAGTACTCAGCCTTGTTGAACCTCATATCGTTGGTCTCAGCCCATTGATCCAGCCTGTCCAGACACCTGTGTAGAGCCTTCCTACCCTCCAATAGATCAACACTCCCACTGAACTTGGTGTCCTCCACTTAGTACAACCCAGCAGGATTAAACCCTGACAAAAATCTGCAGAGTAAAAATAACCAGCCGTTGAAATTTACTGGTAACAGACAATGGAAATTGTTAACATTCAAGTGTGAAAAGTTCACCCATTTTTTAAATTTATCATATGCACAAATGTTAATTACATTTTTAAATGCCTGAAGCCTACAAATTTTGAGAGCACAAAAGAAACTATAGTAACCTGTTAGACACTTGTCCTTTTCTTAGACTTTTCTTTGGCACCCTCGATAAGTGAGTGCTAATAGAAGGGCTGACAACAGAAGTGCATTTCTGATGCAAAACACCAAGGACAGGATGAACGGTCAAACCTTTAAGAAAAGAATGGGGCCTTTTTGTTGTGGAAATGAAGCTGCGATAATGTTCCCAGACTATAAACTGGCAGCCTGGAATGGCAAAAACCATAGGAGCTTTTTCAAATTCTTTATCGATGTCAGCAGATTTTTTTTTTCTTCCTGTTGGGGTTTTTGTGAAGAAAAATGTGAAATTTTATGTGAACAGTTTGTTACTGTATACAGCTCTTAGCAACAGGGCTGCAGAACGTAAAGGCAAAGATTTTATTGTCCATTCATGAGCCTATTAGCACTATTAATGAGATAAAAATTCTGTGACTGAGGTGTTCTGTTTCCAAAAATTAAACAGCATTCAAAAATTAGTCTCTGCAAAAAGTCAGCTGTGGACAGGAATTCTTAGTAATCTTTACATGACTACTTGTGACTGCTTTACTCACCACATGAAAGAGGCAGAACAGCCTGTTGCACCATCTGTCTAAGGAGGTTGGTAATTCAACGCCATCATTATTGTTAATTTATGTATTATATTTCTATCAGTACCTACATGTCATGAGTGGCCTCTAGGTCAGGTCAGTGGGCTAAGGATACCTGGGGTGTGTTACTGGCCTGTCCTTCTCCACCCCTGTAAAAGCTTTCCTCTCTCCTGCCTCCCTCCTCACAGCATCACTCCCACCTCCCCAGTCCCCTACAATGACTACATGGAATCTTCTTTACATTGCCTCCTTGTCTCCAAGTATGGGTGAAAAGAAGGTAAATTTTCCAGACAGGAACCAGTCAGGGGGAGATACAGACTACCACCAACATTTATTAGGATACATTTTGTAAGTTAAGCTATTATTAATAATGAAATAAAGCTGTTAATGGTAACAGCATGTAACTATGGGTACTGTCCATTCAGTTACCCCTCTCAGTTGTTCATTTTACTCAGCTAGAGCAGCAGTAAGGAGGCCAACCCTGGGTGTTTATTGAGAAGCAGAGGTCAAACCAGTGCACCAGTGGCTTTTAGGAAGGTGTTCTGAAGTCCCTTCCTGCCCTGTACAAGCCCTGTAGACTGTGATCTGTGGCTGCATATGGCAGCTGCCACCTCCTTGGCTATGGTGTGAGTTATAAAATCTAGTGGTGATGCTCTTGCATAGTGATAGCCTTGGACACACTCCACAGGCTCCTGCTGTTCTGAATTTATCAACTATCTTGGATTCAACTAGAACAAGTCTCCAGAGCTCATCACCTTTTGTGAGACTTCCACACACTACCTCTCTGTGTGCACTTTTCCTCTTGCTGTTTTCTGGTAACAGTTTCTGTGTGCAGACATGGTTTTATCTACGGGGTCCATTCACCTAAATTCACCCAGAAGTCGGAGTTGTGACAAGTATCAATAAAGTGTGAGCAGCCCTTGCTGTGTCTCCCTGCAGTATGAGGTGGATGCTCCGTTTGTACCTGAAGGAAATTTCCATAAGAGGGATCTCCACCAGTTCAGCATGGTCCTTCGTGCTTGTCAGAGAAGCCTGGTGACTTTGCCTGTAGGAATGTCCTCTTTAATGAGGCACGTAATTTAAAGCTAGCACAGTTGCCTCTGTCCTGCACGGCTACTTTGGCTGTACCCATACAGCCAGTTAGAGCATTTGCCCTGAAGAACACAGAATTATGGCCAGAACATAATGAAGAAAAATGGCAAAATGGATATAGAGAAGGCCTGAAATACAGTGAAGGTCTCTTAACCCAGCCTGCAACATGACCCTACAGACCATACTGCCATGAATCAAACCTCCCCATTTTCTTAACGCTCAGATTATTGTCTTTTTTTTTTTTTTTTGTCTTAAAAACATTAAATAGACCCACAAGACATAATCAAGAAGTTAATAACAAATCTGGGCAAAAAGCCCAGAAATGCCTTGTGCCCAGTTGCCTGTCCTGTGCATTAAAAATTCTTTATTCTTTTTCATTTCTTTTTGCTGAAATGAAAACTATTCTTAAATCCAACTTAAATATCATTGCTAAAAAATTCTTCCTTGATTCAGCTGAGGCAAGGCGCAGTGCCTGCAGAGAAGGTCTGAAGCTGGTCTTTCCCCTTCACTTTGATGAATTCTTTTTCCAGAAAGGCCAGCATACATCTGCCCCATAAAACAGGAAACATGAACTTCAGATTTTTCAGCACCAATTACCCAATCAAATATACCAGGTCTACTGAGGCACCACCCATCCCTGGAAGTGTTTGAAGACAAGATCAAACCACTTTGCAGTCAGTAGGATGGAAATGTAACTGATTTGCACTTGCCTAATACTGCCAGTTGAAGGATGAGCTAGCTCTTCATGCATTTTTGCACTGGAGGTGGCCAAGAATTGATAAAATATGTATTTTACTAGTAATTTTACTCAAGCTTTGCAGGTGTGGCAAGGCAAGAGATTGAATATACCGGTAAGAAATAGAAAAGCAGCTCTCCTTAGCAATGCAAAATCATTCTCTAAATCTGTTATTCAGGGACTGAAATGAACAGTATAACCCTCTTGTTTTCCCATCTCTGCCTATGAATAGTCATATATTTCACTCGCATCTGTATTTGTAACATTTTTAACCTAATCATCAAGCAGTATATATGCAAGGAAGATAAAATACAATTTCTGCTCACTGACCTTTCAGTCCCTTAACATATAAATTGTTTAAGAAAGCCTGCTGAATATTTTCTTATCTTCTGTCACTGGAAATTTCATGCTCCCTGTGAGGCTTGGTAGGATGTTTAATATAGACACTGCGTGGTGTGCTGATTGATGGGACACACTGCAACCCGGACAGCTTTCTGTGATTTAACACATAACAAACCACAAAAAAACCACAACAGTCACACAATATTTCAGAAGCACACATTTTTGGAACCAAGTTTCACCCCTATGATGGCCTGGGCTCCCTTGGGACTGGTTTCAGGGTAGGGAGGAGGGCTGGGTAAGGTCCCTCTCCAGTTACCAAGCAGCAGGTCCCCACCCCTGTCCCTCAGGGACAAAGCTCCAACCTATTAATACATCCTTCACACATAAGAGATTAGAGCAAGGGAGCGTGCTCTGTAAACATTGGTCTCCAGGACCATATTCTGGTGTGGTAGAAAAGCCATCCAAAGTGAGCTGTAAATGAGAGGCTGAGTCCTGAAAGCAAACTAATTGCAATAGTGCTGTGTTTTGCATCAGCAGTCTTAAGTAAAATTAATCCATGTGGAGCAGTCATATAACACAGCAGTATGGTTTCTCCAACTTACACTTTTTATGTAAAAGTAGTTCAGGTACCTGCATATCCCTGCAGCCAGCAGCACCAATGTGTGCTGTGAAACCACACTGCAGCTGCCTCAATTAAATAAGGGAGGGGCTGGATTTAGCAGTGGATAGAGACTAACTTGAACTGTGGCATCCCCACTAATCGTGCTATTATCTTAACCTTTAACTTAAATTTTGTCCATCTCCTACTAGCAAAAATCATTATCAGGTGATGTTTTGACTTCAAGAAACCTGAAGTGTTAAGGAAAGCTCAATCCCAGCCAGCAGCTAGAGTGAGAAAAATGTTGAAGTTACAAGAAGTCACTAATGTCAAAACCAAGTATTCTGCTATCACTTCACACATATAAGATAATTGATGAGCTTATCTTAGTACTTGTGAGCTAAGCAGAGGCCAGCTAGGGTAAAAAGCTACTATCTAGGTGCAAAAGAGAGGTTTGATTAAAGTGGAAGCAGCTGATGAAGGAGTTCCTGTGCTAGCCCAGCTCCAGGTTTCAGCCCCTCAGATCAAGTGAGCATCCCAGGACCTCCCCATCACGGACAGCTCAAGTTGAAATGCCAGGCAGCTCAGCACTGGGCACATGCTGCAGCAAGGGCTTTTCAGGCAGCAAACTCTGGCACAACAAATGCTGAGGGCCCCGTCAGCAGCTCTGAACATGCAACAGGGCACTTGCCGAGGCTCCTCTTCCAACACACCGTTTCCTTTCCATCTGCCTGACACATGGTGGCCAGAAGCAGCTCGCCTTTGGAGCCTTGTGGTGTGTAAGAAGGTTGTGCCTATACTGATGGCGTTCATAAATGGAACTCTCCACCAGGCAATAAGGTGGGTACTTATGCCATTCATTCTGTATTGCTGGGTGGGTTTCGGTTGTTGCCTTTTTTTTTTTTTTTAATCTACTCCATGTGAAAGAAAGAAGCTAACAATGACCTTTTGAAAGACAGGTTTCTTCAGTAATGCTTCCACTATGTCAGCAAATGCTAAATCTCCAGTGTATCTCTTTTCCCTTATATTCCCTTTCAAGAACGTTATGAGAAACTGAAATGTCCATAGTATTGTCATATTAAAAAAAATTAAATTTAATTTGAAACAATTATTCAAAGAAAAGTTCTAGTAAAAAATTTATAGACACTAGTTAAACATTAATAATATTCAATATATTAAAATACTGACAATGCTTTATACTTTGTCATAAAATAGGAAAGTCAAGTATCATCCCTATCCCTTTTTGCAATCAATTTCATAAATCTACATCAGAGAAAAGCACATTCCTAGTCCAATTAAATGTGTATAATGAAATATTTACATATAATTTATGACTTTGAGTTATAGAATTGTTAAGAGTTAAATCCAAAACTGGGATTGCATTTCCAGTACATATATTTTATTAATTGTACTTTCAGAAAGATACTTACAAAGTTAGGATGGGAAAATGAAGAATAGAGAATATAGGAAAAAGCAAAATCAGGACTATGTAGTCCTCAGAAATCACACCTATAATTTGCTTACCCTGATAAGGATACAGTCTCAAAATTATTCTTCTTAGTGCTGCCAGCAGGCCAAGGATGTGATCCGTCCCTTCTGCTCAACCCTGGTGAGGCCACGCATGGAGCATGCTGTACTGCCCAGTACAAGAAATACAGACATACTGGAGGGAGTCCAATAAGGACCATGAAGGTGTTGAAGGGTCTGAACCATCTCTCCTATGGGGAAAGCCTGAGAGAGCTGGGACTGGTTAGTCTGGAGAAGAGAAAGCCTGGAGAAGAGATTGTGGGATCTTATCACTGTATCTAAGTAGCTGAACAGAGGGTACACAGAGGACAGAGCCAGGTTCTTTTCAGCAGTGCCCGGTGACAGGACTGGAGCCAATTGGCACAAACTGCAACACAAGAGGTTCCCTCTGAACATGCAGAAACACTTCTTCACTGTGAGGATAACCAAGCACTGACACAGGTTGCCTAGGGAGGTTGTGGAGTCTCACCTTGGAGATATTAAAAAAAAACACCTGGACATGGTTCTGGGCAACTGGCTCTGGGTGGCCCTGCTTGATCAGAGGGGTTGGACCAAGTGACCTCCTCTTGACCTGTCCCTTCCAATCTCAACCATCCTATGATTCCTTGAAAGGGACAGGACCTGAATCCTGTGCTCTGAAAGACCTAAATTAGATGAGCTTCCACTGTTCTTCTTGCAGCCATTTGCTAATCTCCAGTGATCCTTCTCCATGAGAGCGGTGGTCAGTCCAGACAACTATCATGTGTTCATGCAGTTATAGGCTTTCAGGTGATAGTGTTATTGCCCATGTCATCCACATCAACATGACTTGCCGGGAGACACTTAAAGATAAGAAGGATGGCACAGTTAGAATTCACCAGCTCAGCACATCTATTCCCAAGTGACAGTTTATAAGGAACAACCTTAATATTTGTATTTCCTATCTTGAAATACTTAGTCTTGCAGATAGTGTAGTCTTCTAACATTTTCAAAATTTCTTAAAAACAATTAATTAAATTAATTTACCACATCTAATTCCATTTAGTAGGTCCACAAAGGACAGTCAAAAGCACTGATCTAAAGACATTTAGTAACACAGCCCAGACTTCCACTAGATGAATTCAAGAAGCAGCTGGTAACACTTACACAGACCGGCTGTCTGTGCGGAGATCGGTCTATCAGTCATAGGGCAGTAATACAGATTGTCAACTGTGGGTTCTGTTCATGGTTCTTGAAGGGAATCTTACTCTGATTTTTACAGATAGGCACGTAGTGCATTTGGGGTGTTAAGGTAGTAGTTTAGCAACATAGACTAATTTCTGTTGGAATCATATGGTATTGAGCCCGCTCTTTCTAACAGAATTTGACTTTTGCAGTTGTGCAGTGGCCCTCTGTGCACCTACCAGTAGTACTGTGAGCTGGCAAAATCCAGCAGGTCAGGACAACAGGAGGGGATCAAGGCGAGAATGCTCAGGGATGTGCACTTTGCACTGAAGCAGCAGAAACTCAGAGAAGTAGATTTCTTAGAGCTAAGGTTCTCCCTCCGCCCCAGTTTAACTGTTTGTTTTCCCTGGTCAAGGGTGATCTCTGAAGTGAAAATTCATCCAGAGTTAAGAATCTTTTCTTGATGGTATGTTTGCTATAATTGGTGTTTATAAGTTGTTCCGGGGGGGATGAAAAGTGGTCAGTGTAGATGGGATGCCCAGTGAGATTTTCAGCAAACATCCATTAAGTTCTGCTTATCATTGTTACTACAAATATGTTTTATATATATATATATGTACACATTATATTTAGATATATTTTCTACATATGTTATATATATATATATATATTTTAGAAACTCAGTATTTGCCCAAATTAGAGGTTTTTCATGGGCACAGCACAAATTTTGCCAAGTTGTATTTCCCTGTTACTATGTGTAAACATAACGAACATGTGAAATATTAGTTCAAGCTCTTGCAATGTTATTGACCCTTTCCCCCTCTTATTCTCAGAAACAGCTGAACTGGCTGTACCAAAATCTAAGAATCAAAACAAAAACATAACCAGCTAGAGTACATAAAGTAAATGTGCTACAAATGATTATGTCTGGCAAAATATAAGCCACTGAAAGCAAGAACCTCATGGGAAAATATCAGACAGCCAGAATTATCAGGATCACCTATCATGATCCACTGATCATTTAATAGAGTTAAAATGGAAATTGGTCTTGACTATGTTGAAATCACATTATGGTTTCATTTTGCCTTTATAGGAAACATCTGGGAATGCTGGAACTTATTCATACTTTAGGTCTCCTAACTCTTGTACCTCATCCCTGAAAGTTTCTGAGACACTCATAGTAGTTGGCAACTTTCATTCCCGCAACAGAACTCTTGCCTACACCTAAGTCAACACAAACTTATAAAGAAATTAAAGGCATGCAATAAGCCTTAGAAAATCTGCAGCATTTTCTGTGGCATTTAATTTTCCTTTAATGACTTTTCATGATAGGCAATATGTGATAGTTATTGCTAAGACAAAAATATTAAAAAAATTAGAGAACAATGCAAAAGGTACCTGTTTAGGGAAAAAACTTACATAGAGGCTGAAGAATTAATTTTCAAAGGATTTATGAAGATGTGTGAACTGGAGGTCTTTTTAGCAAAAATGATATCATTTAAACTCTCTCAGTTGTGTCTATACAAACATTTCAATTACAATACCCCTATAATAAGAAGAGAAGCAGACTTCTGGATCTGCATACTTGTGTCTCTCTGCTTGTAGATATTGTATATTTGGAAGGTATATGCAGTTAAATTTTACACTCCAGGACATATAAAATGGGCATATAGGGTGCAACCCTGCAAGGTGCTGGTACTGTGTTCATTGCCACACTATAATGGCTCTCTGCAGTCATACCCTGATGGGGCTCCTCTGACGGATCTGTAGTTAGAATTGTGCTGAAGGGACTTGCTGGGCTTGGTTCAGAGATGAACCTTTACAGCATTAAGTCTGTGTTAATTCACACACTTGCACTGATGCTGTATTTCAGCTCTCAGATTGTTAACTTGTTGATCCTAATTATTTTTACTTCTTTTTCAGATTATTTGAGTAACTAACAAATATACATCCAGTGGTTGCTTCTCTAGAGAAGGATTAGGTTGGCTGCCCTGTAGCTAGCAGGAATGCTATATCACTTGAAAATGGTGTGAGAAGTGCCTATTTTTATGACAATTACTTTTACATTTCCACCCAAATGAATTTGTCTGTCCTGAAAGAGTCATGGTGTAATTTAGTTTGATAGGTATCTTCTGTTAATAAAAATCTTTTCCCTATATCTTTAGCTGAAGGTGTGCTCCCCACCAGCTCTCCAGGACTGGATTTAAACCCAGAAATGCAGAAACTGAGCAATGGAAATGAACTGTCAGCAGCTTTTGAATCCAAAGCACTGAATGTTACTGTGAACCGAGAATAATAAACTGTGTTTCAAGATGTAGACCCTGTGGATGAAATATATATTGCATAAATGGTTCTGAGGACAACATTATGGATAAGCTCCACAAGCTTCTTGGTCCAATTTGGTAGCAAAACACATGGCATTGTTTGGAAATTACAGAAATATTTTAGTGAGGGTATAGGGGTAAGTGATGTTTATATTAAAATTTGCAGTTTTACTTGTCTTTTGGAGAGAAGAGTTTGTTTTTTAAAAAAAGTGTTTAAGAAGTACGTATGAATAGGAAAGGGTCTTTGTCTCATTCTTGAGTTATTCTTCATATGTTAAATTTTGTAGAATTTTTAGTTCTTTAACTGTCTATGCTGATTTCTTTGAGATACATGTCACTTCAGATGTTCATTAGTTTAAACTTTCTTTCCTGAAAATAAGAATTTTTAATTGTGCTTTGTGAGTTGATTAAAAAAAAAAACAAACAAAAAAACCCCCAACCAAAACCAACCAACCAAACAAAAACCCATCAAACCAACACTGTTAGTACTAAGCAGCATTTTAACTTTAATTCCTGGATTCAAATAGCTAAAGGGTATGAGGATGATTCATAAATGCAGAACTGGCTCGGCAATAAAAATCAGTGCATATAAAATATATGTAACTGTAAAATTTAACATTTAGCCATAAAAGCTAATGTCTACAGGCACAGGAGAAGCTGAGTTATTAACCCTTTTATTGCATGCAGAGCTTTTTAAGAGTTTTGTGGAAAGAGCAACTTTTATATTCATTTTGGTAAATGTGCTGGGGAAAGACCATATTGTATTCTCCAGCAACAAAATCTATTAGAAACTGTTGTCTTCTCAGTTATTTCTCCGAGAGGTCAACAAGGACAAGGCAGGCAGTCTGGCACTTGAAATTCCTACAGAATCCCACAGTTCTGAGATTCACTTGAAGGTCTCCAGACTCTCGTAGAGGTCCAAGAAAGCCACACCTTATGATCCGGTAATTGGATTGTGTGTCAAAAACAACCTGGCTGAAAACAAGAAAACCAAAACTTGTTTTGTAAAAACGAAGGTCCAGACAGGGCAAGACAAATTTAGGCGAGCAAGGCATGCAAGCCTGTGTTCTGAGACACTGTAAACTCACTTTGTGCCCAACAATGGCAACACTGGGCTGCCAGAGACCACGACTTCATACCAGCCAGAGGTGTGTGCTGGCTGGTTTTGCCTTGCCTACCTTTCCCTCTATGGAGTGGCTGAAGGAAGCAGAGAAAACAAAACAGTTCATATTCTGCAATGTTAGACTTCTACGTTTCCTCTCAAAATGAATGTGGGTTTTCCCTCAGCCTGGCAATGGTACCTTCAACTGAAGATTTAATGGGAGAAGCTAACAAGCAATTTACTTAAATGGGTACATATTCAAAGCCCAATTTGTTTCTGACTGATGGCAGTAGTAGTCTACCACTGGCTTCAAAGAAAGCTAGATGAGTACCACTCAGTGAGGGTAATATTGCATCTCCTTCTGTATGCTGCAATTAAAGTACTAGAAGTATCTCTGTAAATGCTTTACAGTGTAATGCAGCTTTTGTCTCTGCAAAGGATTTTACCTTAAAATAAAGTGGAAGGTGTTTTCCATCTTCTATAGATGGGATAAAAACCTACTACTTAGATCAGACATCTTTAGAACTACTCTGTCTTTTACTAAATGTTGTAGTGTTTAAATATGTTTAATACTTCTACATCTTCAGTACCACAGTCGACACCTGTCCCAGTGAAGACATCTCCTCCCACTCTCCCTCTCTCTCCTCAAAGGGCTCCTTCAGCTCATCTGATTTTTTTTCAGTTCTGGAAGCTCTGCCTTTGAGGGATATGACTGCTGACAAACACCAAATGACCATCCTTTCCGTGCCACTGGATGCCAATGTCCATCCTCTGCTTTTTGAGAAGGCAAATCAAATTCTGTGCACACACGTCTCCTGGAATGTCGAAAGCTTTGGCTGCTGTGTCCACAGGGCTTGCTTTGTATGTGTGTGTATCAGCACTGGGCTTGCTGGCAGCCACACCCCACAGCTTCGAGCACTCTACACAGGAGCAGTGCTGAAGTACTGCCTTGAAATTTCCTCAGCTGATGTTATGTTACCGTAAAACTTTTATTTGCCCAGGATGATGCTTAATTTTGTTCATGTGTAGAGGTGATAAAGTACTTGAATACACTAGAGGACATTCTCCTAACACCACGTGGTGTGGTTATGATGTGTTGACATTTTTTAGAGAGAAAGAGTGGCTGAAACAACACCAGAGCATTGCAGAGATATGCAGTGGTGTTGGGTTGGTGGCAGAGAAGAAACAGAGGCAGATATGAAAGACAATGGATATTGTGGTTCATACTGTATTTTCATGCTTCATATTGACATTTCTGAAAGAGTACTACTGTGATACAGTTGAGATCAAGTCCCTCTGCAGAGAGGAGATATACAGCAATAGCTCAAGAACTTCTCCATGAAGAAATTAGATAGAAATGACTGAAGACAATTTGCCCCAACCACCTCTAGTATCCTAGGGCTTCCTCCAGGTGGTACTGGTCTTAATAGTCCCTCATTTGTTTGGACAGAACATCTTCCCACACACAGGATACCAAACTTGCCCTTAAAGGAAGGTGCACAGATAATTGACCACCACTTTCAGCACTTTCAGAATTTGGCAGTCACCTAAGAAACAAGGTGGTCAGCTTCTCAAATTTACTTGAATGCAGGTTTCAAAAGTGTCATGCAGATGATGTGGCTTGATGCAATCTGCTGAACAATACACAGCTGTGCTTTTACACGAAGTGGTCACCAAACAGTGCAAGCTGACTTACATGGGTCGAAAGTATCCATGAGAGCAACACAGGCCTAGGATGAAGGAAGGATATAGTGGGGCTCATATTATCTCAGTGACACCTTCTAAAACATGTTGTTAATGGACAGTGAAGATGGGCTTTTTCCCACCGATACTTTACAGTGTTTACAGTGCTAATTTTGTTCACTTCTTTAAATACTTGATGTGAGAAAACAGGTAATTCACATAAGTTATATTGAACCTTGTTAATTAGATGAAATATATTGGGAAGATTGATTTATTCACCACATTAAATAACCACTTACATGCAAAACTCTCTGTTTTCTGACTGGGAACATGACATGTTGGTTGCTTGCTGATTTTTTAATACTTAAATGAAACCTTTTGGCGAAGACACAACAGCTTCTCTGCTTTTCATTTCTGTTTTTCACAGCTAAGCAGACAGCAATGCACTCTTAACAAAAACACAGAACTTTATTAGGCTTAGAGGCATGTGCAAGAGACAGCCATAGAAAAGTACTTCCAAGATGTGCTAATCATCTGCAAGAAGTAAATATGTTATGGCAGAGTAGCCAATGAATAGACAAGGTTGTCAGGAGATGTGCAGACTGTAAAACATGCTGCAAGGCAACTGCCCACAGAAGATGCCAAAGCAATCTCCAAGGCTCTTGTTATGTCTGTTTCTCACAGCTCAGCACCACATTTGGACACAGAGGCCAAATGATGCAGCTCTTTGACTTCCCATTCTGTGGTTACACTTCTGGGCCCAAGCCAGACGATCTCGGCCTCGTGCTCCAGTGCATCGTACAAGCTCAGCTGTGCCCAGCTCTCACAGCGAGGGCAGTGTCCTGCTCTGCTCAGGGCCAACACACACCACTGAGTCTGAACCCCTCTGCTTGTCACGAGTGGCCAGGTACCCTCTTGCTTTGGAAGTTACTGCCCCTCCAGTCCAACTGATGTGCGTTCAGTGTGTGAAAACTCTGTTATCCAGTTAAGTCCTCAGATAGAAAAACCCAGTCTGTGCATTTTACTTGGAATTTTGACAAAATCCGGGGGGGGGGGGGGGGGGCCGCAATTATGCAAGCTTCTCTTCCAGCAGATCGGAGAGGTGATATCCTCTGAGAGCATAAGTGGTTATAGGCAGCAGTGGGATGTCTGCAGTGGGATTCCTTCCTGCCTGCCAGTAGTGTCCTCCTCACACCAAAAAATGTGTCTGCCCTTGGTCTGATTCTGACTGAAACTGCTTCTACCCTTAAAAAGGAAAGAAATCTTAATGCTTCATTTATTGCATATATTTGTAAATTTGGGCTATGACAACACCTCGAGGAGTGAAGACAAAACTAAGTATTCAGGTTTTCCAATCAAAGAATATACTTGATTGTCTTTCTGTTATTTGAAGGAGGTTTTGAATGACATTCAAGTCTAAGCTTCTCCATTAGAGCGGGCAGATGTCACATTTTCATATAAAAACAATTTATTATATGTACATTGTAATAGCAGGTGGCCGTTGTCCTTAATGCTTACATAGCAGTGATCTCATTTAGGCTGACAATCTGTGAGCTACATGCAGCCAAGCCATGGACCATTCCTGCAGAGTAAGGACTCCACAATGGAGCACTTCCACTGGGCCTGTGCAAAATGGACCCCACCAGCACCAAAGCTGCCTCTGACAGGATTTACTCACATGACTCTGTTCTGCAGGACTGGACCTCTGGGCTTCTTCCATTAACTACTAACATATGCAAACACTGAATCTAATTCCAGCTCCATCTTCAATCTGCTACAGTTGATTTTTTACTGTGACATATCATACAAGGACAGAATAATGGCTTTTTGCCCTCAGTACCTGCTTAAGAAAAAGTAATTCCTGACACAAACTCACATTTACAGGATACCCAATGTACAATGCCATCTTTCAGCTCTACCAGTTTTGTACTACTCCTCTTCCATTTAGCTTTAAAGAGGGAAAAACTGACTGACTCTGGTTTAATAGCATCTCTATTGCTAGAAGGAAGGGTGTGACAGTATCTTGAGGTATGGCACCTCAAAAATGCTGCAAATCTACTGTCTTAAGTTATATGGAGGGGAAACATCACTTTGTTGTCAACCAGTTGGTAAAAGTACAGTTTGGCACAGTGAAGAGGAACTATTAAGAATTCACCAACAATTTTAAAGCTAAGCACCCATCTACATTAGGACACAGAGACCAGCAGTGTTTGATATTTCTCTCATCTCACATTTATCTATTTTAGAGCACTCTGCCCATCCATAAAGATTCAGCAGAAAATCATTCTGAAATTAAAACAAGAGTGAAGAGAAATTGCAAACAAGAATAAATAAGAAGCGAGGGACAACTGCACCTTGAGGTGCTCAGTTATTAGAACAGATTTCAGCAAGTGCCTTGGAATGACATAGCTGTTTGTCTAGAGTTTCTAAGACAGGTTATTCAAGGGCACACACAGCCTCTGTCAGGACTGAGCTCTGCACCATGTGGCTCTCAACCAGCTGTGGAGCTGGAGGGCTGTGTGCTCTTCTGGGCTGTAACCTTTGATCACCCCTCATAGTAAACATGTGCCCCTTGGTTCTCTGTATGTCAACTTCTACACATGTTCCACTCCTAAACAAATCACTTGCATCGAAAAAGGAGAAAAATGTAACATTATTACATTACATCATTGCATAAAGCACTGTGGTTCTATCAAACTGCAAGGGAAATAATCTTTTGGGAGCATTTTGCTGGTGTAAGTTGAAGCCTGTTGACTTTCTTGCTGGCAAAACTACACTTGTTCATGGCTTTTATTCCTGGCGGGTGCTTCTGGAGCTCAGTCTTTAAATTTGGCAGCGCCAAACATCTGCAGCCTGTAGTGGCCCTTTTGTAACATCTTGCTGCTTTCCTCTCTTTCCATGGACAAATCCCAAAACTATGTGTCTTTTTCCTTATTGCTGACATAATGGTACATTCTCCCAAGAATAATAAAAGCAGACTGGGAACACAATAGCTGGCCTTTTGGCTAAATATTTTGCCAATACCACATGAGTATCTTAGGATTAATGACCTATTTGCATTTGACAGTCAGGGGCATTGTCTGATTCTCTGTCTTTTCACTTTTGCTTCTGTATTAACTAGTGTCAGTGTTCCTCATATACAGAGGAATATTATTAATCTGGTAAATTGCTGATCTGTTATGGCTGTTTTCCAGGTCCATCCAGCTATCTAAGGTGGTTAGTGTACTCCACACGTTTCATGGACTCTGACTCTAAATGTGTATTTAAGCCATTAAAATACATGTACTTTTTTAAGATTTTTGTTTTAAAAATTGCTGATAAATTAACAGTGAACATATCAGAAAAATTATTATTTTCTTCAGTCTAAGTAGCAAGTTTTAAGGGCACCGCCGACAGTTGGACAAACATAATCATTTCATGGACTTTTGAGGAGAAGGATGTGGATGCAGAAGGAAACAACTTAATTGCAAGGATTAATGAAACTGCTACTAGTTCAGTAACTGCATGTGGTTATATCCTGCAAATGGAATAGCACTTGTGGAAGGCAAGAGGGCTTTTCAGAGAATTATTTAAGATTTTTTAAGTTCAAACATAGCATACACCAATTAAGAGGCTGAAGAGCTGAATAAATACTGAAGTAATTTGATCACATGCACAAACAAAGTCAAAGGCAATGGAAAAGTTAGAAAAAAATTCTGAGAAAGTTAATAAAACAAATAATTTAGGAAACATCTAACAATTACAATCTCATTCATCATTGTTACTCGGGCAAAAACAACTTACACAAGACTGTTACAGGTCAACAACAAGCGAACTGGAAAATAAGACAATGGAAAATTTGATATAGTTTGGAAGAGTAAGGGGAGGACCTTAACTATCAGGAGAGATTCACACTGGGAATTCTTTGCCATACCAAAAACTGCCAGAGTTCTGAGCTTTGAATATGTGCTGAGAGCTAAGAATAGACCAACATTTTCTTGAACATATATCTTGTTCCTTTTTTCTGATTTTGATGTGCCGAGAAGAGTAAATGTGATATTTCTTTTTCCTTCTAAGAGGAACAGAAAACCACTGCCCATATGGGCTTAACTTTCAATCGCTAGAGTGAGAAATGCAACAAATCTATATCTCCTTTTTTTTGATATCTTGGTATACGTATAGGTGCAGGTGCAGAGCTCTGAACATATGCAAACACTAGCTTGTGTATACTGATGTGGAATCTTTTAATCAGTGCAGATGCAACACTACAGAGGGTTGTGTATGCAGTTTTTGGATGTCACAGCTGTCTGCATTTAAATAATTCTGCGTTGAAAAAACTACACTAATGTCTGCATGTATTTGAAGCACTGTGCCTGAATGCAGAAAACTGTACTAAGTAGATTTCATCTGTGTTGATCCAAGACTATGTGGTAATGAATTTGCATTGAACATAATGACACAAAGAATAGATGATATTGAACTGATCTACTGCAATATGCTGATTTTGAAAAAAAAAAAAAAAATCACTCCAAACCTTTCTTTCAGTTTATGGAAAGAATTTACATCAGCAATTGTAGCAACAGCCTGGTTTAGGTATCCACAAAGTGAGAAAAGTCCATTTTAGAGGGTTGCATGGAAAGGGAAGAATCAGAACTAGAAGCTAATATGAGGAGGAAAAAAAAAGAAATAAATAGCCACTCAGCAGACACATCCAGATCACTTAAATTAGACATGTATAACTCGTATAATTTCTCATTTTTTTGGCCATTAACATAACTTTTACAATTATTGCTTTGGACATTTTATTTCACTATAGTCATAATGCCATAAAATTACTTAAAAAGAGAATACTTCAAAGATTTATTATTTTTTTCCAGTATATTAGTGTTGAGATATCTGTTGTACAAATGCAGAAGAAAATAGTCTTTGTTTTAAAGCAATTACAAACTGTATCATCTGTGGAATTAAGCTCTAAACAGATAAAATGGTAGGGATAACAGAAAGAAATTTACCTCTTATACAGAAGTCCAAGATAAAGGTGTGAGAATCACTGCAGTCTTCCTGTGTTTTGACAAAAAGGTTCAATTCTGCAAAGGCAAGAATTTTGTTCTGACCAGCAGCAGGGAAACCACAGGGTGAGGAGAATCATTTGTCACACAGAAATTGTGAGATATGTTTGCATATAAACTTTTAATTAAAACTGCTGCTCTTACCCTACTGCTGGTGGAAGCCATAAGGGTGACTAATTAGGTCTCTTGCATCCCAAACAGTATGGGTGCTAACTGTTAGAGATTATAAAGCAGTATTAAGTCTGGAAGAAATCTGGTTTATGATCTTGCATAGGGATCCATGTAAATGATCCTGTTTTTTACCACAGCTATCGCAGTTCTCAGAAATACCCTGATGATAAAGCCAGCAAGACTTGCAGTTACCCATAAACTTACAGATTTGGCTCTACGTTAGAGTGATAATGTAAACACAGGTCCTGGTTAGCTCTGTAGTGAGTTCTGTGCTGGCAAATTCCTGTTCAGCTCACAGTTTCACTGGGGCTTGGCAGGGGAAAGGGGTCTCAGCAAGACTTGCACCAGAGCTTGATCCTTGGTAGCATTATGCTGCCCTGTGGGTCTCATGGTGCTCTCCAGAAAAAGTGTTGGCCAAGGTGGGCAAGGGCAGGATGATCAAAGGAGGCAAATGTCTCCAATCTGCTGCTGCTGGACATTGATCAGAGGAGAGGAGACTGCTCCCCAACATCAAGAATTGCCACTGCACTCTCTGGGTTGTTATTGCATACAGTTTCACAATCAAAGTGGGAGCCAAAGAATAAAGTGGTCCTGTCAGAGGTTACAGAACAAATCAGTGCAGGAGATGGGAACACACTTACTCCTCAGTAGGAGTCTATTGATTTTTTAACTGCTGGGCACATTTGGCTGCTGAAAGAGTCATAGAGCTCAAATGAGATACCAGAACAAACAATTCACAGCAGACCTCAAAGATGAGTAATTTTGGCAATGCATCTTACCACCCCTGTAATTTCTTTTCTCAATTATTTTAATGGAAGATGTTGAGAAGTGATGTAGAGGTAAAAAAAAAAAAAAGGTACAGGATTTTGCCTTCGGCAGTGGAACATAAATTGTGAAGGAGTGCAGAGAAATAGCCCATGATCATCCACTGAAACCTGAAGGATGTCAATGTCTTGCCTAAACACACACATTTTATCTTTCTTGGGTATCTCACTTGGTCTTCAGCTGCCATTCCAGGGTGAAGCACAACTTCCATGGTTCTCCTGTCTTCTCTTCTGGCCTCATTTATCATCTCAGAAATGTATGTAAATGGAAATAAAGCTGCATTTGAGGAGTGGTGCTCTGTTACAGTCCAGACTGTTTCAGGTCTATAAACCAGCTGGGTTTAGTATCACAGTGTAGTTAGTTCTCATTATTGGTTATGTCCACACCTGCTGCACTTTGGGATTTAAGTGATCACTCTTGAGTTCACTTGAACTTTCATGAACAATAGTGTGTGCAAAATTCAAATTACTAGAAAAAACACTGCCTCTCTTTTAGTTCATCCGTCATGTTTGTGGATCAGGCTGGTCTTGGAAATGGATTGGTGCAGCTGGTCTGCTTGGGAAGAAAGAAAAGATTCAATTAGTAGACTAAGTTACTGATGATATTGTCACGAGAAAAGAGGCTTTCTTTCTCCAAAAACTATTAATCTCTCTTTCAAGCTAATCTCTTTCTCAGAGGCCTAATATGTTTGGAGAACGGTATTACTGGAGGAACTGAGATAGAAATGGGACATCTTCCCTTCTTCTATCAAATTTAAATTATGCCTAAAGAATTATGCAGGAATTGGAGACAGTTAGATTTCAGTAATTGACTCACAGCTGATAATGTGGGGTCTTCCTCTGAACCTCCAGAGGACAAAATCCCCTTTACAGTGTCAGTGGGACTGTTGGGAGCCCAAAATCTGAGAAAGGCTTCTCAGTCACATTGCCAGGAGAACACCTTAGCCACAGAGAAGTGATTTTGACCTTGTGATTTAGGGGTAAAGTGTTACTGAAACTGTGGACAGGCATTTTAACTCTTTGACAGGCTGCAGATACTGTTATTAAATAAAACACTTTTCAAAAAATCAGTTTTGGAGAATTTGGCAAGATTTTTTAAATTTCGTAATTTCCAGAAGTCAGCAGGAATGTGTAATTTCATCGGAATTTGGATCAGGATCTTACTGTGTTGAGATTTTGTTGTTAAAAACGTAATTTCTGCACCTCAAGAGCCACAAGATATGTTTCTGTCAGAGGATACCCTTCCCCTGTGCCATGCTGGACAGAGCTTGTTTTTGCTGGTCTGGAGTCTCCCTCGAACACAGCTGAGCACCCTTCCACTCTGCTAGGGTCTGTTACCAAAAATTTCTCACCAGCTCCTGCTGTCAGGAAGAAGAAAATGTAGGTTACCATCTTCCTCTTTGATCTGTGGAATGCAGAGTTGCTCACTTCTGCTGATGAGAGTCAAATGCCTACTTAATTATAGAATCATGTGTCATCCTAGTCTTCTTTAAGCAACTTAGAATTTTTAATGTAAGGGAAATGTTCTGAAATTGTTAATCACAAGGGGTCCAAACCCAGGAACCAAGTATCACCTAGTCAGCAATACAAATACCATTATATCTGAATACCTGCTGCTTGTGTAAATTGTGGTACTTCAATTTTTTTTGCTTCCATCATGTATATTTGGGGGTGGATATAATTTTCCTATTGAAATCTATATTGATCTCCAGAGTAAATACTCTGTTATATTAGTTGCCTATTTAAAATGTTTGTGGTCTTGTATTTCTTCTTTTGGGTGTGCCTGTGTGAAGTCTGTCATTGTATGTCTAAGAATATAAGAAAATTAAAACCTATGATTTTTTGACTTTTGGCAGCTATATGGCTTGGAGTGAGAACATAATGCAATGGGGTAAGATCACTGATTTGAGATGTACAGAACTATAACTGCTGTGCTATTTGTTATGTACACATGTATATGTATGGATGTAGGTATATATATAGAAATGAATATATATGTCATGACACTGAACTGCTTCTGTAGGAAGATTGTTCCTGATAAGAGGTGATTAGGGAAGGTCCACACAAAGCTGGAAGGGGTACTGGCTGTGGTACCCTGTGAGTTTGCTGTCCACCTGTCACTGTGCTCCTGTTTTAGGTCTTAGAGCTGGCATGAAGTTCCCTTAGCTGTCTCACCAACACTTGTCCAAATAATGCATTTTCGCCTATAGAGGTATCATTTCAGCAGTGCCATAGAAACTTATGTATTGGATCAGTGTCATATACTGTGAGTTTTATAAGTTCTGCTTCCTTCTGTCACAGATCTACACTTGTATGAAATACATGTCTGGATCTCACTTGAAATCAGGAGGAGTTTGGAATTCAGGCATCACTTCAGCTGTTTTCCCTATATCTCTGTATGTTTAGCATAGTGATACAGGTTTTAAACTCTCCTGCTAGACTCCTGTCTCTGATAATTGCCACTCCAAAAAAGGTGCCATATCTTCCCTGATTCTAAAGGATCAGCATGGAGAAGCAGGTATGGGCTGTTGATGTGGGTTGTATGTACAGCCCCTTGATGCAGGAGGTCCTTAGTCAATACCTCTGTGAACCTCATCACCATAACTGCATGAATGCTGCCTGAAGGCCAAAGGTTATCAGAAGCCAGTGAGAAGGAGAGGGCAAGAGTGTCATGAGAGATTGTGTTGGTGGTGCTGCCTTCTTAGGCACAGGCCAGGTCTGAGTCACAGATCTCCTCTAATAAGCACCACACATTTACAAACTTTTCTGGGCACACTGAATCTGTGAAACTGGGCTATGCTGAGCAGTGAGAGGGGCAGGATGGAGAGAAGGGCAGGTTTGGTTTAGAGAAGCCTTTGGTTCAGTTTGGATCACAAATTAGAAAAGGAAGGTCAGCCTGCCAATGAGTTGATGATCCACCTGAAAGTTTGCTCATCTAGAGGTCCTCAAAGTAGGCTATAGCTCTGAATCAGTTGTGAGTCCAAAGTTGACCATGACAGAGGAGATGCTGCATTTTCCTGACCGACTGTCTTCATACAGTCCCTTGTATATACCTTGTATAGTCCCACAGCAGACGACCTGCCCCGTGGGCCTGGGATCTGAAATAATATTATTTTCACTTCAGCAAAGATCTCAAATTAACTCACAATTTATTACAATGGTAAAATACTATGGTCTTTCTTATGTTAGTTATTAACGAAAATATTTTCACTGGAGGTTTATTTTGCCAAAAACCTCTGAAATTAACTGCATCAGTGAACTATAATATAGGTAAAGCTCCATATAAATTATTTGATAGGGAATTAAAAAGTAACAAGGCAGCAAATCTTGAAGAAATCACTTACTCTTTGATTGGATTTGAGACCCCTCAGGTGACTCAGTTGATTTGCCAGGAAATGTGAGTTTTAAAACCATGCCAACAAAAAGCAGAGCACACCCTCAACCTAAACCAAAAGCCATGCCTGAAAGTTTAACACACAAAGTTTTAGCATATTCTCAGCTATGACTGATTGAGGTTTTTGCTGTTCTGCACTGCTCAGGGGTCTCTTTTAATTAATATCAAACACTGTGGAACAGAAGGAAATACATTAAAAAGGAAGTTATTAAATTTTCCCCCAGCTGTTATTGCTAGATGTGCCATATTTTTGACAACTGATTATTAATAGAATTCTACACTGTAATTCCGATGCTGCTATATTACATATTTTAAGAGGCAAAAATGGTCTGGAAATGAGAGCTGAGGTCTGGGCTACAAGATTATTCATCAATCTCTTCCACAGTGTGACCTTGGGAGACTGCCTCAATTTCCCCATCCCTCAGTTAAGCTAATAACCTCTTGCTTCCCATGGCCGCTGGGAGGTTCAGTTAATAACTCAGGTTTCTCTCAGGTCTGCAACTGCTTCTTTTTGTGCTATAGGCTCAAGTGCACAACTCCCATCATACAAGGTTTGGGAAGAGAGGTTTTAGCATCAGAAAGGAAATCTCTCCAGTCCCTGCAGGGTTGCAGAGGGCAAGAGGAGACACTTTGACTTGCAGAGAAGGAGTCTCCTGTATGAAAAGACAGGAAAGGGATGAGCACTACCTGACAGCTGTCCCAGGAGCTGAGCACTCCGTAAGAACAGGAACCTGTCTGGCATGTGGGGACAGATGCTCTTCTCTTTGTGAAACCTCAGCAAGGCATAATGCAAAATATCTGCAATGAAAGGACACACATATGCAAAATACACCATAGAGTAAGAAGTGTGGAAGAGAAAGGAGAAAGGTAAATGGTACCTTTTCAACTATGGGTAAATAATCAGCAGTTTTATGAAACGTGCACAGAAACTGTTTGCAGGTGATGTACACAAACATCAGAAAATTTGCTCCTGAAAGCACTGCTGTCCTAAAATGGTAGCTGCAAGTCGTTTTAAAAGATAAAAAGCAAGAAAGGGTTTCTGAGATCCAGTATCCAGCTTTGAGGGCAGAGCCACACAGGAGATTGGAGTCATGGCCAGAATCCAAGCACTTCATTATGTTGTGCCATTTCCTAAATAAGAGGCAATTAAAATGCAGCAACTTGTGCTGTTCCACTGCAGTGTAGCCATTAAGCTTCAGTTTGCACGTTAGGGTCCTATTTGGCAAACAGAATATTTGTGCTAGTTGCATAAAAAGACACCACAAGACCACACACGTGCCCTGAATGCCCAGTGTGACACTTTTGAAGATCTGTCTGTGTTAAAACTGAGTTCTGGTGAGTTTATGACGGTTTTTTATCTATAACACTGTGAGCCAGGCTTATACTTAAAAGTACATTATTGGTATTAGACTATTAATATAATAAAAAAGCATTCATGGTGTGGCATGACTATCTACACTAGTAGAGTTGCCCTCCAAAATGAAATGAAATTATGAGCAGAGTTTTTCTGTGGCATCTAATCTTCAGGGAGATTTTTTTTTTTTTTGCACACTGATGTTAGCTGGGAACCACAGATCTCAATGCCCTTGACTGAAAAAACCCCATGAGCTAAAATGTGTAGGCTCAGTGGACATGGAATCAGCGGTTTCCTCACAGGTCACTGTCTCCAGATTTAGGTTGGAAAGACTGACACAAAAAATGGAGAGTCTTAACCTGGATAATTCGTTGTTCAAGTGCAAGCACTATAGAACAGTGGGAAAGATGCAGTACAGGAAAATGGCAGAGCTCCTCAGATTGCTTGAGTGAGATGGCATTAAGGCCATGGAAAAATCCTAGCAGAAAAGAAGGAATGAAGAAGCAATGTGCAAAAACTTTATCTTACATGTCCAGAATCTGAAAGAACAACAGAACACATACATTTTAATCTAGGCAAGGTAAAGGGAAGTTGGACAAGGTCTGAGAAGAGGTGACAGGACCATGAGAAGCCTGAGCTAGAGATACAATGAAAAGGGACTTCCAAAGGAAAATTCTCAGGAATGCTCAAGACGGATGAGGATGCTCTGGTAAGGATGTACACAAAGATTCTGCAGGCTGATCCAACATCTTATTTGCTGGCAAAACCATTTTGGAATTGTTTAGATTTTCTAGTCAAACAACATCCTCATGTGCCATCCTCTTTGCTCTCTTTGTCTAGCTCAGGAAGAATTTCTTCATTGAGAGGGTTGTCAAGCAGTGGAATGGACTGCCCAGGGAGGTGGCAGAGTCACCAACCGTGGAGGTGTTCAAGAGATGACTGGACATGGCACTTAGTGCTGTGTCTTAGTTGACATGGTGGTGTTTGGTCCAAGTCAGACTCAATGATCTTGGAGGTCCTTTCCAACCTTGAGGATTCCTTTTCCAACCTTCTATGATTCCACGATTCTTGACCTCACCCACTTCTATTTTTTGCAGAGGGTCAGATACACTCTGAACCTTGTGGCTTCCTTTCTTCACTTAATGCCTTTCCTTGAAGAGCACGATTAAAAATGAAGTGCAGGAAGGAGAGCTTTGAGTAACGGAGTTGAAGCAATGGGTTATTTCAAGACAGTAGTGATGAGACCAAGAGACAGATAGCTCAAGGTCTCTCACCTCCTGCATAAGGCAGAAGACAGTCAGGCTCTACATGGGAGAGGTCCACATCTGCAGTGGGTGCTTACTCAGTCTTGGGAGAACATTGAAATCCCTCCATGTTCTGTGTCCACAAAAGATAAACCAGCACTGTAATATATAATCTTTAAGGCTCTTTATCTTTTTTTGTTTTGGTTTGATTTTGGTTTTTTTTTTGTTTCTGGAGTGAAGAAGTATAGGAAATTTGTTGGACTGGGATCTTTGTTTTACTTTGAATATTCAATCTTTGTCATTCCATGCAACCAATCTGCAAGGCCAGTTGTTCTTTAGTTTTATGAGCCTCTATTAGATGTGAGTGGGAGTTTACATAGAATCATTTAGGTTAGAAAAGACCTCTCAGATTATCAAATCCATCTGTTAACAAAAGACAGTTCTTCACATCTCATTTCATTACTGATGCAAAATGGAATTTTCCAGATAATCTGCTCAAATGATCAAATAAAAAGCATTAATTTTTACAACTTGTTCATTATTTTAAATGCTTTCTATGTTTCCTCCTAGAGCTCCTGTGCTGAATGGATAGAACTCTTGCAGATAATGGTTTATTTGCAGGCTGTATCTAGATTCATTACAGACAGAGAAAATCAAGACAATCTATGGACAAGTCATATGTAAAAAAAAAAGCCCCAAAATTCAACATTACAGGAGGCAAAGAATTTAAAGATATTGCAGACATCTAAAAGCATAAATCACGTAGGTTTTCAACACTTCTAAAAGCTTGCACTACTTTTAAAAAGTATCTACCCACTCCTTCACCACATCCAAAGAGAGGTGTTCAGGATCAGCAAGATGAAGATAGAGGACTTTCTCCACTCTTACATTAATCTAAACAGAAAAAAGTCTTTGATATCTAGGCTGTGTAAAGCCAAGTTTTAGATCTGTCATTGATATCTGTTCAAAGCGTTGTTGCTGCCTTCCAGCACAGGAGATTACATGGCACATAGCAGCAGCTGTCCCCCTTCCAGTGCAATGCAATCAGAAAATGCCCATGGTGATATTTAGTTAGCTATTAAATTTGATTTAATTTTCATAGTGCTGTGTATTTGTGAGCTGGCTGTATCTGGGGATATGAAAGAAATTGTGAGCGTTGAAGGGAGTTTTAACAGCTCAGCAGGGGAAGCTGGAATAACTTGTACCTGGGAAGGTACTGGATAATGCCTGGTCTGTTCTTCCCAGCGCCAAGCAGTGAGCAGTCTCATGAAGGGTACAGCCATCTTCCCAACCCTGCTGGGCTGTAAGAACACACAGCAGGTTAGATGAATGACTTCAGGAAAGCACAAAGTCAGAAACTTAATTTCAAATTGTAAGTGTTGGGAACTGGGGCTCGGGAAGAGTGGCAAGAGCCCATTTGAGATGCAGAAGGCAACGCAAGAAAGCTGGAGGCTGAAATCCTGGTGATGTTCGTATGGACAGCAAGACATCTCTGTAAATGCAGTGGGAGACAATCGCAGCCCAGGCAAGGAACAAGGAGGGTGGTCCCAGCAAGCGTGGAGCTGCCAGCAGAGCTGGCAGTGGCAGGTGGGCAGGAGGAGAGCTGTGCTGCTGCCCACTCGGCACCCAGGATCTCTGTACTCTATAGCTGGATGCGCGGCATCCTGTCTAGAATTCAGAATTGTAATGATTTCCAGCTATTGTAGCCTCATCTTTCTCCAGAGCTATACAGATGGGACTTCTGTGCCATCAGATTTAAGAAAAATACATGTAGGAATTCAACAGCATTGCTTGCAAAGTAGACCTGTGGATGCCTGGGGACACGAGGAAAGTGACAAGTGCAATGAACACCTGTCACAGTGAACACATCTCTGATTCCTAAATTTCAGAAGACCTACTTAGAAATGAAGACATTTTTGGGAGTTCATTCTAGATTTGACTCTAGGTTAAGAGCAAGATCTTGCCTCTTCACTGAGACAAGGCAAATTCTGTCATATGAGAAGAGGATGAGGTCACTTGGTCTGTTCAGCCTGGAGAAGAGGATATTGAGGGGAGACCTCATCGCAGTCTACAATTTCCTCATGAGGGGGAGAAGAGGGGCAGCCACTGATCTCCTCTCTATGGTGAACAGTGACAAAACCCAAGAGAATGGCCTGAAGTTGTGTTAGGGGAGTTTAGATTAGATATTAGAAAGAGGTTCTTCACCCAGAGGGTGGCTGGGCACTGGAACAGGCTCCCCAGGGAAGTGGTCACAGCACCAAGTCTGACACAGTTCAAGAAGTGTTTGGACAATACTCTTGGACACAGGGTGTGACTCCTGGGGAGGGTCTTGTGCAGGGCCAGGAGTTGGACTCAATGATCCTTGAGGGTCCCTTCCAATTCAGCAGATTCTGTGATTCTGTGATTCTGTCATTTCACTATGGTAAGTATGTATTATCTTTTGTTAGATGAGAGTCCAGCACTCAGCCCAAGAGGAAGGACATGATTTCTGGCATTCCCATATCTGAAGTTAAGTCCTTCTGTCTTCTAAAAACTGTTTATGGAAGCCTGGTGAAAGCCTTGTTCAACTGGAGTTGGGATTGTAAATGTTGTGTAATGGAAAAATGCGATTAATGAAAAACAGTGGAAGTGAAAAAGGAAGGTTAAGAAATTCCCATATATACTTGCATCATCCTACTCTAATTCATCTAATCTGTCTGTCAAAACTATCTTTTTCAGCTGTCAGTCTAAGCATACTACTCATCTCCTGTTACGACCCGCCCCAGAAAAAGGGAGGGGGGTAACCCAGGTTTTTATCAATAATTCCCTTGGGGTGGATTAAAGTGAAATGACACTAAATAATCTAAAATAAACAAAGTTTATTTTAACAATTCTGTATCAACAAGTATGCTAGCGTTTTGGGTGTTGTCATAAAACAATGCAACACAGAGATAACTTTTGGGGGGGGAGAAACTGTTTAGGGGAGAGAAAAAACAGGATGAGAGTAAGGGAAAAGAGAAGCTGAGAGTGCAAAAGAAATGGACATAGTCACCGCCCACTGGATCCAGTGATGCTTGAGAGCGATGGTCATGATTCGCAGGTGGTGGGGGAGAAGGAGAACCCAAATTCCCAAAGTCACCAGTCAGTTTATATACCCTCAGCATGCTTTTGCACCTCCCTGGGATGAGGAGTTGTTTGCCTTTTTAGGGCTTAGCACTGGAGGGAGGGATGAGCCCAACTGCCCACCTGAGGTATCTTCTTGCCTTTTTAGGGCTTAGCCCATCTGAGGCATCTTCTTGCCTTTTTGGGCTTATCACTGAGGGTATGGGCTCAACTGTCCATCTGGGATATCTCCATGCCTTTTAAGGGCAAAAGTCAAAGCCTGCAAACTCCTGGAATGCATAAATCATTAACCATTTCAGTCTCTGACATCTCCATGGATATTAATGTCCTCTGCACATTTCATTACATTCAATTTTTTTGCCTTCACCAGTGCAGCACAGTTCTTCTCTGTGGATGCCTCCTATTCTACAGATACTCTTTGTCAGTAATGATATGCTGACAAAGGGTCTTGCTCTTCAATTCCCTACCTGTCAGGACTCCTTTTTGTCCCTCTTGATGGAGAAAGAACTTCAGAACTGCAGGTCACAAAGTTATTTGTGCCTTAGTTAGTCTTCCATAAGACCAATCAAAAAAAATTATAAATGTCAGAGGAGGTGATTTTATGTCTGTGCGCAGAGAGGTGTCTGTATCTAAATAGAACAAACCTTTCTCCCCCTCAAAAATTCCACAGAAATAAAGATTCATTTCTGAATTTTCCAGTGCGTCTTATCTTCATTTGGACACAAACTACTTGAGGAAGAAAGTGCATACAGATCAGAGAGTGCTACTGATGGAAGAGAAATCATAAGTAATAGAATAATAACAGAAAAATGGAGAGATGAAATTGCGGTACCTGAAAAAGCCTTTGCTCCACCCCATGAATGCTTTTCCTCTCCTACACACTAGTTATTTGTTTTATATAAATACAGGAAAGTTGATTTGAAGCTGAATAGTGAAACTAGAATATTTTTTCTTACAGAGCACCAATAAACTGATTTAGAATGAAATATTTTACAATTATATATTCTTTAACAATATATGTTATATATTCTAATGAAAATGATTTAAATCTAAGTTGTGAATGTACCTGGAAATCACACAATTTTTTTTTTTTCTAGAAGAAAGGGCACTAAATTTAAATATGATGGAAACCTTGCTGTCTTCCCTCTATAGTTAGAAATACAAAACCCTTTTGCTGGGGAAGCTGTTGAGTATGGCTAGGAGGATTATGAATCATAGTTTCAGCTGCAGTATCCAATGGGAACACAATAACTTCAGTGCTTTAGTTTCCCATTCCCTGAAATTTATGGCATCTTGAGCAATTCAGCTTGTACTGAAGAAGTTCAGCTGAATTAATAAATGCTGTCCTCACTTTATCCAAAAAGGGCATTGAAATTTACTTCCCTGAAGCATACCAGGTGTGATGGACAGCATCTTCTGTTTCTAAAGACCTTGTTTAAAACACTAAAATGGATCTCAAAAAACTTACGTTTTCCATGCTAGGTATGCTGTGTGAAAAAGATCTCAGCACTAAAAGCAGACAGGCACAGTGCTGGGCTGGTCTGCATAATTCAGTGGTGCTCTTGCCTCCATTGGTTGGAGCTGACATAAAACCGTGACCAGCTAATGAGACACATCTTTATGGTCCTGGTTAATGGATATTAAAACTCCATTCCCTTTCAAAACCTAAGACCAAACAACATGTCTAACTGTGGCTGTCAGAGGATCCCCATAAGGGAAATTTAAAAATGAAGGTCTTATGAGTACACTGTTTGCCCATTCCTCGCTCACTTTTAACTTTTTACATCTAGAAGGTGTACTGACTGGAGACCAGCGACAAGTGGTGTTCCTCAGGGGTTGGCATTGGGACTGGTTTTGTTCAATATCTTTGTTGATGACATAGCAGTGGGATCCAGTGCATGCTCAGAAAGTTTGCCACCAGCCCCAGGCTGTGTGGTGCAGCCCACAGTCTGGAGGGAAGGGATGCCACCCAGAGGGACCTAGAGAGTCTTGAAAGGTGGGCCTGTTCAAACCTCATGATGTTCAACAAGTCCAGATGCAAGGTCCTGCGCCTGGGTCAGGGCAATCCCAAGCACAAATACAGGCTGGGCAGCGAATGGATTGAGAGCAGCCCTGAGGAGAAGAACTTGGGAGTGTTGGTTGATAAGAAGCTCAATATGACCCAGCAATGTGCACTTGCCTCCCAGAAAGCCAACCATATACTGGGCTACATCAAAAGGAACATGACCAGCAGGTCAAGGGAGATTCCATGGAGAGATACATGGAGACATCCAGCTGACAGACATCACTCTTAAGAAATTATGTTTTTTTACCAGAGTCCATGAAAGTCTGATTTGCTGGTGAGAACTTTGGGTATTCTCTGGGCTGACTTTGCCCACTAGAGCTTTGCACTTTTCTGGGAACATTTCTGAGGACATGAAGCAGAAATGGTAGCTTCACTTCTGGCCATTTTCCTTCTGGCCCTACCCTCTCTGTGTGAGCTGCTCCCTGTGGTACCAGCCAGTGCTGATAAGGCAGAGGGAACGTCTCCCTGTGTTTACAAGAGCTGGTGACCCCTTGCACCAGCAGTAGAGCTGCCCTGGCGTCACTGCAGCAACCATGCAGAGACCATTTTAACACCATCTTTATGTACAGAGATGTCTTATTACACCCAGACATTCCTGTCTGGTGCTGGGAAAATGGACCTCCTTGAGAGGCTTCTCCTTCTCCATGGCTCACAGAGAGTCTCTGGCAGATGGCTTGCTGAGTAGAGTGTTCCCAGTTCCATACTACATGGTGTGGGGCACCCCATCATGCCTCAAGGTGCATCCTCAGTTCCCTTTGCTTACTGGGAGTTTCTTCGGTTCATTAAGTTTTCAACTCAAGGATAAATAAAATGAGCAAATTCCCTCCCTGGCCAGCAGGACAGCTTTGAAAAAGGCAGAAATGTGTATCTCCAAGTTGGTTCTGAAAGATGATTTATTTGCTTCTGGGGCTGAAGCCACATTTATTCATTTGTTTTATTTTGTGCTCGTCTTTACCCCAACATCCCTCTGAGAGGAGGAGGAAGGGTTGGAGAAGAACCTGTCTCAGCAGTGAGGAACAAAGTGTTCATTCAGTGAATCTTGTTGATTGCAATCTACTAGATGACTTCTGCACGTTTCACTTTTAATTAACTACTATACATTTTCTTGGGATTAGTGACTTGTCAGCATTTTGGAAGCTGCTGCTAGGAATTTTAAATAATAACAGCATTTATCTTCTGCATGGACACATCACGGTTAGGCTGATAAAGATTAGCGAGGAGTTACAATAGGTTTTTCTCAGTCTAGGAGTGAAAGGTGGGAGAAGCTTGGGGTTTGGTTTTTTAAAATAAATATAAGAATAATTTCATCTAATAATGATATTCCTTGTATTAATAGACCTAAGAGAACCAAGTACCTTTCTCAGAAGTTAATATCAGGAAATAAGTTTTCTGTCCTGCCAAGCTTTTCTCTGCCAAATCATGGCCTTAGTTGCTAACCAAACTCCTTGTCCCTTCAGACACAGGAGCTCTGATGTGGAGAGGAAGAATTTGAGTCGTCATCCAGGGAGGCACACCAGTACCTGCTGAAGTTCATTGCTGTTTGAGGCCAAATTTACACCAGTCCTCTAAGCAATCTCCAAAAGACTCTTAAATCTCACAGAGAGGGGTTTTACCAGGAGGCAGACAAATTTCAATTGGAAACAAGGAGCCCCTCTCCCCCTCACCAAGCCATAAATAATAACAGTGCTGGTGAGGAGCTGTCCTGGCAACTGCCCTTTCCCACGCGAAACTGCCAGCTCCTTTTGGGCACCTCTCTGGAAGTGACAGTGCTGGACTCAGAGCAGGGTGTGGAGACACTGTGTAAGGCTGGAAACTGAAGCTGGCATGATGTAAGTCACTCGGAGTCAGCATCTCCGAAGATTTGCTGCTGCAGTTTTAGTTATGACTGATAGATATGTAAATGAGGTTGGGTTTTTTTAATACAAAAACAATTTCTACAGATTTTCTGTGTGATTATCTAGGAGACAATGGGAACAAGTCTTACCACAGATCACAGGGATGGGTACTCAGCCACTGGAGAACAGCTGTGTCTGAATGCTGAGTGGCACCCCCTGAGCGCCCTCTGAGCAGTGCTGTCAGACCTGGTCCTCAGTGTAAATCAGGATTTCTTTGAAATTGTGATGCTTTATCCCATTTGAGGGATGGGGCACTAAAGCAAAATTCTTGAGAGCTGCTGGTGAGCATGATTTCCTTTTTTTTTTTTTTTAAGTCTTTGGTCTGCAAATAAAAACCACCACTGGAAAATATTTTTTAAACAAATGGCTACATTAAACCTGCCTCAATGTCTAGGCTGAAATTATTTCCATCAGCTTCCATCCTTGTAGCTGATCATCTTTTGAAATTCTGGGGAAGAGAGGGAGACTTCTCTGCAAGCATTAAAGAAGACCAAATCTCTATGTGCAGATGAGATTTGGTAGGTGAGGAAATAAAGAAGAATAGCTTCAAATTGAAGTTGAACGTTAATCTTTTTTTTCCCCAACCCTTTTATAATTTTTAAAAAATACACTGACATTTCTACATACCATGTATTTAAGAGGTTTTTCTTTTCAGAAGGGATGTTGATGCATGGATTTTTTTTTTTTTTTAGAAATTATTGCAATTAAACTGTTGTCCAAAGAATTGCAAGGGAAAAATACTGCTTCTCAGTATCTGTTTAAAACCCTGTTAGAATACCAGTTTCCTTAAAATAAAGGTTACTGTCTCTTTTGAACAATGAATCAAATGCAGCACTAGGTCCCTGTTTATTTGTACTGTGGCAGCACCTAGAGGCTCTTGACAGAGATGTTGCTTATTACAGAACTGAGCATTGTCTGCAAATGCACACACAGAAATAGAATTCAATAGCCATTGTCACAAGGACCTAAATTTTTAAACACTTACATCCTATGACACAGCATTTCTTAGGACCTCCTGGAAAAGAAAGTTTCCTGAAATTGTCATTAATCTGTTTCTTTGGTAATAAGTGGTGATGAAATGGTTATTGTTATTTGAGATTAATTGCTGGTAAGTGTTAAGGAACTGAAACAATTACAGAACTTGAATAATCGGCAGCTGGTATGTGGCTTGAAATGGCGGATAATAAATTATTTATAATGAAAGCTACTGAGGATATATATCTTCTATCTAGCAGTAAACACAGAAACCTTACCACTTACTTTGTTTTCAACTTTTAACAGAAAGAATATGATCATTTCAGAGTCAGATGCAGTGCATCTATACCTGAGTTCCTCCGTTCTGCATGCCTTAAACATCTTTATCAGTTCTTTTCTGAGTAAAGCCACATTACTTTCAATGGCTGAGTTCACTTTATTTGTCCACCTTCCTCTTGCTAATGTCTACTGGAGGAAACTTTGCTATGTGTTGCTATTAAATGTGGCAGATTTGGAAAAGAAATCGCTAAGCTATAGAAGAAGAAACTCAATTTTTCTAACTTTAAATTCAGTACTGAAGGATACAGCTTTGTCAAGGTTAACCTAGCCCTGCACAGTGATTTGGATGGATTGGGATGTAAATCTTTAGGAGTTAGCAAAGAACTGAGCACAGACACCAAGGCAGTAAAATAGTCAATATGAAACTGTGCCAATATTTGTAACCTTGTCTCCTCTTGCCCTGTGCTTCTGCGATGTGATCACTGATGGAGGAGGGGGAGGACCATCAAACAGACCTCGACTTTGTTAACTAACACTGAGTTCAATCCTTGATTTAAACGGCAGCAGAACTAGAGCTGCTTATAAGAAATACTGAGTAGTCATGTGGTGAATGCATAATAAACAGATTTATAGCGTTTTTCCTCCAGCTGCTATTAGTAAGAAAATAAAGGCAAGATTGCCTAAATACAAAAGAGAAATTTAATCTTTAGCTAACCATAGTGATACATGGCTGGCAGAAACACAATCCATCTGTGCTTTCTCTGACAATGCTTTCCACCATTTGTTTTAGAGAAAGACATAAAGTTCTCATAATGCATCTGGATAGCTATGAAATACTCTGGCTACTGTTGGAGAGAGAGAAGGCATTTCTCCCTGAGTTCTGTCAGCAGTGCTTCTTGAAACATGAAGATTATCTCTTGTAATCATTATCCCACCAAGGACAGCTGCAGAGTCCATGTTTAGTCAGGGACTGTATGTGCTAAAACCTGGAATAGCTGCACCAGGTAATGCAATTACCCCAGATTTTCTCAGAAGGGGAAAGACTTGATCCCAGATTAGCTAATTTTTTTGGGACTGCACTGTACTTTTTCTCCAGATCTCGAAATTTTGGCTATAGTATAGGCCAGACATAGTGTGAGTTCCTTTTTGCTCACTGCAGATTGCCTGTGGCTTTAATGGCAGACTGTCCCCTTTGTTTACTTTCTACATAAGAGAGTAAAATGTTGTGTGCATTCATGGTGACACTCCTCTTACACTTCTCACTTACTTGTAAAGATAAAGCCAGGAGCAGGCTGGAGTGTGGCTGTGATACCCTATCTGCTCAGTGTTGGGGGACTGTGCAGTACAGCTGGCCTGCCTGGCCCCACATCAAATCCAAAGAGTGGAGATCCAACACCCAGTGAAGGGAATTTCCTGAGTGAAATGCCAGTGGCATCCCATTCCTCTTGCCATTTCTAGTTCACGGGCTGGACACATGATGGGGCAGCACCCCTGCCTCCTCCATCTGGTCTGTCCCATCAGGGCAGCCTGCAGTGAGCGTCAACTGAGAACCTCCTTTAGTTAGAACCTTTTTGGTGACTTTCTGAACATGTACAGAGCAAAGAAATCCTCACACAAGTGTTTAAAAAGCTGTGCCCTTTGAGATGAGAACTTGGAAGCAGACTTAGAGATTCTTTTGAAGAAAGAGAAGACAATGAGGAGTACAGATTTGGGTTGACACTGTCATGTTTAATAGAAATTTTTGCCTCCTGGAGGATATGAGGGCTGCTCCCTTGAAGATTTAACCTCAATTAGTCCCTTAACCTAGGCACTAATTAGTGTCCTTTGGATAAAAAATGTATTTGCACAGACTAGCTTGTTTTAATTATTATTCTAACAAAGAGGCATAACCTATAACTTGCTATTTCAAATCAGGAGACTAAATTAAAGGTAAGTACAAAACATCTTCAAGTAATGATCAAAGAGAATACTTTGTGATTTTCTCCTGGTGTTAATTAATACTGCTTAGTTGGTCTGGTTTGCACTGACAATTTCATTTTGGGGAGCATCGGGGATTGCATAAGACTAAAGGCTAATTTTAAATATACTTGGATTAAGCCAGGCATATACAGCTACTGCATAATTCAGAAGGCTACTTTTAAGTCACTGGGAACATCCACCTTGAAAACGTCCACACGAAAAACTATGCTGGCCATCTTGCAATGGGAGCTTCTGTCCCCATGGGTACCTTGTATGGATGACACTCTCACACTGAAAGCATGAGACAGGTCTGGAAAGGTTTGCTCAGGCAAGGAGGAACACATAGCTTTAGTGGAGCCTGTAAAGTCCTGAGTAAGAACCTTCAGCCTTTTTTTCCCCTGTCCTCATTCTTTTTGCATCCCATTTCTTAGGCAGCATCAGACTGGAAGAGGACCTCATCCAGACTCACAGGATGAGATTTACTTGATGCAGGCAAGAGTGGCAGAGTTGATCTTCAAAGGAATAGCACAGAGGTCTTCAGAGTCTCTTTGTAGATAAGAAATTACCCAGGGAGATAAAAGCAAAATCTAAGCAAAGTTAAAATCCCATGAGAGAGACACTTTGTCAGGGTGTCAAAGCCTGTTCCTAAAGGCAAACTTGCATATGAAAAAGGGGAGTAAGGGATCAGAGTAGTTCTGAGTGTGGGGAGCAAAGACTAGGTAGAAGATGCTGCTCCATCTACTTTGCTTTGCTGAGAAATAATTCTGCCAGAACAAATAACATATATTTCATTTGGTGTCTTCACTCCTTTACTGTTTTCAGTGAGTAGACAGCTGAAATACTGCCAATGAAGGAAAACAGATTTTATGATGAATAGTCCTACACCATGAAAAATGAGATTAGAGGAACGCCTAAACTAATTTCAGGTTATTGCATTACAATCTTCATCTCAGACTAATTCTCAGTAGCTTTATTCCAGGTTTATGGACAGAAATTTAAAGCCAGTACATTTTATCATCTGTATCATTCAGTCCCTTTTTTTTTTTTTTTTTTACTGAAGCTTTGCAATGTTCTCTTTAATTTCCAGGAGAATGAATTTCACCTTTTATAACATTCAGAGACAATTATGCTGTCTTTATGATGAATGATGTCACCCTGATCCCAGCAATAAAAGAGAATGTACTAATGCCAATAAATATATTAACTGTATCAATCATTCTCCTGATTTTTTTTTACTTTGTTGTTCAGAAGAAATAGCATGCAACCTTGAGCTTTTAATTGGTTAACACTTCCATAAACACCATAATGGCTCTTTAAATCTTTCTTTTGTCATGAGAATGGGGAAAACATCATGAATAAATAATTGACTACCACAGCAGAGCTCAGCACTGATCTATGGGTCATTCAGGAGGTGAACTTGATCTAAAGATTTATTCAAACTCTGCAAGACGGGTTGAGCTGTTTGTGCTGGAAGTAGCTGTATAATACAATATATTTTCACATGCCCTTCCAATTACAAAAGAGTTCCTCAATGAAATGTGATATTGCAATTGGACAGTGGTTTAAAAACACGGGCTGAATTCCACTGAAGTCAGTGGATGTGGGTGTTCTCGGACACGGCAATTCAATTAGAAGTATTAGAAAAGTAGAATTGAAATAAAAAGATTAAACCAGCCGTACCTCCCCAGCTGGCACAAGGAAGGAGATGGGGGTAGGATCAGCTCCTGCAGCTCCTCGCTGCCTCCCCTGGGAGTGCGGGCGCTCTCTGCGCACTCACAGCAGGAACACGTCCCTGAGTTTCAGTCACATTTACCTTGCACATGGCATTTGACAAGCAGCAAGCCCCCGAGAACTGCAGGTTGAAGCTGAGCAGTTTTCCAGAGTGGGATTTTAATTTGCTCTCTACGTCACATTCAAGTGACATGACTGGCTTGAGTAGAGCTCTAACCGAGCTTGGAATATGACCCAGTTCTGTTCCCAATGTACAAAACGGTCCAACGCAGACCGAGTGAAAAAGGCCTGTTTCTCCCCTCTTTATCGGAACATTGATTTTCACAAAATGGCTGGAAAATGAGGCGGAGAACACCTTTACAAAACAAATGACAGCGGCACGGCCGGCCCCGCAGGAGCGCCCGGCGCTGCCCAAACGCGAGCGGCTGCTGCCACCTCGTGTCGCCGAGCGGAACCGGGACGGGCTCCCGGCACGGCACAGCCCGGACATCGGGGGGAAATAGTGGGACATCTTTCGTGGCAACTCTCGCAGCTAATTCCTCTTTCACTCGCTTCCCACTCCTGACCTGGCTGTTTGTCGAACGGGCCCCATTTCCCAAGCACGGGGCAGCTGCCGAGAGAGCGAGGAGACGGCGGAGTGTGGGCTGATGCTAAACGGTGATGGAAAGAAAACGGGTCTTCTTCAGCCGAACGTGAGCCGAGCAGGGCCGTGGCAGTCTTGGGTTTTGAGCGTTTTTAGTAACCTGAGCAGTGGCTCGAGTGCCAAATCTCCCCGACTTCATGGAGTCACAGAGCGGTTTAGTAGGAAGGGACCTTAAAGCTCGTCTTGTTCCACTCTGCTGCCATGAGCAGGAACACCTTCCACTAGACCAGTTTGCTCAAAGCCCCGTCCAATATGGCCTTGAACATTTCCAGGGATGTGACAACAACTCCTGCGGACAACCTGTTCAACTGCCTTACCATTCCCTTAGTAAAGAATTTCTTCCTTATATCTAACCTAAACCTTCCTTCTGTCAGTTTGAAACTGTCACCCTTTGTCCTATTGCTACATACCCTTGTCAAAAGTCACTCTCCAGCTTTTCTGTAGTCCCCTTTAGGCACTAGAACGATGCTATAAGCTCATCCTGGAGCCTTCTCTTCTCCAGGCTGAACAGTTCCAACTCTCTCAGCCTGTCTTCAGAGAAGACATGTTCTATCCCTCTGATCATCTTCATGGTCCTCATCTGTACTCACTCCAACGGGTTCATGTCCTTCTTATTTGGAGTCCTCAGAGCTGGACACAGTACTCTATGTGGGGTCTCATTAGAGTGGAGCAGAGGGGAGAATCCCCTCCCTTGACCTGCTGGCCACTCTGCTTTTGATGCAGCCCAGGACACACTTGACTTTCTGGGCTGCAAGTGCACATTGCTGGGTCGTGTTGAGCTTCTCATCAACCAAAACCCCAAGTTCTTCTTCTCAGGGCTGCTCTCAATCCATTCTCTGCCCAGCCTGTATTAGTGTTCGGGATTGACCGAAAAGCCTTCACCCAATGGTTTATGGCATTAAGCTTCTTTTGGTTTAAGGGAGGCTGTGCATTTCATACAGGCACTGGGCACACCAGCTGGTCCATGTTTTCATGACATGTGTGCTACTCCAGCAGCAGCTGGCTCAGTCTCACTCCCCGTTTCCACCTTACCCACTGCACTTGCTTCAACCAGGAAGGACATCCCATCAGACAACCCAGTCAGACGGGCAAACTGGTGCTGACATTGGAAACACTCACACTGCTCCCTCTCCATTCAGAACATCATAGAATCACAGAATCAACCAGATTGGAAAAGATCTTCGAGAACATCAAGTCCAACCCTTGATCCAACACCACCATGGTTACTAGACAATGGCACTAAGTGCCACATCCAGTCTCATCTTTCTATACATCTCTCTGCCCTGCTTACCAGTGTCACACTGTTTGGTTCCTCCCACTGTAGCCCTTGGATTGGAACCTTCTTTTGAGCAGGGATCCAGATCCAGTTCCCCCTGCAGTTCTGCGAAGTGCCAGGCAAAATGCTAATTGTGATGGCGAAGTCTAAAATTTGAGAGCATAATTGACATGTGCAATAGGACTAACTAAATTAAATACAGCTGGAGAAATACTGAACTATCCTTTAGCCATAGGAGAGCCCTCATTTGTCAAAAGCTATTTCATCTCCTCTAAACATGGGGAAACAGTGATAAATAACTGAAACCCATGCTGAGTTTTTTATGGCAATCAATGTATCTGTGGCGAGTGGCCCACACCTGATCTTTCTTTAGACAACATAAGAGAGTATTAATCAGCAGCAATTATCTACTGGCAAAACCTAACAAAATTCTGCAAATATGCACAAAATAAACAGTCTGCTGGCCTAATAATTGGGCTCTAAAACAAGCTGAAAATTGCTATGGATAATCACCTTATAACTAACCATTGCAAGTTCTTACTGCACATCTACAAGCTGTTGATTTTAGAGTCCACAAAGGAGTGCCTGGCAGTTTTTACAATAATGGTGATAAGGTAAGAAAAACTTTTTTTCCTTAGGAAAGAAAACAACACCCACAATATTGGAAAACAGCAGAAGATCAGTGAGAGCTACAAACAGGGTACAGAATGTTTTGTGTTTCTTGGTGCAGGGGAATAAGTTGTAAAGAGACAAGAACAAGGATAGAAAGTCTTGCATAGCACAGAAGAAGGGTTATGGGTACAGTTAACTATCCTTGTATTTCCTAACAGAAAACTGCTTCTGCAAATAAAGAAAGGAATTGGATAGGAAAGCACAAAGAATAATTGTTCACTGAATCCACATACCTGTATGTTATTTAGGAGTGTGCGGAAAGCTTTGGGCAGAATGCAGTACTCTGAGATAAAGCTTGAATTATAGAAAAAGAAAAAAGGAAGGATGCACGGCTTAACATTTTTTTCCCTGAAGACAAATAAGACCCTGGATAGATTTTTATGAAATATTGCTTGGTTTCTTATAGGAGCAGCTAAAGAGTGGGTCACATATATTGATATCACAAGATATGTGCGTGGGAGGTAAGTCTGGCTCTCGCCTCACATTCTGCTTTAATATAAAGCATTATTCACCTGCAGCATATATAGTTTTTGCAGTCAGCATATACAGGTGAATTAACTGCGGGTGGGCATCCTCTCTGCACACTGCTAACACAAGTAAACATGAGAAAGCAGAGCTGACCACTAATACCCTTCCACCTGTTGGTGGGGCTTGCCTTGGCCATCAGACATGACCTTTGTGGTATTATGCGTTGCTGCTCTCCATCCCCAGGTTACTGTCAGTGTTGGTACAAGCCTTTGTTCTGGGGCCAACAGCCATGGTAGCTGTGAGTTTATGTCAGTTATGAGCAATTAGCCAAATGGGTTATGGATTTAGGTACATATATTAGGCAGATTGGCTCTCCCTTTGGAAACTCCTTCCTCCCATGTGTGATGAGGAATTTGTGTGCTTGCTTCAAAGGACTAGTCCATAAAGTCCACTAAAAAAGACTAGTCTGTCAAAGTACTGGCTGGGGCCCATTAAGATTGACTCAATACTGTTTGTACCCATTACCCCAATCTGCTATTGTAACTGTGTGACTTCTCCAGACCTGAGTTTCCTCAGTGTCCTCAGTTTTCTTTCTGCACTGAGACTGAACTGACTGTGCCTATCTTATCAGATATACCATCCCCAATGGTATCCTGATCCTCCTTCTTCCTGTGGTATTCTCCAGTTGCTTCATTTTGCAGACACTGCAGAGCCCTTGACCGGAAAAGTGAGTGGACACTTGTCAGAAGTGGTATTTTCTCCTGTGTCAAGCTGAGATTTCACAAAGTTGCAAAGAACCCTACAGTAGTTTTCTGTTGCTGATTACATGGCTCCATGCACACCTGACACTGGTCTGTGCACACTCCTGGGCCATTCATTCCTGAACAGCAATCAATCTCTGGTGTATCTCTGTGTGTTAAAATTAGGCTAAAGTTCAACAAGCACTTAAAGCCAGCAGAGCAGCTAAAAGAGATTGTATTGTCCCTTCTCATCCATACTCAGCTGTTTCTGCCTCCACATTATCTCCTTATGTTGAATTCTAGCCCCAAGCTGCATTCAGCTCTGCCTTTTGTTGGCTGTGATCAAAAGAGTGACACAAGTAACCACAGGTTACTCCATGGCATCCTGAAGTAACTAGCTAGTGACAGCTTTTGTGCCCTTTCTTCCAGCTGCCAGGTCTTTCTTCCCAGGTGCTCCAAGCTGTCTGTGTCTTCCTGTGGCATCTGGTGTCACTTCTTGTGCTGCAGGGACTTAGAGTATCCAGAGAGGGGCCTTATTTCTTTTCTTAAGAAGCTTTGAAAAAGACTTGATCTGAAAAATAAGAAAAGAAAATGGGTTTTATTACCTTTACACCCAAATAAGTCCTAGGGTTCACTAATGCAGAGATACTTAAAAAAAACTGTGCTCTTTCTCTTTTCTGGAGAGAGATGATGCAGTTCTCCAAGAAGAGAGAAATAAAATCACCAGCATCAGCTACACAGAGACTGGGCAAGCACCTTGAAACTCCCTTCCAGTTCTGGCAGTGCATCCTTCTGACCAGGGGCTGGGTGCAGCTGAGAGTGGGGGGATGGGTGGACCATTATCCCCATAAAATCATTTCAATCCACCTGTAAGTACCAGACCCTAGACAGTGAGGAAAACCTAGGGTTTCAAGAGTTCACCCAACTCAGAGCACATTTATTCTGAAAGTTCTCCTCTAGAAATATAACCTGAGTTTTCTACCAAGGTCACGTTGACTCTGGAGACATGAGACCTGTGCATCATGTTTTCAGGTGGCTGCTGCCCATCACTGGTTTTTAATTCAGTAGACAGTGGAAATGCCAAGGCTTCTCATCAGCCATATGTACATGACCCTTGGAAAGCAGCAGCATGATCTCTTCCACACCATTACTTTTTATTGCATTCACTGTTATATCTCTGTAAAACAGGGAGACAAAATACCCACAGAGCTATTTTCGTTCTTTGACAGAACAAGTCTGTTGAGCTTCGTATGTGTAATGTGAAGAACATCAGTCATTTAGAGCTAAACTGCAGTTGAAAAGGTCACAGTCACTGTGACAGAGTAAATGAAATGTTTAATTCAAATAGAATATCAGTTACAGTTGCAGTAGCACTCAGAGTCACTTGTGTTTTCTTTTCTTTTCCCTAAAGCTCAGCAGAGTGTGATTCAGCATTAGCTGTTGGCACCCTTGTGTTACAGAGCCCTTCCAGAAGGTACTTAGTTTTCATTTTAGATGTTCTATAAACTGAATAGCGGGTTGTGTCTGCAGAACAGGAAGAGAACTGGGAGAAAGGGGGATGTATTTGCATTTTTTGTATATGTAGTAGCATGAGTCACAGAGCCAGTTTTGGATTTATTTTTTTTTTAGTCAAGACTAGGTTCTTTGGAAAATGTGAGTTTTTTAAAAAATATTTTTTTGGTACATTTTGCTTATGGAGAATGAAACAGTTTGGGCTGGAGACTTCGTCCCTGTCCTTTATCAGCTAGGCTCTGCCCAAGGCTCTGGCCTGCACACTGGAGACTAGTCTAGCCCAGCTCCTGCCACCCCAGCAGGTACACTGGGGTGGACTTCAGGCTTATATGGACATGGGCACTTAAGCCTCTATCTTTATTGTAAAGATTTCACTCTATCACAGCAAAATTCAGCAGCAGCCACTCTCTTTATGTATTCATGTGGTTGCCCATGACATATCTCAGCTATGGCCACATCTTGCATTCAAGTAAGTGCTTAAAAATGCCATGGGCATTAGACCTAACTGTTAAGGCTTCATCTCAATTCTCATCCTAGCAAAACTCATCATCCTAATATGTTAAACACTAGCTAACACCAATAGCTAACTAACTAACTAGCTAACACTGTCTTCTTGAAAATGTATCAATTGTATCATGACCATCAGCCTGACAGAGGAGACCTGGGAAGGCTCAGCAGCATTAGTGCTTCCTTGGCTTGCCAGAGCTTTTATTTAAATGGGAACTGGAAGAGCATGAGTGTAAGAGGGAGGTGTTCCCTGGGACCAGGTAAAGTTCACTGCCCTGGCCTTAGCTGTGGGATTAGTGACCAGCCAAGCTGCCTCATGTCTGTGACTGATGCAGAGTCAACAGGCAGATGCTGGGTTACCAAGGAAAAATGCCTAATATGCCAATTTCATATATGAATCAGGGGATGGTGAAAAAGAGATTGATGCTGTTGTCCATGTGACATTTAGTAGTGACTTATAAAGCATCCAGAGCAGTGCTGGCTCATTTGGAGCTCGCGTGGCTCTCTTGGCTCTCGTTGGTGTGGGTAGTGCCCACTCTGGTTAAGTCACTTGCAGATGCTACAGCCTTTGCTCTATCTCTGCACAGCCCAATGCCTTGCTGGTGGAGCTGACCTGTGCTGGCTTGTGCTCACCGAGGGTTCAGGGAATGCAAACATATCGGGACTCATCTGAGCCACAGCATCTCCGTGAGCCCTGGATATGAGGCCATGAGTTTCATCAAACTGCCCAAGCCTGAAGTTTGCTGCCTAAACCCATAAACAAGCATGTGAGTGCACAGCCTGCAGCCCAGAGCCCAGTTCAAGAGGAGTATCCATGAATAGGGCAGAAAGAAGAGCTCTGCTTCCTTGGGCTCCCTAATTTTTCTCAAATTGACTCTGCAGCTCAATATAAACCTCTGTGATTTTAACACTGGCTGTTTACCCATGCTTCTCATTTTTGACATGCTGGGGCTGTACATTTCCTGGAAATAAAATGACTGAGGGAAGCAGAGCTGCAGAAGGAATTTGAAGGTTTAGTGATTCGTGCACAAAAAGCCCTCTTCTCCCAGACATGCCTGCCAAGTTCCCATTTTCAACCTCAGATGCCTTTACTATTAAATTACAGCCACTGAAGCAGATCCTGAATTGGTGCTCCCAAGGACAACAGCAGTTGCTTTGCTGAATGGCAGGAGTCGTAATAGCAGCCTCAGCAATCACAGGAACAGCAAGATTTCTCTGTTGTCTCTTTGTGGATATCATCTTGATTTAGACTCCAAATGTCACTACCTTGGAGGGTTCTATGTTTGGTGTTTCACCCTGCTAATGTACTCATGAAATCAGTCCCTTTCCTTTCTCTTCATGTTACACCTATTTCACAGCTTCCCAGTTATAACTAGATTTTGTGGGACTTCTTTACAGGGTGCTTGTTGGCTCAAGTATAAAAAGAGTTCTGGTGCAATTGTGAATGTTTCCTGTGTGTTTGTGTGGGACCCCTCAGAGCAGAGAATTTGGGTAAAGAGAGGGCTCAGATAATGAACCTGCAGTTTGGGAGTGTGTAAGGAGTCAGAAAGATCTTGTAATTAGACAGCACAGGGAAATGATCTGAACAGAACTGGAGAGCCCTTGGAGCAGGACAGGCTGGTGGGAGCTGCCTGGAGCCTCTGCAATGCAGTGAGCTGCAGCTCTGCCCCTGAAAATCCCATCCCTGTAGCTCACAGGTAGCCTTCTGACATCAGCCCTTATTACTGCTCACCATGGTTTTCCCAGCCAAGATCAAACTTTATTGGGGTCACTTGTAATTCTATCCCCTCTATTCCTTCTTGCTTTGACAGGGCTGGAGGAAGGCTGAAATAATTTCTTATGTGAAATATGACCTGTTGTCTATGGAATCCTGTATTCCTGTGGGGTATCTCCTGAGCAGTAGCATCTGATCAATGCAAACACTTCTGAAAGTCCCTAAATGTTCCTAATGAAATGGAGGTCAGTGGTGAATGCCTGTCTTTGATAGATCGTTTGAGCCCATTTATCTCCACTGACAATGTCACTTCATCTGATGAGGGTAGACTCGACCATGTAACTTTTGGATGCCAAAAAAAGGGCAGGATACCATCACGTTCTACACCAGGGACACTGATGGGCAAAGTACCATTTCCAAAATGGGAAATTGAGTCCCAGTAAGGAATTCACTTTGAGGCTTGATTTGTGTGGGTATTGCTCAGATATGAGAGTAGGACAAGGTATAAACCCTGAAATAGGCACTAGGGATGAAAACATCTGTATATACTAGATAAGAAAATTTATTCATTACTAGGCAGCAACTTTCCAGTAAATTATCAACCTAGCATCTGACAGAGCAGAATGAGCTATCATACTAATAGGAACATGTCATAAATATTATTGCTTTGAGAATGTTGCCTACTTTTTCCAAATCCTTTCAACTTTCTCTCCAGTTTTTCTCCGATCATTGTCAGTGGTAGACCTGGATGAAAAACAGTGCTTTTTGTTGTTGTTTTTTGGGAAATAATGACTTCTATGTCATTATTTTCAATTCTAAACAAAAAAACTTGGAGCCACCATGGTGAAATTTCCCATCGAGTAAAAGTTTAGATAGTTTCAGTCAAAAACAACAAAAACATTTCATTGTGATAATGCCATGTATTATAAAAAAGTTTTCTACAATCCACAGTATCTAATTTATTAAATAAAATTGAGACATAAATATAAAAAGCATTTTGACACTGTCAAAACAAACCAGCTGGACTTTTTCCTCTGAAAAATGCAATCAAATTGTACTCTCAAAATTTAATACAACTGCATTTTCCAATTGAAAAACAGATCCATCAGATGGATTTAACTTAAGGAGTCTGATCCTGCCAATGGGTATACTAAAAAATTGACAGCAATCTAATTGGGTTAGAGTTGCAGAGCTTTGGTCAAATTCCTTCTCTATCTTAAATTTTTGTAACTAATGTCTGGGACAGGGCCCTGGCTGATGGAAGACAGCAAACAGCCTGAATTCTTTGAGCCCTTCAGGGGTAAAGCCAGATTAGAGCCACCTATTTCCTCAGCTTTAGCTCATGGTCCAGAGAACAGGAGTGTGCTGATCCACAAGAGCTGTGTTGGTGTCCCACAGCAAACACCTTGCCATAATTTCTCACTTATCTAAACTGCAGCAAGAGGATGGTGGAAATCAGATTTCTTCTATTACTTGTGGAAACCAGGAATGGAAATAAATAATTTACTCAGCAAAGCATCTCCCTTCTTGGAGAACTCTCACAGCGATCTTTTTGTTCCTCAAATCCGATATGGTTTAAATCCATTGCTTGCTTGGTTGTATCCTCTTTTCTGCCTGACATTTTTGACAAGCCAAAGTAATTCTTAGAGTGATGTTTTTTCCTTTAAATGGTACAATCTGGTTTTACACCTAGTCATACTTTCAGACCTAACACAGCTTCCTCTTTTTGTCACATTTTAGAGAAAGCATAGCAGAAAAAAAAATTTATATATATATATATATATAAAAGCCTTTCCATTAATTCTACCACATTTTCTGCTCTCCACCTTCCCTCTCTGAAGTAGGATTGATCCTCCCTTGCCCAGTATGCATAATGAGCTCAATGCTCCTGCATCTCCACTTAGCAAGTTCCTACTGCAAAGAGACGGCAGGTCAGTGTCCTTGTGTTGTTAATCCATTGAACTAACAACTGAAACCTGGGAGGATTTTTAACCAATTATAAATGAGCAAGTTATTAATGATTAAAGTTACCCAAGCATGACTTTGTACTCCTCACTTCAACCCCACTCCCTTTTGAACAGTGTCATCATCAGATAAAGAAAAACCTCAATATTGAAACGTTCTTGTACTCACAGACTTGGGAAGAAAGTTATCGAAAAAAATCTAATGCTTACTGACTCTCTGTTATGTAGAAGTTGAATTGTTTTTAGAGAAACTTGGTACCTGATAAATGAACCTCATCTGAGATGAATCCAGAGCCTTGACTTGTTATTTTCCAGCATGCTGTTACAAACAAGGAGAAAATGAAACTCATATCCTCAGAGGTGGATAAGCACATCAAGGTCAAGGGGTTTATACTGCATTTCTCACCTTAAAAAATATTATTGCTGTTCACTGAACTGCTCTAGACATCTTCTTACAGCAACCAAACCAACCCTGTCTAAGTGGGGGGCTGTTCCCAGCGTGATATGCTCTCCCAGCCCCTGAGCATGGTACACTGACCAGGAGGACACGCCATCAGAGGCCTGCTGTTTTGTTAATCTCCTCAGGCATTTCATGAGTTTTTCTGCTCTCACAAAGCTCAAGCAGCTTCACAGCCATTTTAGCTATCATTTAAGCATATAGTCTTATTTCATGGTGAATTAAATTTTAGGTTTTTCCAGCAGAAGGAAAGCAGCAATCATATATGATTTCCCCACAGCTATTCCAGGCATGTAATAGCTGAAATGCACTTGAAAGAAGAGGTCTTGGTCAATGCAAGAAGTTTTAAGACACTCTATCTAAGTTAGAAAGTTATTCTGTGGATTCCCCAGGTAATCAACAGAAAGAGCATCCTGAGAGCAATTCAGAGCAGGAACCTAAATTGGACTAAATTTCAGAGGTCCATCCTTCTTTTTCTTCCCTCCTACTGGCAGCCCAGTTTCCCAGCCTAACTGACTTGAGATTCTTCCTGTCAACATTTACTTCTTGAGCGTAACTCGCTGCAGCTTTTTCTCACTCCTGTCCGTAACTCTGGGCAGATGACAGGGCTTATGATGCAAATTTTTATTTTTTTTTTTTTTAAGGATCTGTGCTATTGTGAGTAAAAATATTACGTAAAGCAACCTAAAGACAGATAAATCACTACCAACCAGCACCCCAACTAAACATACCTTCCTGGTTTTGCTCAAGTGAGAGTATGGGCATAAGTAGCACAGAGTTTCTTATTGCTTGTTTGTAGTTGTAGGGTCTGCAAGGATTTTCATGAAATCTTCCCACATCCTGAAGGGAGTCCTGGTGTTTCATTTGTGTTGCAGAAATAAAAATCAACACCAAGCGTAAATATTTTATGGATTTTACCTGTGTCACATCAAAGCCTGACCAAGTCAAGCAAAACAAAGCAGAACTGCAGGGAAGCATCTGCCATTTCCTCCTTACTCTGATGTGTCCCATAAGCAAATCTGATAAGTAACTTCTGCAAAATGTTACTTGAAATACAACATTTTAATGAAATGACATAGAAAGTGGTAGAAGTGATACTTAATGCACAGATCTCTTTTGTTCTATTATGCATTGATGAGGGAATTTGCATGATCATTAGGGGATGACTGAAGTTTGGAATCTTTTTAATGAATATTACATTCTCGTCTATTAAAGGGAGGAATGACAGTAAATTCTTCTTGTAGCAAGTTTCTGCCATCTGTGTAACTTTTCCCTAGAGCATCACTAGGAACCAAGTCAAAGGAGGCACCTAAACAGTGCAAAGGAAAGAATTTCAGCAAAGTAAGACCTAACCAGGTTTCCATGTAGCTGGTACCTTCTCTCTGTGGAAGTTGGACTTTTCTTTATTCTTTTTCTTTCTCTTTTTTTTTTCTTTTTCATTTTACAAATTGACCTATGGTCCATGAAGTTCAAGTGACCTGTCTTCACATTCTTTTTGTATGAAGTTTATGAAATATTATCAGACATACAAACTTCTTTTATTGTATTTACTGAAGCGTATTTGACAGAAAATTTGGCATGCATAAGTGGGTCAAAAGATACAGTCAGTTTTGCAATAATTTTCTATTTCTTTGACTCTAAAATTTTCAGGTATTTTCATAGTTTAATTAAAGGAAAGTCAGATGTACTACTTGCCTAGTTTTCAAGAGCATAGGTATATATTCAACCACAATTTCATGTTTATGAAAGAAACACAACTTTCTTTTTTCTTAACTGAATATACATTTTAAAAAGATAACAAGTCTTGATTAAGAGGGGTCTGAGCAACAAGTACTTATTCATATACTTAATCAGCTAGCATGTACTAACTAGAACTGCTTAGAAAACCTTTCCCTCCCATTAATTATGTTGAATCCTGAAATCAGTGCAATTTATTCTCAGAATGCTTCTGAAAACAATTCAAAACACAGGTGTGATTTGCTCAAACTCACCATAATCAAATCTCATTAATTTATATATTTCGTTATACTTGTCTCTCCCTTTTTATTGAGAAACTATATACATCATAAGACCTTTCTGAAACAAAGTATAATGAGAACTGTAATCTTTGTATCAACATGGCAACATTCTAGTAAAAGTTGAACCACAAAGGTATCAAACAGCATATTTGTACTGAAAATAGAGAGAAAACATCCACATTTCCACAGAGAAAACTTTTTGTTTGCAAAGTAATTTATCTGCAAAACAAATGGATTTGCTCTGTTTTCAATTATTGTAGCTGGCAGTTTAATTAATTCTTCAATTTATTTTCAAACTTCAGCCTCCAGCCATTCGATATTGCTGTTAGGGAATGACCTACTATTTCTTTTGAAATGATGCTATTATCTGATATCTTTCTCTTATAGACACTTCTAACCACTCTGCAATATTCTTTGGATTTCAAAACTTAAGTTCACTTCCTTTGATTTTCTCTCTTCAGGTCACAAATCCTTCCTACAGTTTTCCTCTGAATTCTTTTTAACTTTCAGAATTCCTTATGGGCTATTTTCTTTGAAAGTTTTTAGAAACTTGTCTTTCCCTTGTAAGCACACTCATAACACTCTTTCTGCTAATGTCATTGTGCAGGTTCAAGAAGACAGGAATACATCTGACTACTTACTTAAAATGTCTCACCACCCCCTCATGCACCAGAAGTAACTCTGCTCCTAAGGTCTGATGTCAAAACTGCACCAAACCTGTCTGATCCTTGGGCCTCTGAAAATGTCTGAAGTTTCAAATCCTTGCTATTGAAAGGATCAGAGCTAAGCAGGACCATGAAGCAGGTTCACCAAGACCCCATCAATAGGTAGGATGTAAGATGGGCAGCGTTCCTCAGACAACAAAATTGCTCCACAGTGTGGGTGCATGAAGCTCACGTCAGTCATGCCACGGGCAAGAGACCTGTGAAGATCGCCTGAAAATGTGCTGCACGCTCCCACACAACATATTTCTCATCTCTTTGGCTACTTTCCATCTTGTAGAGATGGAAGAGAAGGCAGTGAGCTTTGTGTGACCTTGCTTTTCTTGTTTCATGGAGCAGTTATGACTCCTACTGGAGATTTGTTACTTACCAAACCCGGAGTGCTTTTAGCACTCATTGCATAAATGCGCATATTGGGTCACCACTACATTAAGGAGAAACATGCTTCATGGGAGGCTCCAAGAAAAGAGGCCACTTCTTCTGGACATTCATTCATACACTGAAACAGATGACTGTTGAGATACTGGTTTCAATGCTCCTACCACAAAACTCCCTGCGAAGAAAGAGTGGGAAGACCTCTCCTTGAGCTGTTCTTCCTGCACTAGGTGTAGGAGAATTGGTCACCGTGATCTCTTCGTTCAGCCTGTGGCAACTCTTGAGAAAGAAATGAAGCATCGAGTTAAGTGAAGGAAGCAGGTTTTGTCTCCTTTCTTTCACTGATAGAGAAAGCTGAAGCCATCAGTATGGTTTCTGACCTGGGAGAAGACAACCTTAACAACCCATGCCAGTGGAGAGCTGGTGGACTGCAATTTCTCAGCTCTGGTGGAGAAAAGATCCTGGGTGAAGTCTGTAACCACGACCAGGCTGAAACTTGGGTTCCACTGTCTTTGGGGACTTACTAAGATTTAGAACAGAGGTCAGGAGAAGAAATCAATGTAAAGACGAGAAGATACTGTTAAAGCAGTAAAAATGGTTTGACAATTCAACAAATTCAGTGCATTTCCTAGTCTATCTGAGCTAAGACCCAGTAGAGGTTAAGTACTGAACTGTACTGCCAAAATGTTTATTGATCAGAGTAATTGTCTATCTTGCCACTTCCAGGAATCCAAGATATGTCTTTCTTCTATTTCCATGGTAGTATTTTATGGAAACCACTAGAAATAGAATATTCAATTTAGGCTGAAGTGAAGTACCTGAATCATATGTAGCCATCAAAATCAATAAACTAATTTTCAGAGATGATAATTATTTCTCAGTTCCTATGGGAAAAAGGAGTCCATGGTTGTTTGGAATTTAAATAGACATTTTCTATTTTTATTTGTCTTGCTCCAGTAAACCTTTACTCACTAAGAATATGTGGGTTGTTAGCTGTTAATTATTATTCTAACAGTATTCTACTAAAGGTGGTCTGGAAACCTGTTTTCCCACTTATTGACTTATCTAATTTGAAAAAAATGTATTAAGGCTGTTTAAAATTACTGTGACATTGATATTTTATCTAATCCCTGTTTTAACAGAAGCAGTCAATATCTTCTCTTTGTATGAGCAGATGAAACTGCATATTGCCACTCTAATTCTCCAGTTCTGTGACTGGATTTCTTTAGCCTCTTAGGCTTAACAGCAGTGCTTTCCACATATGGAAAGATTTAGTATCCATAAAGATCCTCCCCATAATCTGTGCTACAGGAGTCCCTACCTCCCTCTGAGGAACATGTGATTCTTGCAGACTTCTTCAGTGATTAAAGGTAACTCAGATTCAAAAATCCTTTGTATGCAGTACATTCAGCTCAAGACTGAGACATCTAAATTAAGATGCCTAAATGTAAGGTCTTGATTCAGGTGCCTAAACATAGATGCCTAAAGCTTTTCAAGATGCCCTTGTAAATTTGTTGAGATGCTCATTTGGCCTTCAGCTGCAAGTCTAGAGGAGCACAGGTTTCCTGCAGGTCATGGCTATATCTGCCAGATGTGGAGATTTCCTAGGTCGTCTGAAATGACACTAGACACCTATGTTTACTAATTGAATAGAACCCTAATTACTGTTAGATTGAGGGACACAGAGAGAGTCAGTAAAGGGATTCAGCTCTCGCCAGGTTGACAGCTGGATCCCCCTAACTTCCACTGAGGGTACTGACTATAGCAGTTGTTCAGGCACCAAGATCACCTATAGACACTTACTTGCAAACACCTAATTTTAGGTGTCTTTATCCCAAACTGAGACCAACCCATGAGAAGTGCTCATTGTAACAAAGAATGAATTCAGAAATGGAAGGCAGAACACATGAAAAGGAGCAAACTGTCTTTGTCAGTGACTCAACAACAGATACAAATACTGGCTGGTAGAAGTCCCCCTCTGAATGTTTCAGTGAATGCCATGTCTAGAACAAAGGTGACTATGAAAGGGTTATCTTCTCCTTTTACCTTCCACTCTCTGAGGTTAAACAGTGCTTCTTCTATGGAAGACTCATATTAGAGAGCAGCTGTAATCCAGATACGATGACAGTTTTTGTCATAATTATCCTGTTCTTTTATTAACACAATTGGCTTAAGCACCAATCACTGCATTAAAAGTAACCTGAACTTTATTGTGCCCTTCTGTTTCAATCAGGAGCATCTACCATATGCTTGACAGAAAGGGACAATATTGGATGGTAGAACATTTGAAATGCCTCCAAAATTAACCTTTTGGTTTCTTACACTTGTAAAACCAATTCTCTCCTGCTGCTCAGTGCAATTTGCAGGAGGTGTTGGGAAGGAAACAACCTTGAATTTTCTTATGACACTAACTTCCATTACAATAAATCTCAAGGTGAGAGCAAACAGGAAGATATGAGCCTCTCTTACAACCATGTTTCTGGATGACATTATAGTCAGAGATGTTCTTTATAGTCTCTGCTGGAAAAAATACACCAAATTTTATTGGCAGTGTCTCTCTGACAGATGCCACAACTGTCCTTGTTTAAACCAGCATCAAATCACTAAACAGAACTTGAAAAAAATAAAAACCAAAATGCTGTTATGAGAATTTACATTACAAAAGTAAAAAAAAAAAAAAAAAACAAAACCAAAACAAACCAACAAAAACCCCCAGAAATTAAAAATGAAATTAGAATTTGCTAAAATAAAAGTACTGCATTAAAGGTGTGTTTGGAGAATGCTGAATTCCAGAAACTAATCCAAATAGGTGTAAAATGGAATACTTTGAAAAACTGACAAAAGAAGTGCTAACTCTGCATGTTAAAACCCCACTTTTTCTTAACCATTCACTGATTTTTAAGTTGTTTAATGTCTACGTTTAGCAGATATTTAGCAGACATTTAGTCTACATTCTAGATGCAGAGCTAACTATTTAGAAAGAGTTTTACAAGACAGTGCTGTACCAATAACATGAAATATCACTTTATAGTTTCTTCCGGAAGGATTACAGTCCCAGAAACAGAAAATACATTCTTCCTTTTAAGAGCAGAAAACTGCATCCTATCTGACTTGTCATCTTTGCATTTATCAAGATTATTATCTCAGGTTATTCTGCAGTTCAGAAAAAAACCCCAGAAAGTTCCCTGGTACACATGGCCAACCAAGCATTAGTCTGAGTGCCTCAGATTCTTGCTTCACTTTCTGTATTCACTGTCCCTGCGATAGCCTAAGTGAGATTTTCTGTGGTAATGTACTGAGTCTTCCAGAAGGCTAATTATAGTTTTCCAATACATAATCCTGCAATCAGGACCTCTTGCACAGTTAGCTGCACCAGCAGTAAGACTATGGGCATGTAGTGAGAAGCTCTGGAAACTGATGTAGAGCTGCTACTGAGAAACTCACTTCTGTGAAAGATAATAGCCTTCCAGAAGTCCCAAGTCAGTGACCTGAATAGGAATGAATTTAGATATTCCAGACCCAGTTTCTTGCCTTATCTGGTCTGATGGAGATCTGTGATGTCAATGGAGCTGTGCAGTACAACAGGAGCCATGCGTGGTCATGAAATTGCTTGTCTCATTTGTAATGCTGTTATTAATATTGAATTCCAACATCATAAGCATGGAGTAGCATATATTACTTGTGTACCATTACTTGTGTTAGTGTGTTTGTAGCACATTCAGCTGTTTCCTCCTCGATTACAGGAGGGCTATTTGGCTTCCTGTCTCTGTCTACCAGCTCCGGAGGCCAGCTATCCCAAGGACAACCTGATTTGCTGTTGAAAACTGAGGCAAAGAAGGTGTTAAGTACCTCAGCCTTTTCCTCATCCTTGATGACTATGTCCCCCCCATGGCCAACAAAGAATGGAGGTTTTCCTCGCCTCTCCTTTTGCTATTGATGTATTTGTAAAAGCACTTCTTGTTATCCCTAACGAAGTGGCTAGATTGATTTCAAATTGTGCCTTTGTCTCTCTAATTTTCTTTCTACATGACCTAACTATATTGTTAAACTCTTCATGAGTAGGCAGCCCTCTTTTCCATAGTCAGTAAGCTCTCTTTTTCCCCCTAATTTCCTTCAAAATCTCCCTGTTGAGCCAAGCTGGCCATCTTCCCTACCAGCTCTCCTTTTGGTAGACTGGGACAGCCTGCTCCTGTGCGTTCAAGACTTTCGTCTTGAAGCATGTCAATCCCTCCTGGACCCCTTTGTTTTCAAGGGTTGTTTCCCAGGGTACACTCTGAACTAGTCTTCTGAGTAGGCTGAAATCTGCCCTCCAGAAGTCCAGGGTAGAAGTTTTATTGATGGCCCTCCTTGCATCCCTGAATATTGAAAATTCTATTATTTCATGGTCACTGTGCCCCAGACGGCCTCCAACCACCACATCTCCCACCAGCCCCTCTCTGTTTGTGAACAGAAGGTCTAGTGGGGTCCCACCCCTGGTAGGCTCATTTACCAGCTGGAGCAGGAAGTTATCCTCTATACATTCTAGGAATCTCCTAGACTGCCTCTTCTCTGCTGTGTTAAGCTTCCAACAGACATCTGGCAGGTATAAGTTGCCCACAAGAACAAGGGCTGGCGACGTTGAGACATCTGCCAGCTGCTTGTAGAATAATTCATCACCCTCATCATCCTGATTGGGTGGTCTATAACAGACTCCCACCAGGATATCAGCCTTGTTGGCCTTTCCCCTATTCTGGTCCACAGGCACTCAACCTTATCGTTACTGACTTCAAGTTCTACAGAGTCAAGAGAGTCAGTAACATATAGAGCCATCCCTCCAGCTCTCCTACCTTGCCTGTCCCTTCTGAAGAGCTTGTAGCCACTCATGGCAGCACTCCAGTCATGCAAGTCATCCCACCACGTTTCCGTGATGGTGACTACATCACAGCTTTCCTGCTGCACGATGGCTTCCAGCTCCTCTTGCTTCTTACTCATACTGCATTGATTGGTGTACATGCACTTCAGCTGGCCTGCTGATTTCACTTCTAACTCCGGCTTTCCACCCTCAGGCTCATCTCTGGAGAGCCTGGTTTCAACCCCTTTAAACCTAGTTTAAAGCCCTCCTGATCAGCCCTGACAACTTATGGGCTAGAGTCCTTTTGCCCTTGCTAGATAAATGAAGCCCATCTGACTCTAGCAGGCTAGGTACCATAAAATTTGTCCCATGGTCAAAAAAACCAAAATTCTGCCGGTGGCACCAATCCCTTAGCCACCTATTGATAAGATGGGTTTTCCTAGTTCTCTCCTCATTCATCCCTGCTACTGCAGGAACTGAGGCAAACACCACCTGTGCTCCTGTCCCATTACTAATCGACCCAGCACCTTGAAGTCCTTTTTAATTAGCCTGGTACCTCTTTCATTAGTGTCATCACTGCCAGCCTGGACCACTAGCAGTGGATAATAAGCTGAGGGTCAGATTAGCTCAGGGAGCCTCCTACTAATATCCCTCACCCAAGCCCCGGGAAGGCAGCAGACTTCCCTGGGGGATAGGTCCAATCAGAATACAGGGCCTTCAGTTCCCCTCAGAAGGGAGTCACCAACTACAACTACTCTTCTTTTTTTCTTTATAGCTGTGGTTGTTATCTGCCTGGTAGATGGGGTGCAACCAGGAGACCCTCCAGACAGATCCTCTTCTTGCCTGCCCTCTGCCTGACTCTCTGGGTTCAGGGCCTCATACCTCTTCTTTAAGGGCACCCGGGGAGGTGATGGGGGTCAGGAGGGGATTCCTTTACCTCTTCAATCAGGGACCTGTTTCCATTTGCCCCCATTACTTGGTTTGCTCCATCTGCCTGATGGCAGGAGGGGCAGGGCTTCATTGTCTCCCGCTGGACTTCCTTTGGGGTCAAAGGGTATGACTCCACCAGTCTGTTTCCCTTTCACTCTTCCTAATACTTCTGAGCCTCTCCACTTCTTGAGCTCTGCCACTAAGCACAGCAAATCATTCACCTGCTCACATCGTATGCAGGTGTCTCTCGCACAGTCCTCTGGTACTATATCCAGGCTCAGACACTCTCTGCAGCCAGAGACCTGAAAGGCTGTGTCCTTCCTGGGGGGTTCTGCTTAGGTCAGCACACACACCCTGAGAGCAGCAGCAACAGCTTTCACTCCTTTGGAAACCATTGCTGGGTCCAGCTGAGTTGCGGGGGGAAAAAAAAATAGAAAAAAAATACCCACACCCACCTCACAAGCCACCAGAGAGAGTTGGAGTGTGGCTGTGCCCTGCCTGAGCGAACTGCTGTGCCACAGCCCTGTTTGCTTGCTCGGGGTCTCTCGTGCTCCCTGGAGCAGTTTAACTCTCCCGGCAACGAGCTCGGCTCCACCCCCTGCTCAGCTGATTAGGCCTCGCAGGGCAGCTGGGCTGAAACACTTGGGGAATGGACCTGTCTGGCCATTCTGGAAAAAGTGCTTGAGAGTCTTTCTATTATTACTTTACAGTATAGAAGAGTGTCTGAAATATCAGTTTTTGCTGTACAGGAAAAGTGTTGCCTGCACAAATACAATTACTATGATTCTGAAAGCTCCTGTTTTAAAAATTTTCCTTATTTTGCTGTCTCTTGTGACAGCAATTCTCGTTTTTATGATTCAGACATGTGAGAGAATGAAAAGCCTACAATGAACATGTATCTTGTTTGTGCTCTGACACTTTCTATTTTCATTTGCTATATATTTTACAGATCATTCTCACTGATTTCAGTTTAGCTTAGATGCCTGGGCATTTTTTACTGCCAGTACTGTTCAGTATTCTTTATTAGTCAGCTACATACATTTTCAGATACTTCCATACCTTTACATTCTTGTCCTTAGTAATTCTAAGTATTCTGACCTCCACCATCTCAGTCAGTATTCAGTAAACCTATACTGAAGTAGAATCAACAAAACTATACCAGACCCTAGCTCTTACCAAGAAATATTTCTCCTGATACTGCTTTAAAGAGCCATATATGAACACCTCTAAGGCAATATGAGATGGAAAGCAAATGCTTGCATCAATAAGTCATTAGCAGCAATTAGGACAGAACAGAATTGTCATCTGGCTATTTCAGATGATGATAGAAGTCTAATTGTAAAAACTATGAGAATGTAAAAGAGGTATTGGAAATCCATATTCAGTGAACTAATGCAGGCAGCGTGAGCACAAGCTGCAAAAATCACTAAAATTTGACAAGCATTTTTGAGCAGTTCTGAAAGCAGAGAAAAGGCATATGAAGTGTGAAATAGTCTGTAAGTTAATAGCTGATAGAACTGCCTAGTCTTTTCCCAAGTTCCCTTACTAGTTCTAAATAGTCAGCAGCAGAGTGAGTATAAACACAGCCAGTCTTCTCTTGCACAGGTGTTACTGCATTGATGTCAAGTGAGTAGCATTTTGTTAGTAAGAATAAAATTTGGTCTATGATGAGAAAGCAAAGCACAGATGAAATGTCATTTGATAAAATATGGCAAAGCAAGTGACAGAGTGGTGTGTATACAGCTCACAAGTGCAAGCAGGTGGGAACTGCAGGAGATGGGACAGGTACCCCGCATATTCCAGCATAAGGCAATTGAAATAAACTCTACACTGCATTTGGATACCTTCCTACTAGGATCCGTTTGCAATAATTCAGACTGATTTAGACACCCAGCTATAAGCGTATGGATCTCCTGCATGTATCAGTCATGCATGAAATGGCCCAAATTCTCCTTAAATCTGGAAATTTGTTCGCTATTCATGGGGTATTTATTTCCCCTTTGCTAGCTGTGGAAAACAACATGGCTTTTCCCTGCTATGTAAATATCAACACTGGTATTTTTGCACTTAAAAATCTAGTAGTTTTTGCATGTGCAAAAAATATGTGGTATTTTTATACCTGTTGTCCAAAATACTCTGAAATTCCACAGAAATGACTGCTAATGAATATAGCTTAAGTCTAACATTTCAGTCTCTGTGTCTATTTAGTACTCAGCACTTCTGCTGTGATTACTTCTAATGGGCTGAAAGGCAGATGCCTGTGTGGCTGGAGGCATATTGTTACTTCAGGTGCTTTCATGAAGGTCATTTACCCTTTCTCTGCCCATCCTTATTGGAACTATCCGCATCTACCCGCCACTTATTGTGATAATGACACTACACAAGACTTACATACAGACTTTTTTATTTGTAGCATTGTGTAAGGCCTGAAGCACTGCCAATTCAATGTGAGGATCAAACAATGGTGTAGCAAAAGAAGGATCTACGTGGGCTCAAGCAGCCTGTGCTTGAGGCACAGGTCTGATTTGGAGACCACTGAAATAGCTGGAATGAGTATAGTCATTTCCAGCGAGCTTTGGAACTCTCTTCTGGTTGCATCTGTGAAGCCCTGACTGTGAAGCAGAGTGGCAGTTGTGGAGCTCTTTGTGTTTATGACTGTAAACATAATCCTTCATTCAGATGCTGTGATGCTGAAAGCTGTAGAAATCCCCTAGGCTCATATAAAGAGTAAAGCTCTTTAATAAAAAGGAGGGGTTTTTTTTCCTCCTTAAACTACTACAAAACCATGTTATTTCCATTGATTTTAAAACAGCTTCGAAGCAGCCAATAGATATTTATATTGATGGAGTATCCATTTGAGTATGGAGACTTCCTGATTCCAATTTGTTTTTTCTCCTACCATGCTATTAGGTTGCTTTTGTCTCAAAATGGTTTCCAGAGAATACCAGTGATATTATTTGGCTTTTACAGCTAGAGAGACTGAAATCCTCAGAACTTCATCCCCAAGAGCTCTTCCTGGCCCTACTATAATTCAGTTCAAAAATTCTTAGCCATACACACTTGTCTCACCACATTTCCTAGTGGATGCATATGAAATGAAATTCTGAAGGAATTAACTCTTCAGAAGAGCTATCACTGATGTTTCAGGTGATGTGATATGACCAGCAGGTTGAGGGAGGTGATTTTCCTCTCTACTCCCCTTTCTCAAGACCCCACCTGGAGTACTGTGTTCAGCTCTGTGATTCCCACCATAAGAAGGGCATGGTCTTGCTGGAGTGAGTCCAAAGGAGGGGCCATGAAGATGATCAAAAGGCTGGAGCACCTCCCCTCTGAAGACAGGCTGAGAGAGTTGGAGTTGTTCATCCCAGAGAAGAGAAGGCTCCAAGGTGACCTTATAGCACCTTCCAGTACCTAAAGGGGCCTACAGGAAAGCTGGAGAGGGACTTTTGAAAAAGGCATGTAGTGACAGGACAAGGAGGAATGGCTTCAAACTGAAAGAGGGCAGGTTTAGATTAGATATCAGGAAGAAATTCTGTACCATGAGGGTGGTGAGGCACTGGAACAGGTTGTCCAGAGAAGTTGTGGATGCCCCATTCCTGGCAGTGTTCAAGGCCAGGTTGGATGGTGTTTTGAGCAACCTGGTCTACTGGAAGGTGTTCCTGCCCATGGCACGGGGGTTGGAACTAGATGATCTTTAAGGTCTCTTCCAAACCAAACTATTCCATGATTTTATGATTACATGATATCTGTCCTCAAACTATTAATACTTTCACACTGTAGTAGAGGGGACTTGTATCCTTGTTTGTAAATGAAAAATTAATTCCAGAAAAGTTGTAGCCACTATTCACCTTGCTGTTTAACTAGAAAAATAAAAAAAAAAAATTAAAAAAAAAATAAATTAAAAAAAAAGGAGGAATTATCTATGGCTTATTTTATGTACAAAGCAGAGCATTACTTGGCCTTTGATTCTCTGAATTTTCCTCAGTGTGGATGTGTTTCGTTTTTTCAGAGGTTCCACTCTGTGTATAGTCAAGAACTGGAGAATAGGTTGATCACAGATCCAAAAACCTATCATTACCTCTTTGGAATAGACATTTCTATATTTTCTTATATAATAGGCACGTTTCTTCTTTCCTCTCCCCCCTTTAAATATCTTTCATGTTATTTTTAGCCCATCCAAATTTCCAAAATACAGTGTAGTCTTTTATTTTGAAACTACCAGTCACTATGTGAAACCATTTCATGTGCAGGTGATTAAATTCATTTAACTTAATTGCACAGATAATGCTAAGAGAAGTATCAAAAGTCTCACAAGGCTGGTTGCAAAGCAGGAGCTGCAATGTTTTGAACTGAATTTTGTACCATCGTTGTCCTCTCCACACTAAATATGTAGGAAAAATCATGTGGAAAGAACCTTCAAGGATGTAGTAAAATGTACAGTTTCTCAGTCTGGGAAATGTGTACAAAGATTAAATACAAGTAGGGCTTTGTTCTTATTGCTGACACACATCACTGTTGGGTCAGGAAGTATAGTTTGCATACAGCAGATGAAAGGTCTTATCTACCAGCTCCGAAACAGTAATTTAAACTACATCTCTATTACTTCCTGATGCAGGCAGGCCATTATTAATTTGCTATCTCATCAGGCTTATGTGCTTCTAAATTTGTCCATCAAGCAAAGATTTTAACAAAGAGCTTCAGTTTATGATGACAAGTAGTGAAAGCATAGAGAATGTGCTCTTTTGGGAAAGAGTAAAAGCAGTGCCATGGGAATTAATGAGGTGATAATTGGTGCAGAGGATGCTGGCACACACAGTGTGCCTAAGTTCAAAATTTGAGTTTTCCTACAGTTGTAAGTGTGGTGTAGCTGGGGATCAGCGATGTGCCTGGATGTGCAGCCAGCACGCTCCACCCTTAATTCCTGATAGACATGTCCAATTGCAAAGGGCACAGCAGAAAGACTCCTTAGATGGTATATTCTGCAAGGCACGATTCTTTCTGCATTGTCTTTTCTCCTCAAGGGTGATCCTGCATGCTTTCTCAAAAGCATCAGCAGTGTTATAGATGGTGTGTCTCCAGACCTCCCGATTGGAGGCCAGAGTAGACCAGTTATGGTGATCAATATGGCCAAGTCTGAGATGTTGTTTCAGGGAGTCCTTGTATCTTCTCTTTGGGGGCTCCTCTCTTGTGGCAGCCAGTGGCAAGTTCACCATAAAGCAAGATCTTAGGGAGGCGGTGGTCCTTCATCCTGGAGATGTGCCCTGCCCAACACAGCTGTGTTCTCAGTAACATGGCCTCAATACTTGTGACTGCTGCTTGTTCTAGGTAAGATACTGGTGAATAATGGAACCTGCGCAGATGCAGAAATGGACACCTAGCACAGTGTTTGGTACATAGTCAAGATAGATATTTTGTGCATAATTTAATACTATCAGTAGAAGCAAACCATACATGTGCTGGAGTGGTCATGCAGGACCATAACAAGTGAGCAGAGGTTTGGGGAGTCTCACCAGATCTAGCTGAAGGTGCACTTGCAAGGACACTCACAACAGAGACTCCCATGAACATCTGGACAGTAACCAGCCATGCTGTTTGATGGACTAGAGCATTACCCCATGCAACAACCCTTCAAATCTATTTATTTTTAACAAATGCTCTGTCTGTGAATGCTTGTGCAACAGTAGTGCAATGATCCTGAGAGAATGTGCACAGAGCAGCCCCGGACACATTCAACCCTCAGAAAAGAGAAACATAATTTCACCTCCATTGGAGTAGCCCTCATTTGTCATAGAAAGCAAACAGAACCTGTATGTTACTGCTGAAACTCCTGTTTTGTACTTCAGGTCTTGTGCTGATGCATATTTTATTATTTTACTGAAAGTGGGATCTGTAACAAATATTTTCTGCCATCTTATATGTACCATGTGGTGATTGGACAGTCTCCTTACAGGGAGAATTGAAGCAAATATTATCATGGATAATTAAACATGGATCCTACGTATCTCAGGAGTCTATCTTTGTAACTTTGAGTAAAATCTCTTGCAATCTTATCTGCCATCTTGCTTGGGACTCCTCTTACTTACTAATAAGAGCCTACTTAAGAGCTGGGAACTCATGGCTACCCTTATAGGGTGCATTTTGAAGGAGCAATTCATATCTATGTTAAACATTTCTCAAAATCTTTGGTGATGGAAGCTTTGGTGATGGAACGTTTGTGCTCTTGTTTACTTGTTCCTTTGTTTAACTATTCTAACCAGACTGTTTCTTGTCCAGCTTTTTCTTTTACTGCTGCTTGTCCTTCTTGTCCTCTGCACAAGCTCTGCAATATCACCTTTCTTCTGCTTTTCTACCAGCCTGCTAAGCTAAGTCAAACCTTTTGTATTTCAGTCATGCCCTACAGAAAATGTTTTCAAAGTGCCACTTTTCTTAACATCAAACAGAGGGTCTTTATCTCTGTGGATATGTAACATCTAAACAAGGACATGGCAATCCTTGTCAAGCTTTAAAAGTGCTGGTGAGAGGAGCACTACTGTCCATTTTCCAGGATAGAAGCTGCCTTTCTGGCAACAGCATGACATCAGTTATGTTTAGATTACAATTCCCTACGACGATCTTTTCTGCTGTGCTGCTTCTGCCCAGTTATTTTTCCTTTATCATTTTGTTCTACTTTCTAAGTGTACCACTATTTGCTCTTTTCTGTGCCTTGCTTCATCTTCCTGGCTTCAGATCATTTCTCCAATGCATTGTTTTAAAATCTAACCCTCTCAAGTGCTTTCAGTCCCCCTTTGCTCATTATTCTCACATTTGAGGACATCCATGCTTTTCTGTTATCCAGGTCATTAATGGAAATATCATACAATACACCTAACCATGTAGGATACAGCCTGTGTGGGTTATTGAAAATTGAGTGCAATCCTACAGCAATTTGTGCACTCACCTCTGTAGTGTTTAAATCCACTAAATTCATACTCATTTCATAAACTTAATTAAAAAAACAGAGCTATGCAGCCTAGGCAGTAAAAAACAAAGTGTGATTATGAAGAACTGGATGGCCAAAGTACCCATTTAGATTTTCAGCAATAAAACATTAATCAAGCTTTTTATAGAAATCTCACCAAAACCTTGGCAAAACCTCAAGTTTCAACAATGGAAAATATATGGGAAAATAGGACTGACCTTTTCATACTTTACTTACAGCACTTTATGCCCAAAAAGCTATTACTCACTATCACTGCTAAGGTTATGTTTTGAACTCTCCAGAATGTCTTTTACTTTTCATTTCTTTTCATAAGATCCACTACAAATGAGCATCTCTCTGGACATCAGTGTAACAGAAAGAACTGTTATCCACATACTTCTGTGAATAGTTCAGGAAAATTTGGCTCAGTAAAATCTAGGGCTCTGGCTACTGTTAAAGTTATTGCTGGCTCAGGTTACTAAATTTTTTAACTCCTTGATAAGTAATTTGAAACATAAGCTTCCCAGACTGTTTCAGTTTATTACTCTTTTTAAGTGAGCAGATCTAAATTAGAATCTCCTCAGATCAATAGCTCATTTTTATCACAGAACATTTGGACTGTACCATATAGATCAGATAAATCATCTTTCACTGCACTCAAAAGTTTTAAACTGCAAATCTGTGGTGAAAAACTACCATAGATTGAGTGCTAGGAAAATGATGCATTACAACTGTTTCTACCTACCAGTGGCTCTTCCTGAATAAGTGCCATTTTCCGGAACAGCAATTATTTTAATTGCAGATGTTTCCTCAGACTTCATGACATATTTCTCTCTCTTAAAACAGGCTGTTTACTTTTACATTACAGCCAGAGTCTCTTCACTGAGTGTCATAGGTGCTGTTCAGATTATTTAAACCATGAAAAACACTAAATAACATATTTGACTACATGTGCAATTCAGAGCTAAATGCATGAGGAGATTCAAAGTGGTAGTTAAAATCACAGCAGTGTCCTTGTCAGTGTACAAATCACAGGATCACGGAAAATTCATGCTGGAAGGGACCTCAGGAGGTCTCTACCTCATCCTCCTGCTTATATCCAGCCTGAATTTCTTTTTTTTTTTTTTTTTTTTTTTTTATTTTATGCTTATTGTCTCTCATCCTCCCACTAGGCACAGCTGTGAAGAGCCTGGCTCCATCTCCTTGATGATCAACTTATGGACGTCGGGGGCTGCTTTTAGGTACCCCCAAGCTGTCTCTTTTCCAGGATGAACCAGCCCCTGCTCCCTCAGCCTGTCCTCACAGGGCAAGTGCTCCCACCCTGAGCATCTCTGTGGCTCTCAGCTGAACTCACTCCTGTTGACTGATGCCTTCCAAAGATGATTGCTCCTTGGTTTTGATACTGCTACAACTCATATATTAAGCCATTATATGTTGTTTGCTGATCAAAAACTGCCATAACAAAGGTCATTACAGGGACTTCAGAGGCAGATGAAATGACACTGAATAGAACCAATTGAAATTTTTTTCTGAAACATTTTTTTTTCCAAAGAAAAATAACCTTGAAACCAAAACAGGTTTTTATAGCAATTTTTCTTTTTTTTTTCTTTTACTTCTTTCAACAAAAAAAGCTTTTGAATGCATAGGAGATGTTTTTTCCTTAATTTTGCCTAATTCATATGCAAAAATAAATAAAGGACTTTTAATCTCAGTTTAATGTACAATTATTTTTAAACAAATAAACCTCTTTGCAGGCCCTGTAGAAAAGGGGAAGGATCCTGTGAGTTTCAGGGCAGAAGGAAGCCTGATGTAAATGGGGACCATGCAGAGCCACTCGAGCAGAACATGTGCTCACTACCCCAGGATACTGGTGTGGAACTGCAGCCACCAAATCCCCACAATAAATCAACTCTCAATGCCTTGAACTGAGTCTTTCCATGTGGTAAATGTGAACAGCAAACTTTCAGAAAAATAACAGGTACAGACCAACATTTCCCCATGTTCTTGGGCACAGGTGTTAAAGAAATTCCTGAGACCTTTTTCCAGGACACCATCTGTTACCCTGGTCAACACATGGTTCCAGAAAGGATTTATACTGCTGTTGGAAAATAAGGATAACTTCCAGAGTTTTTTACTGTGCTATCACTGCTTCTGTTGGACTTGCAGCCGTATGTTACAGCATCTCCATGACGATCACAGGTAGGCATTCACACCTGTGAATTCTGTGATAGATCAACTGAAAATAGTTTACTCTAATGCACTTTAATTCAATAAGGCTTTCATGGTGGTTTGTCCTTCAACATCATTATTATTCAGTATTTTCATTATTGCAATGGACAGAGGCATAGAGGATATGCTTATTAATTTTTCAGATGACCCCAGTCTGGAAAGGGTTACCTGGAGGACTGAAAAATAGGATTGGAATTCAGAATACTTTTGAAAAATTGAATAAATTATTAAAACAAAAAAAAGAAGATGCAAGTCAATCAGCCCAAGTGAAAGGTATTTATACACAGGTGGTGGTAATTGTCTACTCAAATATACAGTAGCCAAAGTGGGCTAAACTTTAGTATAACAGCAGAAGACCCGGCTGGGGAGAGAGGCCACTTAGTAAATCACAAGATGAACCAAAGTCAGTAACATTACAGTGCTTCCAGAGAAATATTTATTACCAGGAGACTTATAAGCAGGATTTTGTCTTTGTGACACATAGTGGAAATCTTTCTTCTTTCAGCACTGGCATGGCCCCAGCTGGAGGGTGTGCCCGGCTGTTGCCGCTCAGAAGTGATGCAGCTACTGGTGTGTCCAGGAGAGAACGGTCCAAAACAACAGCCTGAATGAACTGAAGCCTTTTGCTAAAGGAAAAGAATAGAGAGGCATGACTGCCACTTCTAACAGATAAAAGGTGTAGAGACATAGAATGGGAAGGAATTAATTCTCCATTATGAAATAATGGCTTAAATTGCAGTGAGGTTTAAGTTAGGCATTTGGAAAAGCTTTCTAATAGCAAAGGTAATTTAGCACAGAAATAGACTGCATGAGGAATATCCATCATTGGAGGCTTTAAGAGGAGTCTGTGTAAGCTCTACAGGAACATGCAGCCCAGACATGAGCCTAAAAAGGGGGAAGAACTGTTCTGATTTGGGTGCTAGCAAGCGGATAAGACTTACACTTTCCAAATGCAAATCCTGTGGCTGTGACACACTGCTGTCTGCATAGCACTAGCACACAGGTGACCTGGAGCAATTACCTAATTTATTGATATGCATAAACCTCAACAATAGGCCTGTTTTTACAGGTGGCACCTCGAAATGTTAGGAACACAAGGAACAGGGCATCAAAGCAAACCCTCTGATTCAGCCCTTGCTATGAGGTTAGCTCAGATGCTCTGCAGGAATTGGGGTCCAGCTGACACTGCAATGTCCTAGTATTGATATGCAGGAAAAAGCCTAGCAGGTGAGTGCAACCAACCTTTGTAATAATCAGCATGGTCTTACTTAGATACCTTCCTGACAGATTTTGCTTAGATCAAATTTTTATTGGTGTTTGAAAACCCCAAACAGTGGGGGAGTGTGGAGGGAGGCTGGTGAAGAATTTTTTTTTGTAGTAGGAATGCTAACTTGTATTTTACCAAATCAGCTCATATGTTGGTATCCTACAGATAACTACAAAACCCAAATATTTTTAAAAGAGAAAACTAGATCCAAATTTATCAACAGGCTTTTAATATTTGGGGAAAAAAAAAAAAAAAAAGCAAGAGTCAGAGTCTTTAAATGTCATATTAAATGCAGACTTATTTACCAGCTTGATGCTATCCCTGGTATCATCAGGTAGCTCAGGGACTTGATTACAGTCATCATGACAATGCTATAATAAAAGATTATGAATAGCTTGTTGCTGACTTGGGAGCATTCTGGAAATCTCATATCATAAAACCAGCATTCAGTCTCTTTAACTTTATTATATTAAAAAAGTTATAAAAACTCACTGTGTAATTTTTACTGTACTCCATACACAGGAGGGCCATTATTTAACTCTTCATTTAATTTCCAGATGCTTCATATACACCATATAAAAGGTATCCAGAGAACCTGAGCAGGAAACAGACTTATGGTGGCAGCTCAAAGGTATGCAAGTGTGGAAAATGCCATTAAAATTATAGCTTATCCAGTGTGATTTGCTTCCCTAAACTAGAAGTGTTTCAACTATTTCCACAGGTTGAGCCTCAGGCTGCAAGGTCAATGTCTCTTCGGCCTGTCTGGGAGTCCAGGTGGGCACTGCCTGGGGATCACATATGTACTACACCTCTGAGATGCTGGATCCAGGATCCCCCGGTGTTTTTTGCCTTGAAACACATGTAGTGTGTCCCATTTGGATCCCTTACATCACGGGAACATCTCTGCGTGCAAGCAGTGCAAGAGTGGCAGTCTTTGAAGTCCCAGTCTTGGACTTATGCTGGACTTTTCAGTTTTACTTTAGCAAAAAGAGAGAGAAAATATGTGGCTGCAAAGAAAATCGTACCCAGGTAGCAATTTCCAAGACCCATTCTGCATTTCACCAGAAGGTTTCAGGCATGCCATGCCTGTGCAATGACACAAGTGTGGCTGAAGAGCCTTCACCCTGCAGCAGGGGTGCACCCAGCCCCCATGCCTGAGTGCGCTGTACATCTGCAGAAACTAGACAGGGAGTAAGCAAAAAAAAAAACCAGCTCACTTCTTGAGAGTTTCATGGTTCTTGAGCTTTTGAATTGTGAGCCCTGGTTTCCTTCCTTCCAGTCATTTTGCCCATTATTGAAAAGAAAATTTTGGAATTCATACAGGCAAGAAAAAGTGCTTGAGCAATGGCCAGTGCCTGCATGGCCCAGGCAAGAAGGACCTGAGGACTGTTTCAACACTCACTGCAATCGACAGGCTTGAGAAATCCTGGTTGTTGGGAAGCCTTTACACAGATTGTCCCTGCAAATGCTTTTACCAGGTCACTCCGTCCTTTTCCTAATTCAAACTGCAATTACAGAGATGATAAAATGGAAAATAAATATATATGCACTAGCTGAGAAAAACCAATTAGTTTTGCACCAGTGAAAAATAATGCAGAACTCCTTGTGTCTTTAACAAACTGGCTCTCAATGTATATTGTAATGCATCTTCATGATCCAAATATGCTTAGGAAGAGCATGACAACAAAATATATGTTGGAAGTGTAATAAAGGAACTAATGCAGTAAAGTTACTATATTTTATTAGTAAAAAAACCCAATTAAAATGATATCCAGGTAGTAACTTAGGAGCCAAATGTCATAGCTGTCTCTTTTGCTGCCAAAATATGTGTACTCTCTTCCTAACAGTCTCTTTCCCCAAGGAAAAATAAATGTGTCTAAGAAATACTTGTTAGCAATGCAATTACAGGCTTAATTCCCCAACCAACTTCAGACATCATAAAAACAAAACCAAGCAGAAGCCCTTTGCAATTGCAATGGAAAAGAGACAGAAAACCACTAAATGCTCCAAGAAAGATAATATATTTTTATAACAAAAGCTGACACACTCTTTGACAATAACATTTGAGATGACATTAGCATTTGTTTTTCAACTGCACTGTCTTTTTCTTTTAAGCTACAGCCTAGAATTAAAAACTTCTTCTAAGGGTAGACTGTGCTACTCCTGAACAGGACTTTTGGGACACTCAGACTCCAAAGTAGCTTGCCAGACTCTCAGAAAAGCAAAGCAGCTTTGTATCAAAATAACATTTCTTGGCACTACTTACTTCTGAAGGTCTGATATCTCCAAGGAGCTTAATGAGAGCTGGGTTATTTGTACGTTGTGGATTCAACCATGAGAGATGAAACACTGGGAAGATAATTCAGAACACTTCTGAAGTGTTGGTGCTAGCAAAATGAGATCAAAATAAAAGTTTGAATAAATAGATGAAAAGGACAAAAAATGCTAAACCTTACCTTTTTTTGTTTTTGTTTTTTTTTTCCTGCTACCATACAGAATAGATCCATATTCATATCACAGCTTGGAAAGCAAACCTTCAAGAGGCCTGGCACAAACCATGGGAATTTCGTAGCTGTGCAAGCCTCATGTCTGTGGTGTCCTTCAGGATTCCCGCTCTGGGGTCTGGATTCATCCGTGTCTCCTCATGTATTTACCACTGTGCTCCCTGCCCAGCCTGGGCACCCTGGGCTCTCTCACTATCCAAAGCAGGGTCTTGAGCTCCTCCAGAGATGCCTGTCTAGGGAGGGGCTGTCTCATACCATTGGTTTCACCAGGGGAAACTCTGAACTTGGACACTTTCCTGTGTGGGGAATAGATGTCTGATACTCCTGACCTGAAGTTCCAGGCTCTGTAGAGGGATTCCCACTTCATTTGGTAGCAGCATAGACTTTTACTGTTGGAGGTACAGATGTACACCACAAAATAGTGCCACACTGTGCTCCTGCTAGATCCCCACTCCCAATGCAAACTTGAATTTCTTTGACAAGTGGCTGAAAAGTCTTTTTCATCCCAATGACTTTGTGCAATTTCAAATCCCATCTAAAACATTGCAGATGACTTCTACCTCTCAGTTCAGTTACTATCAAAAGTTTCCATTCTTTTGAAATGCTGGCAGCAAACCCAAGATAAATATATTGAAGTTTAAAAATTTATTATTTTAAAATATTTAACATTAACAAGTTTTTAATGATTTTTAAATTGGATCTAAATCAGGGTAGATATTTTCCTTTTGACACTCACTTATAAAAGGTTACTCTATTCATAGGTTCACAAGAAGAGGAACGTGGTTTTTCTTTCAATTTGTCTTGCCTCCAGCCTTGGATCACAAAATGACAGATAGCTGGAAGGCACTGGAGCTTCACTAGGTGAAAAAGCATATTCTCACTATGAATGTAAAAACTGTATAACCAAGCCCCAGAAATCACAAATGCCAGGATCCCTGAGTTACAGGCAATACAGTATAGAGCTAGAGCTGATGCCAGAGAAAGGTAGAGAGGAACTTTGCAGATGATCTCTAAGATGTCTCATGGCTCATAAAAATGATCGACTTCACTGGCATTTTCAATTAATAGATGCACCAACTTTTCCTCTGTACATTTAAGCTGTCAGTATCTACTCCCATAATGACAAGATAGAGGGGATGGGGTTTTTTTCCCCATATTTAAAGTGCTGCTGATTAAAGTTAAAATGGGATCAAGGATATGCTTTTTTTAACTAATGGAGATTTTGGATAATAATGATGAGAAGCTTTCATTTGCAAAAGCCAGTGTGATGCCTTACATGTCTGTATTGGATGTAAATCTTGAGAAATGTCCTTGACTAGGGTTATTAGAACTGGTATGATTGGATATGTGACATTTTTAATGTAGACTCAGAAACAAACTGCTTTATTATTGAAAGGCTAAGATGAATTTATTGAGATGGTCTGAATAATTTTTCTGAAACAGAAATTCCACAGACAGCTGCTGTCTCTCTCTTAATGAGTTTCAGAGGCTGTATAAAGAGGAAACCCAAGTCTTTGTGGAAAGCTCTGAAGAGATTTCTTTCTATCCTGCCTCACAGCCTGTCTCCTGAGAAGCACAACCATCAGCACTGACAATAATAAACACAAAACAGAAGTCTAGATTAAATGCTGTGAATGATCTATGGCTTTGTTTTGCTGGTATGCACCTGAGGCTCAAGACCCTTTTACAAAATGATGGAAACTCGTCTCACTAACGAAAGTTACATGGTTACAGTGATTTGAAACAGAAAATGGCTTTATCTGTAACCTTCTGAGGTGGATTTTAAATTTTCCTTAAATTGAGGGTACTTAGACCTGATACTTCAGCATAGCACCTTAGAAAGGTTGAGATCCACTGTAAATCAGGTCCTAGGCCAGGTTTATTTTTCAGGCATCTCCAGTCTGTGACAGGATGTTGCTGTTTGGTAATTTCTAAAGGAAAGATGAGTTCAGAAGCTCAGAGAGACACTGTAATAACACTAACATTGATGGGAAGAGGAGACAGCAGAAGCCCTTGTTGAGCATGAATTATAAGTCTTTGTCAGGTTCCAGGGTGCACAGCTGGAAAGGCCATCTTCTTTTTCCTGCTTTACTCCCTCTTGGCAGCAGAATAAAATTTCTACTTAATGGCCTTTCTGAGGTGGTAAGAAGTGTGGTACTTCTGTTTTGTAAGATTTCTGCAAATGCCCTGGGTCCACACTATTCACCCTTCGATGCGAGTTTCTTCTCAAACCAGCCTTGCCAGCATTCCACATTGTCAGGTCCAGCAACTTTAAGTGGCAACAACTTTAAAAAACATTAAAGACCAACCTTCTAACGTTCAGAAGGAGTTAGGAAGTTCCAGACATGAGTCATAAAATCGATCTCTTCCACCAAAGAGACTAATAAGGGTTCATAGGTGAGTATAAGCACCTGGGAAAAGGCTCTCGAGGAAAGAGCATTAGAGAGGCAAAGATGATAGCACATTGTGGAAAAAATCCATGTATTTCTGCTGTGGCTGTTCATAAAAGCACCCGAGATACAGTCAGCTACTTGGCTCACAGGTTCCAGGGAAATGTTCGCACAGCTGATATGCAGGAGGCAACATGTGGATCTCTGATGACATAAACCCACCTTTTGCATTTATATCATGTACAAATGTGCCCCCGCCCTCATGAATCTCAGACAGAGTATGTGTTCTGTGAACTGGTGGAAGGGAGGGGAGATCCCAGCTCATCATATCCACATTAGGCTACCCATGGTAAAAAAGACTGCAGAATTTAAGCGCGGCCCCCAGCATTTGCTCACTGCCTAGTGCTAATCTCTTCTGTGAAGGCTGTGCACAGGTAGGGATCTCAATCACAGTCTGTTTCTGCCGAGAATATAGTAAAACACAGACAGCACTGGTGCAAAATTTCCCATTAGAGCTGAAGTGAATGTCTGAGGTCAGGCTGTGAGAAAGGTGAGGCTGGAGGTCTTCTCCCCTCCAGGGACTGTGGCTGTTGACAGAACTAACAAACTGAATAAAGTAGAAATAACAACCTGCAGTCCTTCCTGCTGAAATAAAGATTTCAATAACCTGTGTTGCAAATGGCAATAGTAAGCAGTCTCTTCTGTTTCAAACCATTAGGAGATAATATGACCGGAGTAGAAATCAGTCTTCAGAGCAACTGCTTACATTAAAAGGCTTGCACAAAGCCGGAGTGATGGAGGTTTGCTTTCCTCACAAGCCAAGGAAGCAGAAAGGCAAACAGGGGTTTGACTGTTTCCAGGCAAATGGGCTGTTTTAATCACCTTCCTTCTCCCTTTCTGTACGTCCATACGAGCGTGTGTGAGGACTTTGATGTGTGCACGCTGTGCTTGACCCCCAGCCCACGACTGCAAGAGCACGCACCCACCGCGTGACCAAAGAGCATATCCAGCATCAAACATGGAGGGGAAAAAAGAAAAACAAGGAGTGAGGCCTGAAACATCCAATCTGCTGTGCTCAGCAAGTTACTGGTTGTTATGGTAGTGACGCCATCGGGACTAGGAAAGCAGCTTTCTCTCGCAGTGGGATTATTGAGAAGATTATTAAAACATTTTCATTTAAAACTATTTGGCAGAGACTTCTGCATAAGTCAAGAGGACATTTCTGCCCATATCTTCTTCCAACAGAGACAACAGAGTTTAAGGGGGAAAACAAAAACAAGCAAAACCCCATCGACTTTCCTTATGGCTACCAAAAAGGGTCTTGAAAGAGCTTGTCTTGTGAGCGAGAGGGACACCAAGAAGTACTCCTTGGCCCTAGACAGGTAACACAACTCTTTGTTTCCTTCACTGCCATTTCTGTCTCTGAGCAATAAGAGATCACCAATCTGCTGAGGGACTGCAGGAGTTAAAGCCTAGAAAGTTTTACAGTGTATAAAGGGAGTATCTTTTACTACTTTCAAAATGTTTTGTTTGATTTTTTTCCTTCCCAAACTTTCTTATTAAATGTTTGAAGCATTTACTAGACAGCAGTCTGATGTGTCTGCATATGTGATGGATTGAACCAATCTACTGTTGAAGCAAGTGTCTCCTGCTATGTATTTTATAAGCTTAGTAGATTTATTGTAGGATGCAAAACCTCATGGATTATGCTGCAATTTTAGGTTGAATTATAATCGTGCTATTGACACCGTGTTTGATTCAAAGCTCCTTCATGCTTGAATGTCTAAATTATCCATTTGGTTTGAAAGAAAGGCGATGCTTTATTCCCTTGGATGGTCTATTGGACTTAGAGCTGAAGTACCTCTCATGTGCCAGAGATCTTGTGAGTAAATGCTTGTTTGAGTGAAGAAAGATCCTCTGAAAACGTAAGATATCCTGTAGCTTGGGTTAAAAAATTAGTATAAATGTCCATCAGAAAATAGTTTTGCAGTTTAACTTATTTTCATTCTTCCTTTTGACTCAGACCAGAAAGTGTTTTTAAAAGAAAATAGCTGCTCAGTTACAGCTTAGCACCTCTTGACATTTCCATTATCTCATTGGTTTTCAGGTTATTTATTGCCTGGCTCTCTTAAAAAGCGTGGGACAGAAACTTGGCGTAAACACTGTCAGTTCCAATGGAAATCTGTCTCTCCACGTTCTTATACTGGGGTCACTGCCATCGTATTTTAGTCGTTTGAATGTCTGGGTTATTATTTAAATATTACTATGTGGCTCCATAAATATACATGGCACTGTCCAAAATGACTTTTGTGGTAATATTTATATTTCAGAAAGATCCCATATGATTCTGCAGTTCATTTTAGTTACTGAAGACTCTCGGAGTTTTTTTGAAAGTTTGCAGTTTTGTGATTAGAGCTTCAGTGCTTGAGGTCCTTTGGTCTCTCACCACCTCTGGACACCAAGGACAATTCTGGACAAATCCTGAGACAGGGGCAACTGTTAGGCTGCCTTCTGAGGAAGCCCTTGGTTTCCCTGGATCACTGGTAACAGGGAATATTCCTGGTAAGAAGAGGGGTAGGATGCACACTGGGGGAAAGAATACCTGGCAGCTGATCCTCCCCTCTGAGCTGACTCACCTTCTGGGGGAGTTGATTTGTTTCTGATAATTATTTCTTAATTTAGGGTTGAAGTTAGTTGGGGTGAATTACTGCAGCAATTGCAATTGTTGGGCTGATGGCTGCAGCTACCTCCAACAGCCCCTGAGCTGGAGGGCTGGTCCCAGGAGGGTTCCCCAGTAGCAGTCCTGAGGTGGCTGAGTGATGGAGCTCTCCAAAATGAGGAGGACTTGTCATCCAGCCATGTGGCTTTTGTGCTGCACCTCCATTTGGCTTTTTCTGTCAGATGAAATCTGATTAACTGCACAATCTAATTAGTCTGTCCATTCCCAGAAATAACCAGAAACAGGGACTGAGAGCCAGTCTCCCTCCTTTTGGGAAGAGCTGGCAGCCCAGGGTTAGTCCTGCTCCCCATTACAACCCAGAAGTGCAGGTTGCCAGCCCAGCTACCTGAGGTGCCAGCCCAGTGACCCAGGGTGCCTGCCCACGGGCCAGAGCCAACCCATCAGGGCATGCAGCCCACTGGGCTTGGGCTTACACAGACCAGCTGCCTGCACAGCTTCAGGTGTCTTAAGCTGATCAGTAGCAATAAGCTCATTTAGCCTTTGGTATAAATTAACACATTTTTCCATTTCCCATGTGTAGGCTTAATGAACAGCTCTAATGCTTTCTACAGACTTTATTTTGCATACAGGTTGCATATTTCTTTGCCATCCTCCAGCTTCTTTCTTCTTGACACGTGCCATCATTACGATACACATGGAACAAACTGGTTTTATCTTGACCATGTGAGTAGGAAGCCTGAAAGCAAACCCCTTTCCTTGTACTCAGGGCTGGAGGAGGGTATTTTGCACATGCCAGGCCTTCTGTAGTCACTAGCAGATTTGGGTGCATTGAGGTTTCCCATGCTTAACTTGAAAGGCTTACAAGGGGACGGGCTTTAACTGAGCCCTCTGAAAAACAGATCAGTTGTAAGCTTGAAGAATAATTCACACTGGAAAGGACCTCAAGGAGGTCTCTGGTCCAACCTCCTGCTCAAAGCAGGGTCAGCCAAGCCATTGAACAAGGTTGCTCAGGGCTGTCTCTGGTCAAGTCTTGAAAAAAATCTCTCAGGATGGAGGCTGCACAACCTCTCTGGGCAATCTGCTCCCATACTGAATTAACCTCACAGTCTTTTTTCTTTTTTTCCTCATATTCAGTCTGAACTTGTTTCACTTTAGGACCAATGACCTCATTCTTCCTCCATGCACAGCAATAAAGCTCCATCTTCTCAATAGCTTCCTCAAAAATATTGGCAGGCTGCAGCCAGGTGCTTGTGGAGCCACCTTTTCTCTAGACTGGACAAGTCCAGTCCCTGCAGAAGTGCTCCAACCTTTAACCATCCTAGTTACCCTCTACTGAACCTGCACCACTTTATTGATCTTTCACATTAGGGACACCAAAACTGGAAACAACATTGTAGATGTGGTCTCACGAGTCTGTCTGTCCCATGTGCATTACTTTTGATTCATCCACCCCTGTAAAATTTCAGAAGGCTCCTGTTGACCCCTTCCTCCAACCTGCTTATGGCAGCCTTGTCCTCTAATCTATCAGCTGCACCCTCAGGTTGGCATCATCTACCAACGTGACCAGGTGCACTACACCTCCTCCTACAGGTAACAGACAAAGACATTACACAGGATGGGTTTCAGGAGAGGAGACCACTTCCCACCAAGCTCGAGGAAGGGTATGAACCATAATGATAAAAGGGTCTGAAGCTGAGCGCTCAGAACCTCCCGCTTCATGCAACAAGTGTTGTCTGTAAGTCATTCAAAGAGATATTTGTATCATCTCTCTTTAAATTAGGTCTGAACTAGGTGTCTAAGATGGTTTTCCATGGTCTTTTCACAATCAGTTATAGTGGTAAGAGAGATAAGTTTTTCCAATTATTAGCCATTTATTATGCTATTTTTTTATTTATTATCACCTATCTAGTGATCTAGATAACCACTTATCACAGTCTAGATAATAGCTCAACCAAATTCCTGAAGTTTCCAGGAATGAAGACAGGCCAGATGATTTTATTTCTTGCTGGCAATAGATCAGTGTAATATAAAATCAGTGAATATTCAATATCCCACTTCATAAATCTGTGAATTTACCTCTGATTGTGCCAGTTATACTGTGAACTAGATTTTGGCTTGATTCAGCATGATTTTCTGAATTTCTGATTATGTCCTTTATATGTCATTATAGTGGGAATTTGAATACCATCACACAGTGAAACTCAAGGCTTTTAGTCTCAAGGTTTTGAGTTTTATTCTGTCTCTGAGACAAGAGAAAAAATGAGTGGGGAACAATTCTGAAAGCAAAAAAAGATGTGTTAAAACCTTAGGGCTTGTCTTCATGCAAAAGTTTTAAGACAGGGCATTAAGGTGACCCGTAGATATTGCTGCCTATCAGTCTTAGGCTCATGGTTGATTCCTATCTGCCAGGCTCATACCAATAGGCAAAAGTTTGAAGCAAGCCTGGGAGATGATTTCTTCGGGTAAAGAGTGATTTGTATAGCAAGCACGTAGGGAATATTTTCTTCTTTTTTTGCCTTCCTGCAGGCAATGTGAAAACTCTTACGAGATCAAAGAGTCCTCATCAAATAAAGGCTTTCCACCACTCATTATGCTTTACAGAAGTCAATGCTTAGGAAAACTGTAGGTGTTTTTCATGACTTCTGAAGTGTTTTAGCTGAGGGCCCTGTGGTTATATCTCCTTTGTACTGGCTTGCCAGCTTGTCCCAGTAGCACATAGTATTTTAGCAGACTTAGCAAAAACAATCCCATCGCCTTTGCCCTCCTGTTGGTAACATTAGGACCCTGTAGAAAGGACTAATGTCTAAGACTGTGTCTGCCCAGTACTGGCCACATGCCATCTCTATTATGCCCACTTCAATTATGGCCACTTCATCTCAGAAAGAAAATTAGAACGAAGATAGTAAGTGGTATGAAACAGAAATTAAATGGTTAGGGCATCAGCTCAGAAAATTGATAGTTCAGAGGTATAACAATGATACATAAAATCATGAATGATGTGATGAAGGTAAACAGGGAATAGTCATTCATTATTTCTAACAGTACGAGAACTAATTAAAATAGCAGGCAGACAGCTTCAGAGTAACAAAGGATGTATTATTTTTACACAAATCATAATTAAATTGTGGAACTCAACACTTTCAAGTCAGCTGGGTTTGTGGAATAAAGATCTGTAAAGGGCTGTTAGACAGGAGCTCTGGTTCAGCCACCTCCCAGCCTCCAGATTTGTGTAGCTGGGAAGCAGTCCCTCTCTGGACATGTTCATTTTTGGTTCTTTGTCCTTATGTATTTCCTTCATGGTCATGACAGAGTTTGGATACTTGGCTACATACACCTTTGGTTTATCTCCGGGCAACTACTGCTTTACTGTTTTGCAGAAGGAAATTTACTGACAATACATTTATATATATGGGGCCAGGCCCTCAAAATGTGATTAAATAAAATAACCAAGGCACAAATTCCCAATTACTAGACATCTAAATGTAGGCAAATATATAAATATTTGCATTTATTTTGTACCCACAATAAGGAAAATGAGAAACTGGACAGCCGGGCTATTAACAGGGTCTTAAATGCCTTGGAAATATTGAAAATCAAAATCAGAATTGTGCCAGAATAAGGGAGGTGACTGTGGTTTTGATAAATTTTGCTCTGAAGGCAGTTTCATTATCCTTTCAGGCACCAGAAAATTACTATTTTCCCTTGTGAAGGAGATGATCTCCTGTGGGAAGTACAGTGATTCCAAATTTTGCTCTTTTGACTGGGGAACTCATAATGGTCTAGGAGGATGGCAATTATTCCCATCAGCCTGCAGATCAAGGTACCCAGCAGATCAAGTGAAAACAAACAAAAGGAAGTTGTAATAAAAAGCTGTTGCTAATGATTTGTGTGGAATCTGCACTATGTATTAATATTTTTTACTTTCCCCCTTCTGGGCATGACTCAGTAGGAGCCTTTCTGTGACATTCCCCTGACTATCTTTTTTACAAAGAAAAGAGAATTTGAAATGGAGAAAAGATTATTTTTTTAATCTGTGACTCTGTAATGTGCAGGTGCAGAGATCTGATATTCAAAGGCTACATCTCGCTCTAACACACTCTGAAGGGGTTTCTGGTTTAACAGAGCTGATCTTTGCACCTTAAGCTTTTGATTCACACTTTTATAAAATTGCCTCTTAGATTCTTTTAATTAGTGGCAGGCTGCTTTTGGAAGAGAAAAATAATGCACAGGAGCTGGCAGGAGTTTTTGCAATTCATCAGGCCAGATGCTGTTCTGTGAGTTCAGTGAATGCTCACCACCTCTGGCAACTGGGGCACTTTTATTTAGGTGCCCTTTAGACAGAAAAAAGTGACATTTGTGGGTTTATGTTTTCTCTGTTTGCTTTTGCATCTGTCCAACAATATCTGTGGATAGTGCTTTCCTGCCCCTCTGTGATGCCCCAAGGTTTGTTAGCTGATAAAGAGACCTGAAGATTAAAAAAAAAAAAAGGGAGGGGGATCACAGAGCAACCTATTTTGTTAACAGCAAGGAAAGGATTTGGTGGCTCAGAAATATGCAGCTGCAATTTTGCCATCCCTGCCCTGACAGGCTGTTGAGCTGATCGTGACTCATGTAATTAAGATGATTTTAACATTTAATGCCAGCTGATGAAAATTGAGGTAAGGGGAAATTAATTTTACATGCAAACTATAGAAAAGCATTGGAAGTTAACTCCAGAGAGAGATCACGATAAAGAAAATCTTGCCTGCCCTGATCTCCAGGGGAGAGTGAGAGAACTGCAGCATTTTATTCAGCCATCTGGAAGGAATTAATTTGTGGTACCTTCTGTGTCTAATTCATCAGGAAAATACTGTACAAAAGTGACACATGAGGACCCTGATGAATGTAAAACTAAAGGACTGGAGAAGGACTGGCTAGTGGGGACCCCAGCTGCCAGACGGGTAGCCCGTTCCCCAGACAGCCCAGCTCCCATTTATTCATTGTTGTGAGGAAAATAAAGAAAAATGCTGACAAAAGGACTAAGAAAACTCACTGTCTCCAAGCACCAGGCATTAAATCTGACCAGTTGCTCTTTCACACAAGCTCCTCACATACAAGGGGAATCAGTCGCCTTCACTGAGCAAACAGAGACCACATGCTAACCAGGCTGGGAAATGGGCTGACTCAGGGGAATGTTGCATCCTTGGAACATCTCAATAATATTTACAAAACCAAATCCACACTGATTATCTACAGTTGCAGGGCTTGGCTGCCAAGGTGGGTCAGCTTTTCTCCTTTTGCCAGCACCTCTGTGGTGCTGGTGAACACAAAAGGCCAAGGCATCCATAGCTCTGCAGGTGCCTTTGCCTCCCGCCCATTGGTGTGGGGCATCTGGCAGGACTTCAGACCCGCTGAGCAGCTGCAGCCCTCTCAGGCTGCCCATAAAAAGCAGCTGGAAAAAGCTTGTGATTTCAGTACTGTTTTTTTCTTGACATTGACTACTGCAGGTTGGCAGCCACCAGCTGATTTCTTTCCAGCAAGATTTTAGGCATCTTGACACTTCAATGATAAGAAACACTACAGATAGTCACTTGGATCCATCTTACTTCCTGGACCACAGGTTTCCTTCACTTAGCTGAAGAAACAATTCTTCTGTGTCCCAAAGGAAAGTCTGAAGTCAGAATGGGGAAAAGAGGCTGTTATTACTGGGGTAGCTAAGCCTAGTCCCACATCCTGCCTCCAGGCTAATTTCAGACTTGAAATAAAGCAGTGGAGTTTGCTGTGTTCCTGGGTAGGCCCTGCACATCCAGACCTCAAATAGCTGCAGCTCATGGTTATATGGATGTTATGTATGTGCATCTCAGCAGAATTCACCTTCTGATGCCACAGTCCCAATACACGGTTATCACATCAGGAGTAGCTCTGGCAACAAATGTTTTATCTGAAGAGATGTAATGGTTTTCAGTCGAGCTTTCTAGGACAGAGTGAGCCTTTGGGTTTTTCTCAGTTGAAAGGTAAAGAGAAGGGAACGTCCTTGCTCACCAAACCACCCTGGTGGCTCCCCTGGGACAGTCTCTGGGTTACTTTAGTGAAAGCCCCAGATGTCATGGCAATCCAGGAGCTCCCACAGTTGTAATGCAATGGCCTAGGACCTCTCTATCCCCACTATGTATTTGCTGTGCAGGAACCCTGACAGGGACAACACTGAAGCTTTTTGGCAGAGTAGATTTGGCTGGGAAATCACCTTGTGATGAAGAAATGCTTGAAGAGCCACTTCTACTGAACTTCTCACTATTCCATGAAAGCGGTGGCACAAAGGGGTCAGCATACTATGAAAAAATTATTGCTTTGATTTTTTAAATACCTTTGAATTTTCTATGCTCATGTTCTGCAGGAATATTGGTAGTTTTTGTACATATCTGGAAATTTGAGATAAAATAGTTCTGCATGTAAAGAAAGGAGAGAAATATCTTTAGCCATTTATATTTGAGAAAAAGTTTTTATTTTTTTACTGGTCTACCTGACAAAGCTATTGGGAATAAAATCCTGAATTTTTCAGTAGAATTGTCTCCATGATATGCTGAATTTGGTAACTATTCGCATGAGGTACGACTTTTTGAAAATCATATGGTGTGCAAGAAATACACAGCCTAAGAAAGCCACCCTGCATTTCATAAACTGCTAAATGATGTAGGAGAGCCCAAAGAGCTGGGAAACACAACCAGAGTAGTCATTTCATGTGCAGCTCCCTCCCACAGAGACCTGCTTGTGCAAGCAAGCCTCTTCTGTGGCCTGTGCTGCTGTTCCCAACTCTGCTTTTATCCTTTGAAATTAATTACATAGTTTCTGGGTCTGCAGGGCTAGAAGCCCAAATAACCAGGGTTTTTCTTTTTTAACCTCTGTTTCTTTCTATCCTGAAGGATGAGCTGGCTTCAGAAGAATTTAAATGAAGACAGGCAGCAGCAGGAAGCAGAAGTTGCTGAAGCTAATCCAGCATATCACTGTCACGGCTACTCACAGGCCTATGAGAACAGAAAGAGGGAGCAGCATCAAGCCAGGAGGAAGCTCTGTGTAGCATCAGTAATTTGCATCTTCTTCATGATTGCTGAGATAACAGGGGAGTATGTGTGTTCAAAGAGAGCTCAGTCTGGTGCCCAGCACAGCCACATTCATGCCTTCTCTGTACACTGTGCCTGCAGGGACCCACAGTGCACAGAGGTGAACCCACCTGGGATTATATAAACCTCCTTTGTCACCAGTCATTAAAAGAATCATGGGGGAGGGGTGTGTGTGGGGGTGTTAAGTGAAATTATCAAAGTATCTTTATATATTCATTCAAGGATTGCATCTGGGTAGGAATACAAAGATCAGTTAATAGCCTGAACTGTTCTCCCAGGTCTTTAAACTTGACTAGAAGTGACTAGCATGTCTAAGCATCATGTCACAAAAGGTTTCTAATAAACTGGATTTTTTTTTTTTTTAAAGATTAAAGGATTTTACATATTTATCTCGGCCAACAAGACTCAGCATTGATGAAGGTTGCTAGCAGTATAATCTGATAATAAATGCAAGAATCTTCACAAAATCCAGGGAAATCCAGGGCCAGATTTGCCATCTGTTTTTCTACAGTTAAGTCAATGTATTTATATCGAGCACGTTTATCTTTTAAATTGGCCTGCTGGTGTGTCTCTGGATCAATGGAAGATTATTCCCCCACCTAATTAGCTTTCACTTCTGGACCCATCCTACAATATCCAGTATAAGTATTTGGCTTGCTCATACAGCATTAGCTTTCTTTTTGTCCCACTGGTCTGCTCTCTCCATGGATTCTGTGATATTTATGTCCACCTAATAGTTCTTGGCTCTTTAACTTGCCCTTCTCCACAGTGAGGTGAGGTAGGGAAAGGCATGAGGAATCCCACAGACTTTTGCCATATGTGCTCCAGGAAATGTAACAAAAATCAGCCAGGAAGGCCTCTGAAACCCATACTTTCCTAGCTCAGGGACCTCTGGAGCCCCATGAAAATGAAAGAGAAAAGCTTTGTCTTCCCCACAGGTGAGAAGTGGAGGCACTGAAAGAGTTGTTGCATTTCTGCCTTCTCCCCTGGCTGCCAAACCCAGCAGGGACTTCTCAAACTATTCCCTCCCATGCTCTCCATCTGCATGAAGCCCTGTTGTTTGTAGGTCACGTGCATTTCCCCCGTGAAAACCCATGCATATTGCTAATCCCCATGCAGTAATTTCCAGTGCCAGAAGTAATGCATTATTAACAAAACCATATAATCAGTAGGCTTAAGTTTGGTGAATGCAGCAATGCTAGAGGATAATTGGAAGGACAGATGATATGTTAACTAAATGTTTCATTTTGCTTAATGAATCATACAGCTTTTTTGCAGTGACAGCTTAAGTAACAGGCTTGAAGACCATTTTGCTTCAGACCATTAAACTTTGACAAACCAGTTATTAACTGCAGTTACAGACAGCACTCTATGGAGATTTTTGTAATTATGAACCATACATTTAATTTTTTTAATCATTAAGCAAGACTGCCTCTGCCTGATGATTGACCACTGAGTGACTGACAATTTCTACTGCTTGTGGTATACAAAGCTATAAACATCCATTGTAGGGAATAATAAGCCATAAAGGCCCCTTGTTGGGAGTATTGATACAGGGCAGTAAAAGCCTATAACTATTACACAGGCTTTACTCTTGAAAGTAAAGGATATGTTCCCCTTCCTTCTACTCTAAGGGTAAACAGCTTCTGCGGGCATTATTATGTTAAACAGAAGAAACAAAACTACATCCCTCTCAGAGAGGTTGAAACGTTGTGCTTCTTTGAATGCCTAGGTATTTCCATGATATTTTTGCTCAAGCCATCTCTGCTTGCCATTACTGCTGTCCCAGAAGAGCTGAGCCTGATACACTAACTGTCCTTGAAAGACAATCATCTTCCATTCTTCTAAAGCAGACCCATCACAATCTCCATAGATTTGGAGATATCAGTCAAACCAATAGCACCTAATGTAAAGCCCTGATATGAAAGTAGTTTCCAAAGATTTTTAGTGGCTACGGACCAAACGTGGATTTCAAAGTACTTCATTTCCATTTGGGCACTAGAAAGAAAGACAAACCCTGCTTGCATCCTCATGTCAGAACAGAATATAAAGACTTGACCAAGTTGCTAAGATAAGCAGACTGAGATCTCAGAAATTCACCCAAGGCATTAGTTACACCAACAATACATAAAGTAAAAATTTGCAAACATTTTTCAAAGGCAGAAGGCTAGAAGCAAGCTTTTGAGAAGCAAGCTTTTGTCCCACAGAATATGGAAATTCAATGTCTAAAATGCGATGGGGTTTTGCATGCAGCTTGTGTTTTACATATTTGTTTACTGAAAGATAGCTGCTGCCTTGGTTGTTAACATCTGTGCACTGTGAGACAAGCCTTCTTCCTTTTGCTATGCAAAACTGCCTCCCACTTGAGAGTGAAAGTCTAAGACCTGTGTCATGACCAAAAAGTATATGTGTATTTATACCTGTGCATGTCCTGGGAAATATCTGTTCTGCTGAATTTACTGCAAGGAATGAGGTGCCCCCAGATTCTGCAGCCATGCTTACTCCCTTCTGGGAAGTAACTTTCAGGCAGTTGTAAATGGGAGGCAACGGAGAAAAATAATATATGCCTTATATGCGCAAAATACATTCTCCTGTGGTGACAAAACATATGATGTTTGGTATTCTAATCTAAAATCTGCATACAGGAGGAAATTTAACAGTCCATCCTGCTGGCATGAAGACCTTGCATCTATAAGGAAACAAGAGATGTGCCTACATGTCCCTTTGACAGTGGTATCCTGCCAAAGGTTTGAATGAGTCATTTTACCAAGTTTGTCAGGACTCATTGATTCTCATATGGATTGTGGTTAGGAGAAATGGGTGAGCTGAAATTAATTAAATGACTGAAGAATGGAAATGTATTGCCAAATGCAGAAACTAGATATTTTGGCTCTATTATTTCACATTTCCATTTTTCTACATTTGCACTCTGATGAAAAGATTCTCCTGCTGTAATGAGTTGGCAGGACATGTAATGAGTCCTGCCTGTGATCCTTGTCTTCTCCTACAGCCACCAGCAGTGGGGATAGTTTAGAACAAACTTTTAGTTCATCTGGGTTTGCCCTTCGCTCTGAGACATGGTTAGAAGAATTTGGCAAAACAATGATATTTGGCTTAGTGGGTAAAAGAAATGTGGATTACAATAACCTAAAATGGTTTGAATTTTGTGTTTGGGGTTTTTTCTTTAGAATTCACATAAAACCCAACCCTGGCAAAATAAAATTATATTCAGCCACATTTTTTGAGCTTTAGCAGGAAAATTAAATCATGCATTACAGATGCAAAATGATAGATTAGTCCTGAAAACAGAACATTTTTCTCCATGCCCTCACTAAAATGGTTAGTTGTTTATCACAGGCTTTCTACTGGGACCTTTCCATGTATTCCTGTTTTAGTGTTGCCTGTGACAAATAAACAGTCAGGCATCCAGCCACCCAAACCTCAGGAAGAACATGCATATTTTCCTATAACAAATAGGAAATGAATCCCATAAGCTACATCTCTGAATGTTTGTACATACATAAAAATATCAGTGTTCTGTGAAAAGATAGTGGGACAATACTGGAAAAATGATTCCTAATACAGCTTTTCATGAAGAAATCTAAAATATACTAAAATAGTCACAGTAAAACAGTCCAACAGTAAAATAACCACAGAACTAATGTATCACAACTCTTAATGTTCTTAGGTCTCTCTTTCTCACAAAGAAATTTGGCTTATGTGTTTCTATTAATTCATACCTTTTATTACATGAATGAGGTAGAAAACGAAACGATCTTTGAAGTGGTTTGAGTCTTGTGTATGATGACTGAAAATTGAGTGTTCCCTCTTATTCCCAGCAAAGCAGGTCTTGAGTCTGATCTGGTTGACTCAAACTTCTGACCAGAGCGATGATGCGGATGTGTGTTTCACACAGGTGGGCAGATCGCCGGGAGCCTGGCGGTGGTCACGGATGCGGCACACATCCTGGTGGACCTGACGAGTTTCTTGATCAGCCTCTTCTCACTGTGGCTTGCCTCCAAACCTCCTACCAAACAACTAACTTTTGGGTGGCACCGAGCAGGTAGCAAACATCTCACAGTATGGACATGTGGAAAGGGAAAGGTAGATTATCATAACCAGGGGCTGGAAAACGTGCTGATGTCCAACACAGTTCTGCAGGTATTTAGAGACAGCACACTAATGCTCTCAAAGCCCCCAGGACTCAAGACAAACAGCAAGACAGTGAGCTTCAAAGAAGTAAAGAGCATCTCTTATCTACAAGTGTGTCTTTCAGATTACTATTTACTATAGTTTTGGGCTGGTGCTAGCTTTGGCTGAGGTAACAGCAATTTCCCTCATTGAATTGAGTGTGAGGAGGACTAAGCCCTCAATCTGTAATGATAGAAACACAAGTTTCTATCAAAGCAGTGATACCCATAAAAATGAAGGTTTCCTCTATTTATAAAGAAAATTATTAAATTATTTTAAAAAGTCAACATTACATTTGTAGAAAAGTGAGATCCTTTAGCATTTACCCTTTTCTAGATCCTCTCTCTGCAATTCTCTTTATCATTGCTTGTTTTTATCAGATGCAAACACAGGCAGATTTTTAACATACTCTACCCTTAACCAAAATCAATACTTTTACCAATGACACCTAATATCAAAAGCCCGATAATCAAACACAAGTGTTTTTACAAAGACAAGACACCAGCAAAACATTAACCATGAGAAAAAGTTTCTCGGAGTATGAGTCTGTTCAAGATTTAGACACCTAAATACCAATGCTACATATACACGAGCACATATAAATACAGGGTCTGATACAGTCAACAGAAATGTAGACTCCATTCAACTGCATAAACATAGAAGTCTAGTGCTACGTCCCTAGAATGTCTGTCTTATGCATGGGAATGGCAGCTGTCGCACAAGTCCCGCAGGAGACTGCACAGGATGCCAAGCACAAGACCAGGGCATCTCAAATGTGATCAGACACTCATAGTTAAGAAACTAGTATGTGTTCCCAGTCAGCCAATGGAGCAATCACCATTAATTTGACATCCATTGTTCATAAAGGTAGCTTAGCTCACACCTGCAGGCAGACATTTCAATTTAATTGTCTCAGTCTGGAAGTGAGTCTCCTGCTGGATGTCTTGGGACTCAGTTTAGTTGCTTGTATGTGGATGATTTGTGCTTTTTGAAATCCAGCTGCCACTCCAGAAGTCTATGAATAAATTATACACCTTGTGTTAAGCCATACATGGAGATGCCAATGTGTCTCAAATGACTTTAGACACCTGTGCACCCGAACCAAGGACTCAGATGATAAATACTGAACATCAAGGATGTTCAGTATGAAGGCCCAGAAGCAGCTTCTGGCTCAGGATGTCTGTAGGCCAAGGTTGTTTGTAGCCACAGAAAGTACCAGGGAAGACATATGCCATGCTCATCCTGTCTTTATGTAGCTCCCTAAGTATATTCTATCAACTCTGCTGGAAACAAACTGGGTGAGAGGGAGGTTCAGTATTACTCAAGCACTGCTGGTATTATAGAGACAACACACAGCTGAATTTTGCAGCCTTAGAGAACTACTACTTACCATCAGTAAATCATTCATTACTTTTTGTGTTTATGCTCTCTTAGCCTGGGGGAAAAAAAGTGAGAGACTTCTCTCTTGCTGATGTAGGCAGGTTCAGCCACCTCATGTAACTTCATCCTCAGTCTGAATTATATTATTTCTTTTTCATTGCAATGCAGAAGTTCAAAATCAATCCTTTCTTGCCTTTTTGTATGCAAAGAGAGCCCTATATCAAATGTTAGAGGCTACTTAATTGCATTCCATGATTGCTATCCTGTTTCTTGCTTATTTTCTCAGCTATATTTCCAGTGTAATATGCAGATGGGTACCTTAATAGAGTAGCCAAGGGCAGTCAGGTGACAAAGTCACTCTTCACTGACTACCAAGGTCTTACATGTGCAGCCCTCCACGATACTGGAAGCTGTTTGTTCACTGCTTCTCTCAGACTGATAGATATTGCCATGAAAAGACTGTATGACACGGTTCAGGTTTAGCAGAGGCCATGTGAATGCCTCCTGCCCTCCAAGCCAGAACCAGTGCAGCTACTTTCAGCAACATAGATTGAAGCACAAAATTGAGTAAGACTGATAGTGTGAGCCAAACCTACTTCCAGGTACAAAAACTCTCTTGCACCTCAGTTTCCCTCTGCTATGATTCACAGATTCCCACACAATCCTACACTATTGTTTGCTGTACTCTGTTAGTGATAGTAGTTCTAAAGAAATTTACCTGAGAACTGAGTGCTGCTAAACTGGTCTGTAAACTTAGCTAAACTTTTGCTAAGATAACACATTGAAAATTAATATGTATTTTCACCTATGTAGGTAAAGATGAATTCTAACATATTCTGTTGTGGAGGATATGCACACATCCACACAGATATGAACACAGGTGTTCATAAAAGCTGTTGGCTGCTTTCATGCCCATGACAGCACAGCCATCAACACCTTCAGTTGAGCCAAATTTGCACTTTCAACCTGTAACCTGCAGAAAAAAAATTGTATGCTTTATTTGAGCTTCTCTCTATTTTTAAGCAACACTAGATTCCCCTGTCAGTGCATTTTCATTTGTTATTTGCCAGTTTTAGAATAAAATGGTTATTTGATAAGTATTTGGAGCCTGGACTGCTGCAAAAGGGGTGACCCTCATAAAAATATATTCAAAATCATAAGCTGTTTTCAGGGATTGTTAGTGGAATTCTGTGCAAATGCTTTCTGGCTATCTACTTCCTTTCACTTTACTATGAGCTTTCATTTTCCCTGGTACTCTCTCAGTTGTGCTCACTTACCCATTCAAGTCACATGGCAATTACTAGTCCCACGTCCTATTAGAAGCATGCTGCACATTCATGTGCACTTCCCTGGACCTCTTCTATGGCAGTGCAATAAAAGGTGGCCTTGGGGACTGGATTTATTTGAGCCCAACTCAGAGCCAATAGAGACAAAATTAAATTTTGCTGCCCCAGGGAAAAAATAACTTCTTTTGTTCTCATCACAGCTGGTGGCACAAAAATGATTTTGTGGCATTGGCAGGACGAGTTCCAGGATAAGTTTTGCTGGCAGGACCTCTTTGGGGGCTGTTACTGCTTTTCTCAACTGTGAAGTGATAAGAAGTGTGCAGAAAGAGGGGAAGGTAATGGACAGGGATTATGTCTGCCAGTGGGTTTGAGTGAACTGTGGCTTTCTCCTTCCCTCTGACTTCTGCTCCTGTGATCAAGATAATCTTGTTGGGGAAGGAGGGCTGGTCTTTGGAGTTTTCACACCACACTATCAGGGCCAGGAAACTACACAAGATTTGCTCTTTTATCCTTCCTTCTCATTATAGTTCTTTTTGCTCCTACCAGAACTGCCCAAATGATCTTTTTCATCTCTCCAATTTCTTTGAATGACACACAAACCAAACACTGAAAAGGAGCCAAAAGTAGGGGCAGGTAGAACAGGGTAAGGCTATCACATGCATAAGGCTGCCCTGGGAAGTCACTGGATTTACTATGACCAGAAAGGGGTTTAGCCCATTCTTTGTATGCATTCTCTGCCAACATACAAGAAGCCAGTCTCCTGGCTATAAAGCTCAACAAGTCTGGAACCATTACCATCAACCTCTTAAAATTTCTTGCATTTCTGTTCTGACTGTTAAAATCAGATTGTTTTATTCCTAGAAATTCTGGGAGCTTTGATGTCTATGATAATTGTCTGGATGGTGACTGGCGTGTTGATATATTTGGCTAGCATGAGGCTGCTACACCCTGATTACGATATTGATACTACAGTGATGCTCGTTACCTCTGCTTTTGCCGTGCTCGCCAACATCCTGTAAGTTATTTTGTTTTCCTCTCCATATAATATTTGAAACTTGAGCCTGCTGCTGTAATTCAATAAAAAACTATATAGAGACATTGGCCTCAAAAATATTAAGTACTTATGATGTTCATGAGGATATGGAAAGGAGCAGAGAAGAGAGATCGTGCTTCTCATTGAAAGTTGCAGTTGCTCTCCTACTTTCTGTTAGCTGCCACACTGAGAAGGCAAAATTCCAGGAAAAGATTAATCTCCATCTCGCTTTTTATTCGATGTCAGAATATTCAAGAACTCTGTAGAAAATGAGGTCTCATTAATTACCCTGTTCACAGACTTTCTTGTTTGTATGTATTTCTACCTAATGTGTCAGATTTTACCGTTCAGCATTCAGAAGTGAGAGGGGTGATGATGTGTGTGACATCACTGCTTTCAGAGATGCAGTATATCCGCTGGTATTTGCAGCTTTACGTCTCTTGCAGACTAAGCCTGATTCTGCACCAGACCGGCCACGGGCACAGCCATGGGGCACAAACCAGGGAACACGTGTCAGCCCCTCGAGAAAAGCCAGCTCTGAGCAATGTCAGCCTGCGGGCAGCCTTTGTGCATGCCGTTGGAGACCTATTCCAGAGCATTAGTGTGCTAATTAGCGCACTTATCATCTTCTTTAAGGTTAGTTTTATTAGTTCACTTGCCTTCCTTGCAATTAAGGATAAGTGTTACTTTCACAGCTTTGTGACACCGGGTACTCTGTAAATATTTCCTCTGTCTTAATGATACACATTGTAATTTAGTCAAAGAGAACTATACTTGGGAACTGAAATGACTGTTGAGAGTGTAACACTTGCTTCTTAGTGTTCCAAGCGGATACTTCAGTGTCTCTCCACTTTGTCGTTTGTAGCACCTTCATTTTCTGTACTGAGGCTGAGGCTCCCTGACAAAGGAGGCCAGCACTCATTTTGTACTAGATGAATTGAATATATTATTTTTTGATATTAACTAATTAAAAATTCCAATAACAAACAAAAATGAAATTAACAAAGTGATGTGTTCATATTTTTCTAGCCAGAATACAAAATAGCTGACCCAATCTGCACATTTGTGTTTTCCATCTTTGTTTTGGCAACTACCATCACCATTTTAAGGGATATTTTGATTGTGCTAATGGAAGGTAGGACCTGATTCCAGAATCAATAAACTTATATTTTGGGTTTGTTTTCTTCTATCTCTTTCTCCATAATGCTTATATGTGCTGAAAAATTATAATAACACACTTCTACATCAGTTTCCAATATTCTTAAGATTCTGATCATACTTTAAACTACTTTTAATTTTAGTCAAAACTGTAAAAATCAGTGTATTGGTGTTTTGCTAATGAGCTCTGAGTTGCTTTTGTCTGTCGAATGTGTAGCATTGCTTTTTATCACCATTTTGGCATATGAGATGCCTACTCACCTCATTCATTGTGTATTTCCTTTACTTGTGTGAAATAAAAGTCTTTGTGGAAAAAAAAAAAAGAAAAGAAAAAGACTGTGCCTTGAACTGTTTCTGTTAAATGGATTGAGTGCAAGAGGCAGAAGTTTGAAAGATTTTTAGTTACACCAGTCTAGAAAAGCAAGCTATTGGACCTTCCCAGTCATGTTCAAGTGCACTGGAATAGACAATTCTCGGTACATCAGCAGCAAGAAGAACTAAGCTTAGCAATATTTAATCCTGTCAGCTATGGGCTTGAACATTTGATTTGTAAGGCCAAATGACTTGAGCATTCACAGAGGCATGTTTTTGCCTTCCTCACACTGAATAATATAATGCAACCTCTTTCTCAGCCATGAAAACAGAAGGATTAAAGGGAAAAGTAGCTCTAATGGTGCAGGTTTTTAATGGATACTCAGTATGACTGTCTGCATGGCTATTTACTTCTCTCTTTCACTTTGCATCTACTTTTGTTTCAAGAAATAATGTTTCCAATATTGTTTTACAGTAAAGCTTCATTCTAGCGTTGTTTTGCTTTCAGTGATTGTGAGATAGAGATACATCCATGTAGAAGTGTACCTAGACAAGAGTGCAGCAACTGGCTGTATTCTGGCTGTCAAAAAATCAGAAGATGTCTTCATTACTGAAAAAAAATCAAATTACCAGGAAGGTCTGGCAACCCCTGACACCTATGAGTCTCTTTCTCAGCAGCGACTCCCAGCTTCCATAAGCAGTGCTGACATGCCAAAATCACAGTGCTCTGATCCTGCTTGCAGCAAGACCTTTTACACTGTCCTCCTGGAGAGGGCTCTGAAACCAGGCTCCTCTCTCCTAAATAGCATTCTGCCCAGAATTTTCTGAAGACAAATTGGATGTTGGAGCTGGCGCTGGAGGTGGCTCTTATGCATCCAACCTTGTCCCAGACCATCAGCTCCACAGCCCCTGTGACTGACTGTGTCAAGTAGGCACTGACTGTCTGTGGTTTTCTGTAAAAGAGCATGAGCATGTCAGCTCATTAAGTCAGTACTCCATAGAGCATATCATTCTTGTAATAAATGGATAGGACAAAGCATACAACACTGAGGTCATTGACAATTATAAATAAGTATCAGTTAAGGTATGAAAGACAAAATTAACCAATACTGTGTTCATCATTATTTTACTTCATAACTGGTGGAATTAAAAATATTTTTCAGTTTACTGATCCAAGCAGATCATGATGAGCATCCTAGCTCATAGCTGCTCACATGCATTTGCAAATTCCCAGGCCTCACTCCAGGGATTATGTGTTGTTAAACTTCTTATTCAAATTTGGACTTAAATTAAACTCTGAATTTCATGTTGCAACTCATCCTGTCGCAATTGTACTCACTCTGAATGATGGTCACCACCATCATGTATTGTAAGAAGGCTTGTCTAGGAAAACAACCACTGGCTACTCAATAACTAGACCTGGGATCTAATCTCACTTAAGATTCCTGAGTCAAAACATTTTAATCTTTACATTCACCTTTCCTTCCCTGCTAAATAGATGCTTCTCTATTGTGTGAATGTATTGAGGACAAAATACCCAGAGGTGTTCAAGTGATGCCATAGAATCTGCACTCACAAAATATGTTGGTGCAAAACTAGGACATGTTCTGGTTAAATAGCTCATCCTATGTAAACTAAACCCTCAGGGTATCTCCTAAAACATGCATGAGTCTACACCTTCCACGGACAAGTGTATAACAAGGGATAGGATTAAATAGCACAGTGAACTCTGAAATAGATGGGCTTTCAAAGCATTAAATATTTTTATAAAAATTATACATCTTAAGTGAATAAAGGTTCATGATGCATTTTCCTCTATCAATCATCATTTCTATTCCTTAAAATATTCTTTTCCCATCAATTTCTCCTTTTCAGGAACATCAAAAGGATTTGCTTATGATGAAGTGAAAGCAAGAATTTTAGCAGTTGAGAAAGTGGAGTCTATTCACAACCTTCATCTTTGGTCTCTGACAATGAATCAAACTGCTCTGTCTGCTCACGTTGCCACAGGTCAGTAAATTTCTGTAAGCAGGGAGTAAGTATTCAGCTGCTGCCTAGTAAAGGTCAGTCTTTCCTGATTTGGATGAAACTGACTGTATATCAGTTGCTTGTTAAAAAACTTGGCATGATTTTGTTGGAAAAACAAAACCAACAACAATAACAAGAAAAGCTCTCAAATCCTCCTCTCGGAAAACTTGCCAAAACAACAGGGACCTCTACTTAGTCCAAAATTTGAAAATTACAGAGGCTGTGAAGCAAGGAAGTAAACCACAAGGTATTTTCAGACTGTATTTTTTTCACAAATAGATTCTGGAGTGGATTTGTCAAACTTGAAAACTGTTGATCCCTATAACAAAAACTTACAGGGCAAATCTGCATTGCAGATGCATCTCTAGTCATAAAACAATCTTTAAACATAGTTTGGAATGTAGAGAAAACTCCATGGGAATAGTTAATATTATAAAATATTTTTTAAACTGTAATTCTTATCCCAGTTGACAAATTGTGCACTACCCAGATCAATTTTCTCATCCATATGTTTGCTTTGTATATATTAAGGTCTATTTAAGAAAAAAAATCCACCTGTGTTTGGCCAAGGACAGGTTCAGTGGTGAAGTTCTCCATGGTGTCCCTACTTCCCAAAAACAGAGGGTCTATCAGCCACCCAAATCACTTGGCACTGCTGCTACTCTTTGACTGGATGAACTAATCTTTATTAAGTATTTCTGCTTTCCTCCAATCTTCTGCCAAACTGAATTTCTATGGTGATTACTCTTAGCTTAGCTCTTGCCAAAAATTGCATATTCCAACCACATTTGAATGAACAATCTTTTGCTGACATGGAGGTTCCTGAAAGAAGGATAAAAAGGACAAGAAACACTTCTCAAACGAACTTCTTGGTACAAGTTTCTGTCAGTAAACATTTACTTTTCTTTAAAGTATTATAAAAATGTATGTATTTTGATTATTTTCTGCTTGCTATCTATAGCAGACACAACGGACAGCCAGAAGATTTTGAGAGATATTACCCAAGCCCTATTTGAGCACTACAGCTTCCACTCCATCACTATTCAGATTGAATCAGGAGAGGATCAGAAACAAGACTGTATCTTCTGTCAAGAGCCCAGGGACTAAAGGGAGCAGTACTCTGTGCCAAATAATGATTACCCCTCTTACAGGTCAATGGAGACTATATTTGCTGGTTTATGTAACTGATTAACAACAAATGGCAATTAACTGACATAACAAGCCCTGCCATTGCAAGCAGTGCATGGTCCTTTCATTGCTGGTATCATCTACCATGAGAGAACATGTATTGGATCCATCCATCAGCCAGATCGCCTGTCCATCAGCAGTTTCTTTCAACTACAAGGGAAATTTCTAAATTATTCTTGACTAAAGCAGCAGATTGGCACTAAAGCAACACTTAAAGAGTGGCTGTTTGTAATTAAAGGTAACAAAAAAACTAATCAACCTTCAAATTACCAACAGACCAATTATCACAAAGCGTAATGAAATGTACTTTTAGTATTAGCAAAGCTCAACAAATTACCACAAGGGATGAAGGGAAAGAAAGTGATGGTGGCATGTGCTTTCCCTGCTTTTTGGCAGACACTCCTCTTCCTGATACATGTAAGTATCAGATGTGTACCATGCTCTGCAGCATGGATCACAAGAGTATTTACTCCATTAACATTTGGCAAATAGGTCTTTGGTTTTTTAGCTAGCCCTCAGACAAACTCTTTTCTGCCAGACATGAGCAGTATTCTCTACTATCAAGACAGCCCATAACTCATATAGCACTGCATCAAGATGAGTTATGATAGAAGATTTGAGGTGGACTTTTGCGTGTCTGTGTCACAAGGTACCACTGAGTCATGACAATAAAACAGATCAGGTGCTCTTAAAAATGAAAAAATAATTATGGCAAGGGAAGAATGGGGCCCATTATGAACATCCTGTCTAGTGTCATAGTTCATGGTACAGCCTGTGGGGTGTTCCCCAGTAACACTACATCCTGAAGTTAAAAAAACTTTTGGCATGTCACACAGCCATTCACTGTAAAGGGAAGAGAAGCATCTCTCCTTCAGGTAGCTAATTTCCACATTTCCTAACAAGATGTGTGTTGTGGGTTAGGAATGGTATTCCCCAATTTTATGTTCCTACCAAAACATTCCAAACCACGTGCTGCTAGCTCACTCCCCCGTTTCCCTTCCCCCTCCCCTGCAGCCAGATGGAGAAGAGAATTGCAGTCACAAAAGGTAAAGATTATGGATAAAGATAAGAACAATTTACTGGAAACAGCAACAGAATAAGAAAATGAACAGTAACAGCAACTATATTAATAACAGAGTGTAAAGAGGTGAACCATTCCCAAGCGAGTGCTCACCACTACACCACGCGTAGACCCCCGACAATACCTCACCGTGCCACCACACTACATGACCTGTACAGAACCCCTTCCCCTGTCCCTGGAAAATGTTTTGTGGTGTTGTTTTGATGTGAGGTAGTATAGAATAACCTCTGTGTCTTAGCCATGCCCCCTCCTGGCTACTGCAAAAATCAACCCTGTCTTGGCCAGAACCAGGGCGAAGTGTCAAATTTCCCTCCTTTTTATGCCTGAACTTTGCCTCCTTTTCATGGCAGAACTTTGAACAAAGAGTCAGGTCTTGCTGTGCCTCTATTTTTGCCCAAGCAACTGAATTAAACTCTCACCTGTTAGCAAAAGCAAGGGTTGCACTTCAAAATGTATGCTCCAGTGCTTAAAAAAACAACTTCAATTCTACCCCTGGCCATAATAATGCAGTTTTGTTTTCTCTGTGGAGCTGACCTAATGTTTTGCCACTCCACAATCCTCTCTCCAAGAGCTGTAGGGCTCACCTTACTAACAGGTTTGTTAGAACAAAATAAATTATATACCAAGTGATACTGAGTTTCTAGACTGACAGGTGGAAGGACCATTGTGTTATTAAGGTATAAGTAGGCCTTGCTTTTTAGGGAATTAAGTTTTATTTACAATAGGTTCACGTTAATTTTCTATTTTATCATCCCAAGGAGATTAGAATTTATTATTGGGACTTTTGGCTACGTGTAACACATAACTATGTGATGATGGATTGACATATTAAGCTGGCATTTGTTACCTGGTAGGGGGAACAAGAAATTATTCTGCTTTGTGGAAGATCTTAGTCAGGTAAACCTCCCACTGAAATCAGATGAGATATTAACGCAAAACACCCGCTAAGAATTTCATGAGTATCTCATTATTTACCAGCTTGAAAGAACTGAGACCACAGCAGTGGTATTCAGCACAAGGATAAAGACAATTATTGCCCTTCACAGCCGAAACTCCAGAAGATAAGGCACAGATAAATCAAAGCACAGTAAGAAATTCTAAATGGAGAAGTTAACTTGTATTTTGGTTGGTTTCTCTTCTGGTATAATTTAGCATAGCTATCTCCTACCAAAGGCAACCCAGCTGTACTTGTTAGGTAACCTGAGTATTCTTTTCATTAGTTAGGGAGAACAAGTTAATAGTGTGGCCTTTATATGAAAAAAACCTATCTTTCCAAATGTTTGGAATAAAATGAGGACACAGACCTGAATATAATAGTGACTTCTGCAGCACAGTTTTATGGTCAAGGACAACATAAAAGATAATGAGTGGGTGACAGAAATGCCCATATAGGACACAGATTCAGTTCTGAGATTTGGGTCAGGGTAGAGAAAAAGACAAGAATTTTAAGAGCAATAGTGGATCTTGGAGAAAATTTAAAGAGAAAAGTGATATGGTCCACAAAGAAAGTTATGCTGAGTAGTAGAGCTGTGAAAAAGCTGGATGGAAGCAACACAAGAGCGACTGGAAAAAAGAAGATGCAGCAGTCAGCAAGAGGACTGCTGAGGCTATCATGCAAATTAATTGAAAGGATGGGAAAGTGTTTCATTATGTTTTGGAAAAAGGAGCAGTGAAATATAGAGATACAAGGAAAGAAGGATATAATCCAAAATAATGATACTTTATAAAAAAAAGTGAGGGAAAGTTATAAAAAAGGTTTAAGAAAGGACTGAGGGAGCAGCTTCCATCCACAGTAATGTAACCTGGGTATGGAGTAGTAAAGATCAGGGCAGGAGTGGGGAGGTAGAGGAGAAGTCTGGGTTTGTTAGCAGCAGTAGATGTATTTCAAGCAAAAGAATTTAACCACTTATCTTTAGCAAAAGCTAGAGACCTAAGGGAATTTTACCTAAACATGATAGATTGAAGATGAATTTAGAGCAAATATTTACCTGTAGTTATGAATATTGCTATAAGGAGCTGAATCTTTAATGCTCCAGCTATGTATATGAATGTAAAATGTATGTTTGTTCTTCATTCCTGTCTAGTTTGATCCTCAGGGATATTATCTTGGTACAAGGTTGTTTTCAGAATACTGTCTGACTGGCTGAGAAGGATTTCTGCAGAAACGCTACTGCAATGTACAGAGGCTGAGAAGTCAAGAGACGATTTCTAGACTTGTCTGCTTTTATTAACTTTTCGTCCTTTTGATTGTCTGAAAAATAACTACAAGAAAACTGACCAAAAATTGCTATCTCTAAATCATTCACTACTGTGAAATGGAAAAGGGTTTGTCATGTAAGTGGTCAGTTTTCAAAGCCTGACTGTTTTTTGATGGAGTTCAGTTCATATGGGCAAGTACATGGCTTTACTGGGTAGTCCCTACTGAAATTTTATGAACATAAGTACATTCATTTTCCTCTAAATTTTAAAGTAGTCATTTTGCATCTTGTAAATTATATATTTGTCTGGTCCCCTAAAAGCACTCTCTCTTTTTCACTTTCCACAAGGATAAGGAGTTTGTAGAAAGTCAAGACTTTTTGGAGTAGAAATCACGAAATGAGCAAATGCAGAACTTTCCTCTTTCAGCACTGACAAAGAGCCTAAGTGCCAATAGTGTGCTGAGATGACCATCAAACAATGACGGAAGTATTTATAATTACTTGAACTGGGAACAGTTAAGGTACAACAAATCTGTCATTAACACCAATGAAATAATCTCTTACTGTAACTAAAGCCATAGGTATAATTCTGTATTCTCCTCTCTGAGATGTGATTATGAGAACTGCATATGAAATTGAGGATTATATTGCCTACTCAGCGTGAGAAATCACAACAGTAATTCATCATCTCTGGAGGAAAGCAAACAGATATCCCTGACCGTGGCAGCAAATAGTGGCCTAAGCAACAAGGACTGTGTAGGTCTGCAATATGGTTCTTTTCAATGTCAAGAGGTTGTATCAGTTTTTGCTCTCAACACTTTTTCTTCTGTTGGAAAAGCTAGTATGCCCCAACACACCTTCCCCAGTGCCTTCCCCCCAGCCATAGCAGACGTGCTCTCTTTTTTTTCATCCCCTTTGAGTATTGTTCCCTTCTTCTTTGCTCTTCTATTTTTCCCCACTTGGCTTGTTTCATCAATGCTCTATTACCTGCCTATTCAAATTTCAGTGCCAGCATATACTTACATGTCCTTACATATCCTTTCTGTTTATAGCCCTTCCCATTTCTCTTCATCCTGTGTGTTAGATAAAAGCTCCTCAGAAAAAAACTGCCTTTTGCTCCATGTTTGTTGAAAATATGGCATAATGAACTATCTTTTTTCATAACAGGGACTTAATAAAACCAAAGAGAAAAAGCCATTCCAGCCATCACATATTGGTAGACATCAAGCACTCATATGTACTTACTTTGTACTAAAGTCATTTAGAACTTTCATCACCAAAAAATTATCTGAACTATCTCCAGCTTATGATACTCTTTCATGTTCTCAAGCTTTCTGATAATCTCTTTCAGCTCAGAAAAATAAAATCCTTTCTCACCTGAGTACATACAGTTTAAACAAGAAAGGAATTAAAGACATCCTATTGCTTAACTACCTCCTTCAACTTCTCTCTGCTTGGACTTCGTGTCAGACAGTCAGTGTCTAGGAAGAGTGCACTGCAGCAAATGAAGCTTTGGATAGCAGCCTGGTGGGAACAGTGTCTGGAATGGGAGCACAACAGAGGGGTTATTACATGGTTACTGGAGAACATTCAGAATTTTCCATCCCAGGTGTTATGTTGATGAGAGACATGTCTGTTTTTCACTACAGTCTCAGGGTTTGACTTTTGATTTTTGAAAAAAGGATTAAAAGAAATGAGTGAACAGAAGGTAGAAGGGTTGTATTGTGAAACATTCCTGGTGGCAACAGAGACATTTTACCCCATAGCTTGCACTCTAACAGCAGGGCTCTGTAGCTTTACCTTCCAAACTGCACTGCCACATGTTCTTCCAGGCTGTGCTGTCTCTCCTTACCACACACCATAGAAACTGCCATGGCATGCAATGAAAGGTGTCCTGCTGGGACACATGCCATATGACTCCTTGCATGGTACAGCTACGAGCTTCTCAGCTACGGGCACCCCTCCTGAATTGCAAGGGCAGAACCACCATCCAGGCTTTGGTGATCACTGACTTCTTTTTTCCTACTGTGTAGTTATATTCTGTACTAATTTTCTTCTTGGAGACTGAAGCTGACTGGAACAGTTTATGTACCTTCTGTCTCAATAAGAAAGAGCAGGAATTCATGAATCATGGTACAACCTGCTAATCCACAGAGGCATAAGGCACTCTGGGCTAGCTCCTGGTCTAGTCAGTAATTCTGACATCAAAATGCTTGGAACTGGTGTGCTTCTGAGCAGCAACATGCAACCTGGATCTTTAACTTTTGGCTCCTGCCCTGCTTTCTCATGTGCTGACAGGCAGGTGTTATCAGTACTTTGAAGGACATGCTGTGCTTTGAAGGGTGTGGTACACTTTGAAGGATGTGGTGCACTTTGAAGGAGTAGCAGAAAATGCTGATGAGCTTATGAGGCTGTCGCATCCAGCTCTCCTCTGCCACAGAGACAGTTTTTGCAAAAGCAGATCCTTTGTAGGATGGAAGAAAAAATAATAAGGGCATAAAATGGGAAATCCTGTGGGCTAAAATGTTATCATGGTGCCAAACACCTAGGAAACGGCTGGGAATGAGCTACAGAGCTGTACTCTGCCTGCAAAGGGGTGCATTCCCCCTCAATATGCATAAGCAGCAGCAACAATTCCACAGGAGTGCTGACAGGAGAAGAGTGTGAATGTGAAATGAAATTTAACAACTCCCTCTGCCCTTTAAACTGCACTTACAGAATTAAATGCAGAATCAGGGATCATAAAAAAACATTCTCTTAAAAAGAATAGTTTTGACTTTCTCTGAGTACTTTCTTCACTGTGAGTGTTTTTAAGAATTGACCAGGCACACTCATTTCTACAGTGTATTAGCAGAAAATAGCTGGTCATCCATTAGTCCCCTGCTTAGTTTCAATTGCAAAGATATGACTGAAAGCTGGTATTAACTGTGACAGAGAGGCTTAAAAACCATATAGGCTTTAATATTGTATAAAAGATGTAAGTCGATAAGGCTTTTTAATAGTAGTTTAATGTCATTAATTTGTATTCTCCTAGCATGTAGAGTTTGTAGCAGGCACAGCTCAGGTTTTCGTGGACAGAGATGGGCTCAGCCCCTAGGAGGCTCTGCTCTACCAGGGCTGGACAGACCAGGGACAGGAGAGGGAATATGATGAGGAGTATCAGAGAGATTTTTGTGAGGTCATATCTGAGGTCTGTGGTGAAGGCTGTTGCACAAACCAGCTTTCTCTGAGAGTGCTTTAATGCCCTGCCAGGAACAGACACAGCCATATACCTGTCAGCACTCACCTGTACAGACCAGGTTGCATTAGACAGCTACTCTAATATTATGGGAAAGAAGAAAGTCAGAGAGGACTCATCCTTAACCAAAAAAAGGGATACCAAACAAGACACAAGGAAAAAAAATAAAAACAAACCAAAAAACCAAAATCTTCTTTTAAAGGTGCTGCTGGAATTGTATATTGGAACACATCACCTTATATATCTTTAAACTTTTTATTTTTTCATAATGTATCCATCAAGCAGGCTGACTTCGAGGACAACCAAAGGTGTGCCTTTTTGCCTTCAGTGAGACTGCAGACTTATGAGATTTGTAATTTGTTCTCCATGAGCCCTGTGTTGCATCTCCTGCATAATGTTCAAGCAAGGGAATGAGCATTTATAGTGACAACACAGTCAAGGAGAGAGACAGCAATGCACAAAGTACTTGTCTTCCTACAAAAAAAAAATATAGAAAACATTTTATATTTATCGTGGATATGTTCCATGTTTTCTCTACCAAAAAAGCTTTGAAGACCTATCCAGCCAGGCACATAACTGAGAGCCTGGGCTGCAAGCATGAGTCACTTTTTTTACTAGAGAAATGAAGTTTTCTTTTTATGATCCACTAAATGGTGAGAGGAGACACCCTGTCATGGAACAATAAATTCAAGCTTAAATCCTGAGGCTGGAAAAAAAGATTTTATCTTTCCTTGTGTAATTCTTCAGGCAACTTTTAAATTTCCCCAGAGTATTTTAAGCCTCAGCTAACACAGTGTTATTCCATACAGTAGTTGCCTGTAGAATACTGTATTTTGTTTCATCTTTTCACTTCTGTAAATCCAATTCTTCCATAAAAAGGAAATGCCTATTAATCAGGCCTGAGTTATTATAGTGGAGGTGATGTCCTACCTTGGTGTAAAAACGTACATGAAAAAAAACACATGCATGGAAAGGAAATATTGCCACTTTTTTAATGCAAGGACATGGAGTAAATTAGTCCTGGCTTTCCAGGCACTTTCTGTGCAAACCTTAACACATGGACATATCTCACTTCTCTAGCATCACTGCATCTCTGAGGAGCTCATCTGTAGCTGGTCATTAGTGGAGGGTGCTCAGAGTGTCTTAAGTATGAACTTTGAATACCCAGGGATGTTGTGTTCCCCTGTTAGTAGGTTATACATTTGGGAAGTCCCAGAGCTGAGACAGCTTTCATTCTTCCTTGTCACACACTCCTCTTGTGGTGACCCAGCTTGGACACCATTTGTGCATCTGCCATGGGAACAAGATTTTGTTGTCTTGGAAAGCCACTACCAGGACCTGGTAAGGATTTACTCTCAAGCAGCTGCCACTTACATCAAACCCCAGGGATCAATACGTTCTGCATAACAACTGCACCAGATCTCATTTACAGCTTTCTCTTCACCAAAACACTGACCTGGGTTAAGTGAGTAACGAAACATTGAAAAAAAACATTTTTTAAAAAAAATCAGTGGAATTATTAACTACTAAAAACCAGCAAAGCACTAGGAAGCTTATTTGATTATTTTTCAATGTATGTAACAAAACATTATTGAGAGGAAAAAATATAATCAATACTGAGTAGCATTATAGCTAGCTGTGCAGCAATTTAATGTTAGAAATGGATTAAGGTGACAAGAAAAGTCAATGCAGTCTTAAATTAAAGGTGAGGAAAGTCAATGAAAAGTCAAAACTGGTAAAGAGTCCGTCAAGTAATAGAGGCTAAAGCTCTGGTAAGCACAAAGTGCCTCAGTAACCTTACCTTATCTCTGTAGCTCTATGTTTTACATGTTTGTTCAAAAGAGTAACTGGGTATGTTTGTTCTCAGTTTGAACCATTAAACCATTTGAATTCATTGGGCTATTTCAAAGAGGATTTGCAAAAGGTGAAAAGTCTGGGGTTTTATCTTCTTTGCTGAGGGAATAAAAAGGTGGAATTTTCCCTCAGTGTTTTATTTAACTTTAGCAAAGCCTTTTCCCCTGGAAGAATCTACCAACCAAACTCACTGGAGAATAAACAGGATTATAATGCTACTAGTACCAAGAAGGAAGCTTTGGTTAAATAAGGGAGAGATATTTTTTACGTGCAGTTTTAACTTAAATTGTGCTTTGCTTTGTTATATTAAAACAAATGATAAGGGAAAAAAAATCTACTGCATTCCAGCAACCTCTCTGCCTTTAATTCTATGAGGTTTAAAAATGCTCTGATAAACTGAGAAAGCCCAACCTAATATTGCTCCTATTTCTTAAACAAACAAAAAAAAAACTTCTGTGTCTCTGAATTCTGTCATACTACCCAAAAACTTGGGTATTCAACAACCCTGGCATGCTGTCAAAAGGCTCTTAAGTCCTTGAGTTCTCATACTCTTACTGGAATATCAGGCTGACCAGAAGGAACAGAAAATGTCATGACCCATGTGTTATCATTTACATGCTAACGTCTTGAATAGCTGTTGAGATGCCAACATTTCTTAAGCTTTGACCAGTTCAGAGCAGGAACTAGCTCTGGGGTTTGTTAGTAATGTGGAGAAAACATGCTGATGAGGTTGCTTTATTTTTGATGATGCTGAAGCTTACAGTTATGTGTCAAGATACCTCTTATTGTTCAGTCAGACACAACCTGGAAAATATATTTTGCCTGTCTTGCAATTGCCAGTACTTAAGATGCTCGAGCAGAGCTTTCTCTGTCTTTTAGCATCTCCCAGGTGTGTGTAACAGCACTTGAAAGAACTTCCGTCTCTCATACCCACTTATGCTGTTGTTTTAGTGCAGGCTTTGCTCCCTTGATGCTTAACACTTAGGCCACTTGGTAGAAGAGCTGTAGTAGTCACCAATTATTTATTCCCTACTGAAAAAAACCCGTGTTTAACAAAGCTGCTTTACCTAGGCACAATCTGTAGCACAAAGCTGTGTGAATTTGCCCTCAATCCAGGACCAATAGGTGATATTTCAAAACACAGTGCTTTCTGATATGAAATGACAGTGAATCCACACAGAAGTATGTATCGTGTTTCCCTCTCTGCACATGACCAAACTTTCTGACAAGTAGACGAGATTGAAATCTCTGCCATCAAAAAATACAGATAATGAGACAATGCAGTTAGCATATTGGGTACAAATTTTGGGGCCGCCAGTGTTCAAGTCCAGTTTACAAACAATTCCTTGCACCACAAGAGCAGAAGATAAAAAGAGTTATAGCAGATCTAACAGTAGTCATGTCAGCTTTGCTGACAACTCTGACTGGTGTTGAAAGTGCAAAGGCTTTTTGGTTGAAAGGCTTTCATTCCAACAGCCAAAGAGCACAATGCAGTCTAGTTCCCACAGAAACCTGGAGAATAAAATTTGCAGGGAGAAGACTTTAAGACTCAGTTTGCTTGCTAAATGTTTTTCCATCGCTCTTGATCATTAACAAGAGCACACCAGGAAATGCTTATGACTACCATGAGGTCATAAGCACTGATTTATTTACGCACTTTTCTTGTAGTGGAATATGTAAAAGAGGTTTGAAGTTCATGTCAGTGGTCATGCTGCTCTCTAACAGAGAAATGCATACTGCTATTTAGAGGTAAATACCTGCAGAAAGTCACTTAAGTGGCAATAGCCAGCAGACTGGAATAATTGATTCTGATTATGTGAAAGGGTCTATTTAAAATGACTACCTAAACCTACTTCTTTCTACAGTGGAATCAAATCCAGACTTTCCTCTAAGTTTAGTCAGTTCATCATCAGACTTGTGGGGAATTTGGTCTTAGGAGACCACCCCAGATGACTTGGTTTTATATCTGAAAACAACATGAAATATGGCGTAGCAGCCTTAATTACACTGCTCTCCTTTATAGACCTGACATTTGGATGGGCAGTGTGTTTCACCCACTCATACATGCCCCATTCACAGCTGACCCTAGTGGCCTCTCCATGCTTAGGGCACCTTTGGTCTGAGGATGGCTGTGGGTAATAAATCTTATGGCAAACACATGACATTAAGCTTGTCCTTCCTGGCTTATATTTCCTGACTGCTCCAAAGGCAGACAGAGGAGACAGGGGCTTGAGAGCATTTTCAGTGAGCTTCAGACTTCCTGTTACTGCACAGTCTCTCGCACCAGCCTATGTTTTTTGCCATGTCCAGACTAGACACCAGAGCTTGGGACAGTTCTGGGAAAGTTTCAGTGTATCTCTGTGGCATTGGTATCACTGACAGTAAGTTATTACTTTAATGAGGGAATTTGTCTTACTCTCTCTAGTCTTCCAAAAAGTGCACATGAAATCTTCTTGTAAGAGAATCCAGAAGATTTGGCTTTGAGAAAAGTAAATAGCACTAGGAAAGCTGATTACTGAAGTATTTAGTAATTTTAGTTGTTTAAGGGAAGAAATGGAGAGAAAGGACATGCCATTTTTAATGCGATGTTGCTTCACCAAACACAGGTTTGGAGAGATTTTATAGTTCATGGATTTTTGAAGAGTCATACCTATACTTCTGCTAATATAGGTCACATTAAACCTTGCCTCCATAATCAAACTAGAACTGAATGAGCTTTCAGTCCACAAATCCATCACATACACATTCTGTTCTAATCTTACTCACACACCATGGGAATTTTTTTCTCTAGCTAAATCCCTACCACAACATTACACAGATAACTTGACAGGTTATGTAACAAGCACAATTGGGGCTAGTGAATGCGTATGGGGAGTGTGGAGAAAAGGAATAAAATAAGAAGTAGGTTCATATAGGAGAGAAAAGAGTGCTGTGAATTATTCTGCTTTATAAATGTTTCCTTGAGCATGACAGTATGGAATGAGATGAAGCACCAAGATTAACCTGAAAAACAGAGTAGTGTTTAGTTCTTAAAGGAAAATCCAGGAAAATGCTCTCAGGCCTTATCTACTCCCATCTACCTCACTTGACATATTTCTGTCAGACTTCAGAAGTAGGCTTGCTCTTAGCAGTGTTTTTATATCTTTTATTTTATCACACTTGCACTAAATGGCCTTAATCACTTTCTCTGCTCCTCCTAAGGGTCTGAACCAGCAGCTGCACCTGAAATATGCAGTATTTTACAAGACCTCCAAAAAACTTTATCCTTCGACCTGAATAATAACTTTTAAGGGGCTAAATAAACAGAAGTTTTGTACTCCAAATGCTGAATTTAGCTATCACCAGTGGTGCTGCCATTCAGCCCCTTCCTTCTGCCTGAGTGTGGTCTGGGTACTGCTCAGGACTATAAGGATCCAAGTAGGTCATGCTGGTACCCACTGTAGCAGAAGTTAGGAGCAAGGCTTACTACTTCCCCCTCCGATTTCCACTCTTCTGACACTTCAGAAAGACAATATTTCAATGTGTGGAAACCACAAGCTTTTGAACCACCAGTGAAAACAGTCACATCTTCTTGATGTGACTCATAAATTCGCAGGACAATCTAACTTGGAGGGGACTTGTGGAGGTCACCTAGTCCAACATACAGCTCGATGCAGACTGAATTAGGGTAGGCTGCTCAACTCTAGTTGAGTTTTAGATCTCTCTAAGGATGTATATTCCACATCTCTTGAGGCAACTTTTTGCAATATTTGATTGCTGTAATGCTAGAAGTTTTCCTTATATCAAAGAGGAATTTCCCAAATTTTATATTGCATCTGCTGCCCTCTGATCCTATCAAGAAGAGTCTCTCTGATTTCTCTGCACCGTCCCATTAGGCAGTTCAAGATAGCAGTAAGATCTCTCCGAGGTATTTCTTCTACAGGTTGAAAAAATCCAGTTCTCCATCTCTTTTTCTAGTCATGTGCTTGAGCCCCTGACCATCTTGGTGGCCTGTCCATTGACTTGCTTCAGTCTGTAAATGTCTTTCTTGTATTTGGGAGTCTGAAATCATGATCACAAAGTAGACTTTGACCAAAGAAATCAGTTGTGAAAGAATAATGAAATCTCAGCAGGAACTCTGGGATCCTGTATCAGAATTTTCTTTAGTCTAATATCAGGACATGGCTATCCTAGCACTAAGATCTTAAGAGGTTAAGATGAGTATTTGTCATTCTGGAGTACAGCTTTTAAGAAGCACCAACCTTACCCACTAATTCTTCTTGGAAGCTGAAATTAGGGCCTTAATATAAAGTTTAGTATGAAGATGAATGTAACCCACATCAATTCACTGAAGTTGTTTCTCTAATCCTCTTATGTGCATCAGCCCTTCTCCCTCAGGGGACACAACACACACGAAGTGCTTCCTTATCTTTATTCCAAGCTTAACTGAAGCAAACTCTTCACAGATGAGGGCAGAGTCTTCTCCAGTCACAAATTTACTGAAAGGACTAGAGGGGACCTGATGCAGCATGCTTGCTCTGCCTGTTTTTGTAAGGCAAAGGCTGATTTTGAAGGGTACTTGTTCAGAAGATGCTGTTTTGACTTTTCTCACTAATACCATTAGCAGTTTCATCAACATGCAGCTTACCTGCAAGTAGCAAGGTCACCATTTCCCTCCATATTACAGCTTCAGAATCACAGAATCAGTTGCTAAAGACTTTTAAGATCCTTAGGTCCAACTGTTAACCTGGCACTGCCAAGTCCACTAAACCACGTCTCTAAATGCTACAACTACATGTCTTTTAAATACCTCCAGGGATGGTGACTCAAAACCACTGGGCAGCCCATTCCAGTGCTTGATAATCCTTTCCATGAAGAAATTTCTCTTAATATCCAATCTAAACCTCCCCTGCTGCAACTTGAGGCCATTTCCTCTTGTCCCATCATTTATTACTTGGGAGAAGAGATTGACCTCCACCTCCTTTCAGGTAGTTGTAGAGTATGAGAAGGTCCTCCCCGAGCCTCCTTTTCTCCAGATTAAACACTCCCAGCTCCCTCAGCTGCTCTTTATAATACTTGTGCTCCAGATCCTTCCCCAGCTCCATTGCCCCTCTCTCCAGTCTCTCAATGTCTCTCATGTAGTGAGGGGCTCAGAACTGAACACAGGATTCAAGGTGCAGCCTGACCAGTGACTAGTACAGCGAGACAATCAGTGTCCTGGTCCTGCTGGCCATACTGTTTCTGATACAAGCCAGGATGCTGTTGGCCTTCTTGGGCACCTGGGCACACTGCTGGCTTGTATTCATCCACTGTTGACCAGCACCCACGGGTCCTTTTCTGCCTGGCACCTTTTCAGCCACTCTGCCCCAAGTCTGGAGCGTTGCACGGGGTTGTTGTGGCTTAAGTGCAGGACCTGATGCATTACCCCTTGTTAAAGCTCATACAAATAGCCTTGTTCCACCAATCCAGACTGTCCAGATCCCTTTGTAGACCTTTCCCACCCTCTGGCAGATCAACACTCCCACCAAATTTGGTGTTGGCTACAAACTTACTTGAGGGGGGGGCATTTGGTCCTCTCATCCAGATAGTTAATAAAGATGTTGAACAGAACTGGCCCAAATCCTGAACCCTGGGGAACACCCTTGGTGACCAGCTGCCAGCTGGATTTAATTCCGTTCACCACCACGCTCTGGGCCCTGCCATCCAGCCAGTTGTTCACCCAGGAAACTGTTCACTAGTCCAAACAATTTTCCAGGAGAATGCTGTGGGAAATGGTGCCACAGGCTTTATAAAGTCCAATTGGACAATATCCACAGCCTTTTCCTCATCCACCAGGCAAGTCACCTTGTCATAGAAAGAGATCAGGTTGGACAAACAGGACCTGCCTTTCCTAAACCTATGCTGGCTGAGCCTGCTCCCCTGGTTGTCCTGCATGTGGTATGTGATGGCACTCAAGACAAACAGCTTCATCACCTTCCCCAGCACCGAGGTCAGGCTGGCTGTAGTTCCCTGGATCCTCCTTCTGGCCCTTCTTGTAGATGGGTGTCACATTTTCTAACTTACAGTCGGCTGGGACCTCCCCAGTTAGTCAGGACCAATGATAAATGATGGAGAGAGGCTTGCTGAGTTATTCCACCAGCTTCCTCAGTACCCTTGGGTGAATCCCATCCAGCCCCATGGATTTGTGTGTATAAGTAGTATCACAGGTCACTGGCCATTTCATCTTGGATTATGGGGGCTTCATTTCACTATCTTCCAGCTCAGGGGGCTGGGTACCTGGAGAACAACTGGTCTTACTGTAAAAGACTGAAGCAAAGAAGGCATTAAATAATGCCTTTAAATAACAACCTTTTCCTCATCCTTTGTCACTATGCTTCCCCCCACATCCAATAAAGAGTGGAGAATCTACTTAGCCCTCCTTTTATTGCTTCTGAAACACAAAAGGACGTAGGGATTGCATCTCTGAGAGTCTCGGCACAGGTTGGAGCTGACCAAACATCTAGTTTGCCCTTGGTAAACTGTACTTGTTAGTTCATATTTGGTTTCACGACCATTTCTTTTACACTACATTCTGTAAATCTGAACAGTTTCAACAAGCGCTTTGTCCCTGTCAATGTAAATAGTCCTCTCTGCAGAAATACTCTCCTTTTTAATTTTAAGAGTGCTTCTAAAGACTTCCCCTGAGCCACTCTAGACCACAGAATTGCCTCAGGACAGCTCTAAGCTCTCTGTTTCCCTTTATGAATCCAGCAAAATGGGATTTTGATTCTAATTAAAAAACTTAAACTGCCAATAACAAACAATTACCAATCATGGCTCCTGTTTCAAGATGAAATATGTTTGAATGGTGCTCATTTCTTGCCCAATATATCTTTTTTTAATCTCTGTTTTCATTTTAGATAGTTTGTTTCTCCAATAGAAAAGATGGTTTCATCTGAGATAATACAGACAGAACTGGTTCCAGTTTTTCTTTTTTTATAGTTCGCCAGCTATATTCAGTAATTCCAGTGCTGCTCTCTGCACTGATCCAATGTCTATTGGGAATTTTCTGTGCACTTGTATTCAAAGGCAGGCTGATGGATTCAATATGACTTTTGCTATTTTGGTTTGGTTTTGTTTTTTTTTTTTTCCTGGCATTAAGAGAAGCGCAGCTTCAGTTCAGAGTGTACAGATTTTAATTGCTAGCACCTCAGGTAACATGAGGGCTGACTCAATGGGTAACCGAGGCAGTTTGGCTTTTGTGATGGACAGGAGACAGCAACTACATTGTTAACAGTATCAGAGCAGCATGTTTCCTGCTGCCTTCATTGCTTTCTGGGATTTTAAATGCAAAATATTTACCAGAGTATCATTTGCTTTATCTCTGCATCTAACTATCACTGATATGCAATGGCATATGGCAAATCTAGGGTTTTTCTGGGGCTTGTATCATGTAGTTATCATGTGGTGGGTGTTTGTGACCTGGTGCCATGGAGAAATATTGCTGATTTTACCCAAATATCTTTTGGAACATGTCCATTGGGGAAGGAAAAGAGAAGCAATCTGCAGGAGCCATTTATCAAGTATGAAGAAAGAAAAGGAGAGAAGGGCACAGGTATGACTTCCTAGGTCTCTTCCATGCCCTGTGATGTAGTGATACTAAACAACTCCTGTTCCAGATGCATAAGATCATGAAGATGACTTTGTATAAAGGGAACACAGATGAGCCCACACCAGCTGTAAATGGCAAGGAACTACATCAGAGCACCAAATGCATCCTAGTGATTATATATAGCATGCCAAAATTATACAAAGGCTTTTTGATAATCCTTTCAACAGCAACCTTTTGGGCTTCTGGAGTGTTTGCCTTTAGAAGAAGAAGATTCAGTTTTCATTGTTTACAAAAGATAACTGTGATACGTGTTTGCTGATGACCCGGGCTAACTGCTGTGCAGGTAAGCAGATACTCATGCCCCCTGGCATGCTGTAGACCAGGCTGAATTATGTAAATCATCAGCAATGTAGAAATTACATTGAAGAAAAAACGAAGAATTCCTTATCCAGGGTCTTCTTTGCCTTCCAACTGTGCCCTGTTACACTGATAAAATGAAGTCCTTCTGGTGCTACGTGGCAATGCCGGGTAGCCAGAAAGACTTCAGCTTCTGAAATGAGTTAGAATCTGACTTAATGTTTGGGAAAGAAGAGACTGCACAAGAAAGGCAGGGTGAACAAAGGTGTTCAAGTCTGTCAGGGTACAGACTGACCATTTTGGGAACAGTCTCAGGCCAATCACTGTCTACGATTGTGTCTAAAAATTAAAAGAGCAAGAAATTCACTTTGAAATAAACTGTGGGCAAAATATAATTTGGTCAACTCCATTTTAGCTCAAGGCAGAGGTAGGACCCTGAGCTGAATAACAGTGGGAATGCCACATGAACACTGGCATATTCATTCTCATCTTTAAGTTATTATCCCTACTTTAGCATACAGAGAAGTGAGAGGCAGAGAATAAGTGATTTGCCCAAGGTCACAGTTAAAATCTATAGCATGGATAGGAACTAAATTCTGATCTATTGAAATCAAGTTCTGCAAAACGACCCTTTCTTCATTTTATGGATAGGTAGTTAGAGGACTTAGCAATGTGAAAGTAGTTTAATAACCCTAGCAAACATGCCACAAATCCATAGCTGTTGTATATAAATACCTCTCAGATATCACTGCACATCCCAATCTGTCCTCCATTCCTTTTGCTAGCTCAGCAAGGTGTCACATAAAATTAGACTCAGAAGTTAACACATTAAGCATTTATTGATCTCAATAAGTTACAGTCAAATATGTCCTGTCTCTTAATGAAGAAAAGTAAAAGGTCATCTAAATGCTCATACAGTAACTGTGATGTGATACAAAATATTAGTTATTTATTAGAACAGAATAAGTATTAAAGTCTTTAACTCTTACAATACCAAATAACAAGGGTCAAGGTACAAGATTATCCTATTTGTCTGATCTACTTGCAAGGTATCCCAAATAACTAGTACATGCCTTGTTATCACTATAAAAATCCTCATCTAAAGTCACTTACTTGTAATAAGTGACAGATCTAACCTAACAATATCAAACAGACAGTAGTCACTGCTTTGTCTTTTCCATGGCCAGGGTATCAAACAGGAGATTAAATTCTCTTTATAAAGCCACTGAAGAGGCCTTTTTTTCTTTTTTTAATGGAAAACCATTCTTCACTTTGGTTCCTCAGGAAATCTACCCTTCCCTTTCTGCACATATTAGCAGAGAAGAAAAGTCTCAAACTCTGCAGGTGAAATTTTTACTTTCTTCAAGGTGATGGCAAAATATCAATTTAAGGCTGTAGTTTCACTGCTGGCACTTAGCAAGAAACAGGAGAAAAACACTCATAATGAAGATCTCTGCCTTACAAGTCCCAGTCTCTGACATCTGCATTTGGATGGCCATCTACTGAAATACATGTTTTTGCCAGCTGCTTTGCGTGACTGAGAGCAAGAAGCATCTCTTGCTAGAGACAAAGGAAATTCCAATTAGTCCTTAGATGTCCTTGCTTTGATCTAGCAAAAACTTTGGAGCTAGGAGTGGTATGGTACTTACTGACTTGCAAAGCCTTGAAGAGAGAAAGCCTGGGGGTAAGGCAGGAGAGTTTCTCTTCAGCCCAGAGGTTTAATGAGAAAGCAGATTAATTTTTCTTTTACAAATGCTCATCTTAGTTCAGAGGAGACATGGCCTAAAGGGCATCCTGACAACATTCAGTTTTATATTTCTACCTCAGAAAGTTTGATGAATATGTTTGAGCACCTCAGGAAACCTCTTGGTGAGGGTCTGGATGAGAATGAGATAACACAAGGGTAAGTGAGAATTTGGGGAAGCACAAAAACACATGAAAAAAACAAAGTCAGTCATTCTCCTAGCACTGAGAATTCAGTTTTTGATCCTCAGAGCCACAGGTTTCAGTGAATATTAGGGATCTGGTTGTCTTTTGGAGAGCCCATTCCCTCCTGGCAAGTCCAAAATGGATTCTTGCTTGGAGGCCCTCACCACATACCACAAAGTTTCCCTAAGAAGGGCATCTCGGGGACATCAGCAGTGAAGGTGTCTTGGTGTCCTTTAAGCTTTCTTTTGGCACCCCTTGCCTTGCCTGTTTGTTAGCATTTGCCATAACACCATCAAACTCAGTGGCTCTCTTTGGATGCCCCAAGCAAACCCTTCTGGATTTCCATTTACCTCAACCCTACAGAAAGCAGGTGAGTGATGAGCACTTTGTCATTCCTGCTGACAGTAGAGATGTCAGAACAAATAAAAGATATCTTCACAGCAACTGTGTCATTTAAACTTTAATAAACCCTTTGTCTCAGCCCTGCCCTTTGACTGACCCCATCCACAGCAGCCAGGCACAGGGGAGCTCAGTCAGTGTTATTGGCACAGCACGTGGCCAGACCTTGGTGCCTCGCCAGGCTCTGCCAAGCAGGGCCACTGCTCAATGAAACTCCTGCTGCAGCACACCACCAGGACTCTGCAAGGGCTGCAGTCATGCTGACAAGCACCCAAAAAGAATAAAGCAATGAAAGGTAAAAATAAGAGAATAAGAGATTAATAGATTAATGTGAAGTGAGTTGAAATACCTTCCTTCACATCAGTGCACCACTGCATTTCACTTCAGCAAAACTGGTTTGGGCTCAGACCACTACCACCAAAAATAGGTCTTGGCTCTTAACTGGGAAATAATGGGAACAGAAAAAAGTATTATTCTGTCAGGGCAGCCTTCAGCCCCAGATGCCAAGAAATGTCTTTATTGTTGGATTACTAGATACCAAATTAAGTCTGAACTCTTAAGTCTGTGGTAGAATTTTGTTAAACAAAACATCTCCCTCTGTAAGATATCTTCTATAGACACAGAGAAACTTTCAGATTGCAAAAATTCCTCAGCAAAAGACACCTGGCAAGAAAAAATTGCTGATAAAGGAGAATATTCTTCTTCAAACTACTCTAAAAATCCTGTGAGCAGAAGAAAAGAAGTACAGCCATTTGGGAAGAGGGAGAGAGCCATAGGGAAATGAGAACATGGGTCTGACAGAAGTGTTGATTGCTCCCAGTCCTATTTGCTTTGAAATCGCACTTTTTGTTATTTCTGCAAAGCCAAAGTCAGGTTACTGCCACTTTTTAGCATACCTGGTGCTGACAACTGTCAGCATCTCATTGATTCTTGTAAATAGTCTATAGTTTATCTCTGGAAATTTACCTCTGGAAATAGGTGGCTCAGTGCCAATCTCAGCCCCTCTTTGTAAAAGTAATAAAGGCAGCCACAAGGTCCAACCCTAATGGTCATAAAAAAATTGAGAATGTAACACAAATGCCTCCTTACTAGAGGAATCAGGTAGTAATATAACAAATCTAACCTTTCATTCAATCTTGTGAGTTTCAAGCCAGTCTCAGTATTTGTAGCTTGAGCATGACCTTGGAGATAGGCAATAATAGAATCTCCTTGTCTTCTTTGACAATAGGCGTTGCCCTTCTGTCCTTTTCGTTCTTCTGAGGGCAATTTGTCTTCCAAGCTGTCAGCGTATCCTTGGCCCATGAGGCATTTAATGCAAAAATTATATTAAAAAGAATCAGGTCATTGCATAGGAGATGCCCATTTTCCTTCTTCTGAATTGATTTCTTCTCTCTTCTTGTAGTTTCCTTCTTCTGGCAGTCATGCAGCTCTGCTTACACACAAAGCCAGATCTGCATGAGTGGCTGGTTCTGCTGCAGTGGGAGAGGTTTTCCTCATCTCATTACTTCCGTCCCTGCTCCCACCCTTTGCACCTGTGCAGATCCCCGCTCTACAACTGTGTAAGACTTTCCTTTTGGGAGCTTTTTCATGCCTCTAAAAGAAGCATTGAAACTATTTTGGGATTCTTCCTCATAAGACATCAGATGATTTAACCAAAATTGGACACACCAGCTTCAGCTTGGGGCTGGAGAGACTGACATTTGTGTTTCCTGCAAACTGACATCTGTGTTGCTGGATTTATTTTTTTTTTTTTGTCAATTTCATGTGTTTGAATGACACGTATTTACCAAAACTGGAATTTACCTGACCAAGTAATGGCAGAATTAGTCACAAACTTTCTGAGAGGAACTGATAAATTCCTGACATGCACAGATGCCATGGGCACAGGCGGACCGCTTATTGGCAGGTCAGGAATTGATTGTCTTAAGGAAATGAGTCTGCTCGTTTTTCCACTAATGAAGTGCAGTTTTCCCTTTATTTTCTGGTGCACTTTCTGGTGCACTTTCTGCCATGGAGATATTAAATGTAATATTCCTTTCTGATAGTTGCACCAAATTGTATTCATTAGCACTTTGTATAATTCAGTGTCTTTCAACATTTGGATTGAATTTCCTTTCCAAAATACTTTCCCTCCAGTTCTGGAGACTTCTTCATCTTTGTGTTGTGTCAAATACTGTCTTCAAGATTGTACAGAAGCTGCTCATCAGTTCCTTTAACACTTTCTGTTACTTGGAGGACTTGGCCTTTTCATTTGCAGGTGTACTTGGAAAACTATAAACTGAGCAGGTATTTGCTTTACTCATGATGATGCTGTTCATTAACTGTAACTATAAGGGGAGTGACTATCTCCTGATTTCTTATAATTTTTGATAACAGAAAGCAGAGCCTTATCCCAATATAACTTTTATTTTTATCATCTCTGAGCAGATGTTCAAGCTTCCTCGCTTTTACACGCATCAACTGACTGCTCTGGAGTAAGAAAAATGGTAAATCTCTTTGTTGTTGTGTGTGCATCATGCTGACTGCATCAGGAAAACCCCTGCTACAGTGGGAAATATGCAAATCCTTTGTGGCAACACCATTCCCCTAACATCAAAACAGGAATGTTTTGTTGTCTGAGCAATCTTGGACTACATCGATGAGAAATGCAACAAATATGCAGCAAGGGAAGATGCTCTTGAAACACATCTTTTGCAAGATTCTATGTTCTAGGAAGTTTTATTCCCGTGCTGTGGGACTGACTAATTAGGTAACTTAATAGTATAGGCCTCTGAGTACAAAAAAAAGCTGTTCAAGATCAGACTTTCAAAAGCACAAATATACACTAGGGAGTAGGAAAAAAAGAACATATTTTATACCAAAATATAACTTTTAAAAATTATCCGTGGTTTGTTTTTGTTGCTTGAGTTGCATGGGGGTTTTTTTGTTTATTTTTAAACAAAAGAATGTAATGAAAGACATAAATGTATTAATTGATTGTGAGTGAATACAATGGAAACCCTCTGAGCCTACTTGCATGTCCCAAGCTGTACAGACATGGTAGAGAGACAGTGCTCATAGTGTTCCCTCGCTGAGGAATTCCCAGCAACCCAAGGGCACAAAGCCATTTCCAAAGCTAAACCGTGCCAGGGGACATAGTATGGTTACTTCTGTGTCAGGTCCACTCACGCCTCATGACTTGCTTTGTCCTGCTTTGTGTATATAACTCAATAGTTTTATACATATAGGTGTTGGTGTATGTGTGGGGGTTACTTATACGGGAAAAGATGAAAGCAAACGTGCTGTTCAAACATGCTATTTAAAACTGCTTTGATGCAAACTAAGGAAAATTGAGGAGAGTTAGCATTCACAGCACCATTTGAATGGTATTTACTGAGAAATCAGACCTAATATAGACAGCGTCACGCATTCCTGCTAACTGTGGTCAACCAGAGCAAATAAAATCATGTTCACTATTTCCTAAAGGTATCCCTCGATGAAAGATTGTGTTACAGTAGCAACATAAGCATAGGAGAAAAATCAGAATGAACAGAAAGACAAACAAAAATGGACAATAATAAAACAAAACAAAAAAGTAACATAGGAAAGATCAGAGGTTTTTTCATCTGCATGCTTATCCTCACTGAGGAATAGCCTATTCCCTTGGCACTTGAGCTGCTGGAAATCCCTACAGCAGTGGGAAGGTTATTCCACACACAGGATGTCAAACTGACAGTGTGGTCTTGATGCAGGGGCTCTGGCAATCATCAAGGCAACGGTGATGGATGGACTGTTGACTACAGACGACAGCAAGAAAATAACAAGAAGATATGGCTGAAAGCAGCAATTGATGTTTATAATGACAGAAACTGCAGAAGTAAAGATACCTCATTCCCATATATCATGAATGAACAGGAATGAGGCTGGTAATTCCATGGGATATGTTAATATTGAGTGCTTATGCGGTGTCTTAAACCTACGCATATGAACTTTGTGTAAATATATGCCAGCATAAATCAGATGAACTTTGGATTTCTGGATTAAAGGTTTTTGAGTGTGGATTTCATTTCCTGAGAGAAAAACAGGCTTTGAGGGAAAACAGATGTTTTCCATGAACACTTCTGTTGCACTAGAAAGCTGCTTTTTAAAATGAGAGACATCAGAAAGAATCTTCTCAGGGCTCTTGCAAAAGGACATCAGGGGAAAAGATTATCTTACAGATAAATTTTTTGTAGTGCACAAGGAACTTCTTGATGAAAATATACACATTTGCATAGAGGAGAGATGCAATAGAAGCAAAGTGAACTGACATACATGTTCAATTGGGGTTTTTTTCCAAGATTTCCAACAATTACACAGGTATTAATGCTTATAACACCAGAATGAGAACATCCCTGGAGATATTGTATCTGCATTATAACTCTGGATCTTTATTAGAATCATGGTACAATATTTTCAAAACTTTGTGTGAAGAGGAAGGTGAAGCCAGACAAATTTTCCTTACACCAGCACATTATATTTTTCCTCCACTGCATTGCAGTATGACCACTACTTTGGTTGGCAGAATGACATTTCATTACCAAGACATATGGGAATTGATTTAACAAATGGCTAAAGAATTAAAGTATCCAATTGGTAGTAATAGCTGAGCACTATTTCCCACTGACTGAAATTCTTTTCTAAGTACTATAAGTATGAACTGAACATAAATCCATGAAGACCACCTGCCCAAACTCATCATGTGAAGGAGTTTCTGACCTACTCTTTTTGATTACTAACTTGGGATTCAGACTTTTTGTTCTACCTCTAAATAGAAAATGGCATTTTTTTTTCATGCTGCAACATTTCTGCTGTAACTTCAGAAGCAGCACAGGTCTCTGACAACCAGATTTCAGGAACTCCCACTTTTCTGTGTACTTTTCTGGTGTACAACTTTGAGCAGGAGGGCTCCATCTCAGAGAACTCTTTTAAAAGGAGCTGGCAGACCAGCATTTCAGGTAATTTGAAGGGCAGGGAAGGGAAAATTATTTCCCTAGTTAAAAGTCAATTTTTTATCTCTTTTAAAATGTATCTGGAGGGCTGGGAAAAGAAAGGTAATGTTGAAAAAGGAAATAGGTCTTTTTTAGGAATAGGAAGACAGGAATTGGACAAATATATTAACAGGGGAAAAGTAATTTTCTGCACGTCTGCCATGAATTTGCATAATGCTATCTTAACTACTGTTCAAATCAAAGCCAGTTCAAGTAAACAGAAAAGTCCCTGATTGAACTAATTACAAATTTCAGAGATGAGAAAGGTTAAGCAGCAAGCATTAGCAGGTTTATTTGAAAGCATATTGTAGTGTACACCATAGTGTGGTGAAAAATATTCTATTCATGCACAGTTGTGTTATCATAATTGCCAAAATGGTTCAGCATCATTTTAGTTATTAAGGCACTAATGAACCTTTAAACGCATGCTGAGTCCCAATGATGTTACCGATTTACTTGCAGGTTAAGAAGTGAAAACCTTTTCTATGTTTGCTTTTCCCAGAGTAGAAATGTTAAGATTTTAAGGAGGAATTGATATAATTTAACTTTATCTAAAACTAAGACATGTAGTCTAAGCTAATCACTTCAGTGCTGTATAAAATCAATGGAAACAGATAGAAATTCCAGAGGTATTTCATAAGTAAATGAAACTCTAAGAACAGGGAGAAGCAAACAAACTACCTAGTCCTCTACTGTGTCTCCAGAAGTGGTCAGCAGAAGGTGCCAAGTGGAAAGTACAAGAATAGCTCCCCACAAAACTCCCAGGGAAGTGGGGATCCTGAGGCCAGCAGCAGCATCTCATTCCTCCCCTCTGATGACAGCAGCGCATGTGACAGGACATGGCTCAGCCTCCTCCAGTGCCTTTCTCTCTCCACTGGCCATGGGATGAGCACAGCTGCCTAAAAGCCTCATTTGTAAACGATGCAGACAGTTGTGATGATGTTTGCCCAAGCCTGGCAGCTTCCTAGCAGGCAGTGCCCACAAGGCTGAGAAGCTGCTTTTACAGAATCAGGGGCAGTTACTCATTCTGCTAAGGCAACACAACCTCACCACAAGCCCTTCTGCTGCATGGCCTGCAGGGTGGGTGCCATGCCTACCATCCATCCTGTATCCGAAGCAAGAAACCATCCCAGAAGGCCATTAATCCCTGAGCTCAGCACAGCAGGCACTCCAACTGGTTAATGCCCAGCTAGCAGAAGTCGTTCAGCAGAGCTCTGCTGCAGCTGCAGATCCTCTCCCCAGTATGAATCATCATATTATTTAGAAATTCCTGACCAAAAATACATATCTTTTATTTTAGCATGATCAGAGTGCTATTTTTCTCTTGTACCTCTTGTACAAATTAATCTTGGTCTGCAGAAACAGTATCTATCATGTTGTATATCCATATGCATGCAAAAAAATCTTACCAGATGTCTGGGAATCAATTGGAAGGTGCTAGATTCCACTAGATCTATCCAGACACCTGAATTTTCTTGTGGATGTCAGTCTTCCATTCACAGATAGCTGTTGTGAACTGACTTTACATATGACTTTATAGTTAATTCTGCTTTATTCTGACAGAAAGCCAAAGTCTTTTAGCAAATCATTCAGGGTAAATAACAAGCAAACCTGTTGTTTTGTTATTATAGATAAAAATATCCCTCCTTCAAATTGCAGTTATTTTTAAAGGTATTTCCTAATATGGCTGTCTGCTGCATGAATCATGACCTGATCCTGGTATCTTGGCAACTGCATTAGTTATTTTATATCTGGCAGCTCACATAGCTTGAAGAGACTGAACAGATCTTGTATATATCCAGTCTCATTTTCTAGTGCTATTCTAATTACCACACATGTGGAGTCTATTGCTCCTATCACTGAACCTAGCAATTGCAAGGACTTTATATATTCCTTGTCGCTGATGTTCTGAGTTTTGGAGGAAAACTACCAGGAAATAAGGATTTATTCTGTTAAGAAACACATCCAACTGTTTGAGGCACTGGGAGATGAGGATGACTAAGTACAGTAATGTCCCCAATTTCTGATTTAGGAGGAGTGGAAGTTTAAAAAGCGCAAATGAACAAAAGGAATTAAAAAGAAAAAAACAGATTTTTTTTTTTCCCCCAGTCCCAGTAAAGCATCACCTCTGTCTCCAAATCACTCTCAAAACACTTTTCAAGCTGTCAGTGGGAGAAAGAATTATTTGTCAAATATAGATCTGAAAAATCTCAGATCTACTTGCTTCTCTGTTAAATAATGAAGGCAGTAGAACGCAGATTAGCAACCTGCAGCTAAGATTTAGTCTGGAAGGGAAAGAAGCAGGAAAAAAAATTAAGAAAAGCTTGAAATTTTAGGAAACATGCAAGGTTAAACCTCCTATTAACTCACATGTGCAAATGGCAGTTCTGCAATTAGCATTTAATCAAATCTGAGGAAGGGATTCAAAGGTATTGACTTTATGATCTTCTCTACTAATTAGCTCATTCTATCTATGAAATAGGAATATTTTCTTATTAAAATCAAAGTTATATCTACTAACATTGGATCTGATCTAATGTTAGAGAAAATCTAATTATTACCTAAATAATAACTACATAATCTCCTGCAAGAAAGTTGGAAGGAAGATAAAATAGTGTTTTATCCACTCTTGAGATAATATGACTGAAGCAGACACTGAGGAGGAAAAAAAAGAACAACTAACTAGATACAATACATCTGGACACAGTGAAGTAAATGTCTTCCCCCTTCTCTGACACTAAATGCTGAGATATATTGTATTTTTTCAAAGGACTGAGTCCATACTGGCTATGTCTATACTGCTAAATTAAATTGTGCCAAAGGTCCTGGGAATGATAACTCTTTCATTTACAGTGGTAAACTCTTAGAACAAATCTCTGCCATGATTTTGCCATGGCCAAGCAGTCATTCCCATGGGCAGTCTGCACATGGCTAATCTGCTTTGGGACTGATGGGTGCAGGTAATGGCATAGCAGTTGGCCTCAGTAGAAGAGAATATTCCTGGACATATTTAATTTACCTGTATGGTCACAAACTCCTCAGGGAAACATTACATTCTCTAGAAATAATATAAACTGTAAATCTGGTTGATAGCATCCACTTTCTGGTACAGAAAGGACCAAATTATACCAGATCCCAATTAAAAATCTTGTTAAAAGTGGATGCCAATTTTTTTAATAAATGCTTTTCTTTGTAATGCTGTGGTTTACATGGATTATTGCATTTGCAGCACAGAAACTGCTGTCAAAAGAGTTAGTGGCTTTTTTTCCCCATCCAGAATCCTTGCTAGACTTTGAGTCAGACAGTAAAGATGGTATTTTTCTGTTGCCAAATAAAATCCATTCTAAGTCTAGACCTGAATTTATTTTGTGACATTGAGAAAATTTATTAATTTTCCCTTTATCTCTGCTTCTGGAAATGTATCTCTTCTTAAATTAAAGTGTCTAAAATTTGCTAGTGCCATTTGATTTATTCCATGGGAAGGAGAAGCGGCACCCTGATACATTTTGAGATTTGACCACCACTGCAAGTGTTCAGTCCATAAAAAACCTACAGAGAACGTGTAGGGAAAAGTAATAGGAATGTTGCAACTGGTGTGAACAGGGAATAAAAAGAAATATCTGACCATGTTTTAAAGACACCTAGAGATCAGCAGCTCATCATAATCCTAGCATGTAGAAAAGTGCAGCTTCACAAGTCACCCAGGTGGCAAAGAACAGTGAGTAAATACTGACAACTCACAGAGGTGGGATGGGGTGGAGACCCAAAGGACCGTCAGGCCTGAAGGAGTACAGAAAGGCACATGCAGAAATCAGCACATGGTTCCCAAAATAGGAGACAAGGTGAGGACTCAAGAGATGGTGTCCTGTCCTCCACTAGGAACCCTGGACAGACCACCTGAACTCAGGCATCTTTGGTGCTGGACAGACCACCAGTATATGTAACTCCTGATGCTTGTCTGTGGAAGCATGAGAACACGTGAGTGAAGTCAGCACTGGTTTGAAGTCAATCACATCCCAGTCCCATTGTCAGGGGGCAGCAAAAGCAGGGCAGCTCCATAAGCAGAGATGAGCTGGGAGCTGAGGGTGATCACATACAGGCAGGAAAAGACTAAAGTGACCATGCTATGGACAGTGGAATATGTATATTTTCTTATACATGCATTATGATAAGGCTCAGAGTGGGCCTTGTTGCTCTCTACAACTACTTGGAAATAAGCCACATGAATAGGACCACGAAGATGATCAGAGGGATTCAGCACCTCTCCTGCAAAGCCAGCCTGAGAGAACTGGGGTTATTCAGCCTGAAGAAAAGAAGGTTTCAGGGAGACCTCATTGTAGCCTTACAGTATCTCAAGGGAGCTTACGAAAAGAAGGGAGAAGTACTTTTTATATGGGCAGATAAGAGTCAGGACAAGGTGCAATGGTTTTAAACTGATAGAGAGCAGGTTTATATTAGATGTTAGGTAGAAATTCTTCACTGTGAGGGTGGTTAAGCACTGGAACAAGTTGCCCAGAGGATGGTGAGCCCAGTGGATGCCCCAACCCTGGAGTGTGTCCCTGATGCAGGGGACATTCAAAGTGATAGCACTGTTCTTCCCAAGTCACTGTTACATGTGATGAAGCCCTGCTTTCCTGGAGATGGCTGAACACCTGCCTGCCCATGGGAAGCAGTGAATTAATTCCTTGCTTTGCTTTTGCTTTACCCATTGAGACAAAGACAATTGTCTTTGTCTCAACCCATGAATTTTCTCACTTTTACCCTTTTGATCATCTCCCCCATCCCACTGTGAGGGGAGTGAGCAACTGGCTGCATGGCTTAAACCAAGACACTCAGACAAAGACCATCAGTTCTAAGATGAAAACTTATTATTAGCAATGCCAACAACAACAAAAAAAATCCCATAAAATAAATAAGATGGAGATCAAAGAGCAAACTGTTATTACAGGGGGGAAAAAAAGAAGTAAAATACATCCTATTTTTATTCAATTCTGTTATCTACTTTAGAACTTGTATTTCCAACTCAACAAATGTAGAAAATAAATTCAGCAATATACAGGGAAATGAATATAGAAAAAAAAATTTAATCAGAACTACAATAAAAACAGAGCAGGGAACTGGAGGCTTTAGAAATGAGTCAATAAAAAAATCATATACTGAAGTGTGTGAACACATGCTTAGATCCATTAAAAGGCTGAGTGTGGATGGTGAGTATGCCCATTGCAAACAAGCATGGATAAACAATATGCAAAGCAAAATAGGTTAAATCAACAAAAGACTTCTTAGCAAACCGAACTGTGAGCTATTGTAAAAGGCTTCAGTATAGCAATAACTCATTTAAAATCCTATCCAGAAAGACGAAGAGAGAGAAAAAAAGTACTATCGGAAAGAAATACTGGTATCAATATACAAGTCTTTATCAAATATTAATGCAACATTTGATACATGAAGAACTGTTAATATTAAAGCATAGTATTGAAATTACTAACATTTTTGCTTCTGATTTATATTAGTGTCATGGTTTGAGAGCCCCAAAAATTTAGTTCCCTATCTTCAAACCCCCTCCCACATCTCAACTCAATGTGAGAAGGTTTTTTTCCAGACAACCACATGAGACTTAAATGGGGGAAAGGGAATATATTACAATGACTGTACAAATAAGTATTCTAATACATCATATACATAATCTTAGCTATCTCTACCATGACATAAGTATTTACAATGGATCAAATCTCTTCTCTCCTCCAAATAAAAGTCCAGGAGGGAAGAAGGAAAGATCCTTTCCAGTCTCAGAGCAGCAGTTTTTCTAGGGCAGCAGTCATCTATCCTCTTCTCATGCAGCAGCTGATAGCTGGATTTCTGCTAGCACATACGAGGGGGAAATCCAAGCCCCCTCGGCCACTCGTCTTTCAAGCGGGGGTCTTCTTCCGTAGGCTGCATTCACCAGGACAAGGGTCACTTCACTACGTCATATCACAAAGCTCCGGGGTCTTCGTGACGGTCCTTATCTTTAGGGGATTCAAACCCCTTTGCAGAGCTCCTGTGCTCTGCCTCAAGCAGCAGGGGGGCCAAGGTCACTCCTCTCTGCATTCTTCCTCTGAGCTTTTTAGCTCCTTTCTGCAGCGCTGTAGCACTCCGAGGCTCTTTCAAGTAAGAGTCCATCATCCTCTTTTCTCAGAGGTCTCAGAGGGGTTTGGGGAGTTTATTTCCAGTTCTTACCCCAACTTCCTCTCTCTCTGCTCTCTCAGGCAGCTCAGTGTCTTCCTTGCTCATCTGCATGATGTTTCTGCTGCTTCTCCGGTTCAGTTCTTATCTGTTGGCTTTTAGCCACAGCCTCTGTTCACTGCCGTCTCTGCCGCTGCTTTTCAGTATCTCTTGCTGCAGCTCACAGTGGAGAAACATCCCCCAGCTCATAGCTACAGATACATAGTCCTGCTTAACACTGTTCCAAGTCTCTGTAGTCCCCCTGCCTGGGGCTGGGGGGCCCCAGAGGCCCCAAGGGGCTCCAAGCCCCTTTCCTTGTGGCCTCAGAACATGGCTACTTCTCTACAACCAAACTACAACAACCTTCGCTTCCATTTGCTTGTGGCATGTTTACATTTTGCAGAAGCACTCATTGGATAAAACTTCAAAACTTCCAGGGTCACCACCCCCTGGGGTTTACCATTTTATAACTGCAGGGGGAAAACTGTTTCCCACCACCACAAATAGGAAAATAATTTTTTCTTCTTTTTCCTTTCCCTAGAATTAATTTACAAATCAGATACCACATCAGTCATTCTCTTGTCCAAATTATTTGTACAATTCTTATTTAAAATTGATGCTTTGGGTTAGGGTCATAACAAGAACTATTCCTTACCTAAGGTTTCAATGAGGTTGCAAGACAATTCATTCTGAACTTGAACTCAGTAGAGTTCATTTCAATTTATTACTCATTTTAAGTGAACTAATCTAAATTAAAATCTCCTTGAATCAATACCTCATTTTTATCATAGAGTATTCTGACTATATCACACAAATCATTCAACTGCTCCTGTATCCAGCAAAGCTAAAATGGCTTTGTGGTGAAGATGGGCTTTTTTCCACCAAATGGACTTATACACAAATACCACATCCCCAAGCTGTATATTTCTTACAGCATCAGCTCTTTTTATGCTCATCAGCCAGCATACTCTTACCATTTATCTTTGCATCATTACAGGATTATTCAAGTAAAATAGCGTTAAAATACTAACAAGGTGCAAGAATTTATACTTGGCATCAAAAATAATTAAACTTTTACCCTTTCAACTTCCCATTTTAGTTAGCAAAATGAATAGCCAGTTTGTGTCGTTTGTAACCAGCATCATTGTATACATTTTGTGACTGATCCTAATGCTTTTGTTGTGGAGATGAAGTGAAAGAAAATTCTGAACAGATTTTGTTCTAATATTGCATGTTTGTTTGAAGGTAATGACAGTTCAAAAGTGAAGTGTGTTTGTTCTTGTGACAAAGGCCATAAAAACTTTTAGGAGACTTACTCAGTTTTGTCTTGTTCTTTTCATTATTCTTTTATGTTCTGCTTGTATTACATAGTCTACAGTCAATTCATAAAATACAATAAAAAAATCCCATTTTACACATGCACAAATTGGCATGGCTGCATAAAATAGGTGCTGCAGATACTTTATGTCTAGAATCCCAAATATCCTTACATATTTCTTTCATGGTTTTTTCCTTTTTATTTCTTAGCCTTACCAGCTTTGCTTATGGTTTTTCAAGTGCAAGAAATATGAAAAAATATTTTAAAATACCCTCATTAAGCAAAATGCTTCAGAATGTACCTATCTTTTGTCATAAGAATAGGTGCCTTGAAGCCCTTTGGACTTATATGCTAAATTAGCTTATTGGTTTGTGTCTCGTTGCTATGGAGAACAGAATGCTCTGCCCACCAGCAGCACTCTTCGGCACACGCATAATCTAAACCAAGGGTAGTTCTACTCTAAACCCTAAAACCAAACACATTTGGAGAGCCCAGAGGAACCAGTGACTGATGCTACAGCTACACTACTGAAACTTTGTTCCCATGTCCAGGCATTGCCTTAGTGAGAACTTGATGCCCTGGGGAAAAGACAACCACATCCTTGCTCCCATCTCCTACACCCCAGGAGGTGTTTTCTGACTGATTAGAGGGCAAGAGACTCAGCTCACACCAGAAGGCAAAACTGGTCCCAGAACTGTGTTAGTCATGGTACTGTCAGACAATTTGTAGGTGTGAGAACCAAAAGGAGACTGTGACACATGGCATCAGAGACAGGAGATTACAGAGGGATTCACATGGATTCGCTACCAAATGCATGAGATAAGGGGCTCACCATATATAAGAACATCCAAGGTCTCATTTTCTAAAATCTCTGTGCATAGCCCTGGGTCAGTGATCCTTGCAGAGTTACTGCTATGTGGTTGTGTTTGTGCCTTTAGATCTCAGAAAACAATGCACTGTAAATAGATGCATGATTGTATGGTCATATTTTAAAAAAAATCACTTCAAAATAAATCAAAATAAATCATCTAAAGATTTAATAATGTACCATTCATGTTCATGAAAGTGTCTTCACTCAGAAAAGCTATTGCACTATTTATCCCTTAAAGTACCATGTACAAAGATCGATTGCCTCAGTTTTGAGTTCTTCTTTTTAAGCAGAGAAATGGACTGTATAAAGGTAAACCATGCCATGGTGTTGGAGCGTATACAAGTCTTTAACTAAGTTCTGTGGTTCAGTGGTTCTCTTTCTTTCTCAAGAGCACATGGGTATGCTAGAAAAGAGAGACTACTCACAGCTTCATGGAGCTTGTTTTGAAAGAAAACATCAATCTCTTGAGCTGACAGGTTTTATAGGAACAAATCTGGACCTTCTAACACCTTCCAGCTCTGTAACTGTTCTTCCATACTGTCAGCCTCGTCTACCTCCTCTAGCAGAGAAAGTCTACAGGAGCCCAAAATAGAAACATTCCCACCAGGTTTCTAAACTGCAGTTCCTCTGTGTAATTGCCGTTGCCCCTAACAACTCTTAAAAATTTGACAAGTGACAACACTTAGACACCAATCAGGCTATATTTAAAATTTGAGAGGACAAGACTCATGAAATATATGATAAACACACTGTACTGGTCCATGGCTACAAATCAGAAGCAAGACTGTAGGTCTATTCCATCTCCAACTGCTGTTATGCTATAACTATGGGATTAAAATAAAACAAAATTAGCACATTTCTGACACAGACCATTTTTGACAGACACTAGAATGAACCACACCATGGAATCCACTCTGCTTGTCTCTGCCTTGGCATTAAACTCAAGAGATCAAATTACTTCAGACATAATACCATCAATATAGGAATAATGAACAGGGTTGTATGAAGAGACTCCAAAGTTCTGATAATTATGCTTGTTTTCTCAGCTTGTGCTTGAAATTCCTAATGCTGAAATCCCTACTTCCTAAATGTTTCAGTAAAAACACAGAAAAGATAAAAATAAGATCCCAAAAGTTCTGGTGAGATAAGGAAAGGTGAAGAGATACCACCACACTGTTCATTAAAAATGATATTTGCCTTGCTGGAAGTAAGTGGAGGGGGCTGGATGAATATCAGACCTTTAGCAGATAAATCTATTTGAAATGGGCTTGGCTGAAGAATAGGAAATATAGCATATCATGCAAATTGTCACCAAGAACAGAATTCATGGGCATACAGGTATCTATTTTATACTATAAGATAAAAATGCTGGTTTAGGCGGACATCAGATTCAGTCTCCTACAGAGGATTTACTCTTCTGAGGAAGAAGTCTGACCTAGATTTCTTTCCACATAAATAAAGTTGCATAAAATAGAATTATACCTGTTGAGAAACACAGCAGAAGTGTAATCTTTCCTAACATATAAACCTTTGTGTGCAGCATTACGACTAAATCCTCTGAATGGCAGATGATGGAATGAACTGCAGTTTCTTTCTGTGACATGACACCTTTTTTCATAAGTCCTTCTCAAAACCTCTTGGATGATCTGAAAGGAAAAAGTAATGTATACCAAAGCAATGCATTAAGGAAAGATCCTCACCTGCATGAGGAATCAGCAAACAGGCTAGGAAGGATCTTGATTAAGTTCAGAGGGCAGCTTTCAAAGGGATGACACTGTATGTTACTGGAAAGATAAGTTTAAAAGTCTTTCTGGTCCTGTTTGTTTGAGTGAAGTCCCTCTTCGAGAACAGAAAAGTATGAAGATCTGTCCATCTCTGTGGAAAACACCTTCACTCTCCTTCCAAAATGCAGTATCAAAAGCTGTCACACAGTGGGAAGAAAAGTGCTTTACAAAGTAAGAAACTGTTTCTCCCTCATCTGGCCTGAGGTAAAAAGAAATGTCAATATACATGTAACTGCTAGCTGAACCTTGAAAGGCTGGGAGCTCTGGTTTGGCAGCAGAATTACTCTAGTTCAAAGAGGCAAATATGTTGTGGTTTTATTGCTTTAGGCAGACCTATTTATCAATGTTAGTGATAGGATCACACAGAGAAACTGGGCAGGCATTCAAGAATCAGAAAGGCATTAACCATATCATCTTGTGTGAAGTAGTGGCTTCCGAGGAGCAGTAGATAGGGATCAGTTGTCCTCCCCTAAATCTTCTGAGACCCTCCTTGTTCCCAAATGACCACTAAATATATGTCTTTGCCAGCTCTGGTCATAAAGAGTATTAATTACTCTTTTTGAATCACCAGAGGGAACAGTAGATGTTACTGTTGGAGCTTTATTTTTATTTTACTAATGTTCGAGTAAAATTCTGAAATAAAACACTTGATGTTTCTGCCCAGTCTGGGAACAAAACCAGAGAGAAATGAAAAATCTGAGATCTGAGTCAACCTTGGGTATGAGACTTCATCTATATCGAGGATGGAGCGAGGTCATCATATGCATGCAAGGGTGGGGAATGAAGCTAAACCTTGAACTTATATTTGGGATGCCGAAGTTAAAAAGTGTTTCCATAAGAGCTTTCAGTTCTCTTCTTAAAAAGAAAAAGGATTTAGGGTGTAAACATCCAGAAATTTCAGGCAAGTCTGAAACTGCAACTACCCTTTGAAAATTTGAAATTTACACCTCCTGCATCAGAGTGGCACCAGAAAGTCAAGCCACCTGCCAGTTTCTCCATTCCTGCCAGGGGCTCAAGCTTGTGCCACCTCTTTTCCTTTGCCAAGGGTAGCCCACCCAGGCCAGCAGATTTGTCCTACACAGGACAAAGCCATACTGACAGTTCAGATGTGTGGTTTGTGGTTGTTCTTCCTTCCAGTCATATGTAATATGTAAACCCAGCTTCAGTGGATTTCAGTCCTAGATCAAGAACCAACAAACAGCCTGAAATTTTGTTTTATACCAAATGTTAAAGCAGAGAGTTTAAGATTTTCTGTCACTGCTCTTGCTATTTCACCATTGTTGATGCCTATTACAATGCTATTTTAGTACGGTTGTAGGCAAGGCATGTATTTTAACTGTTGGCAGTCTAAAGTTTTATACTCTCTTCCTTCACCAATCATTCAGTACACATCAAAAATCAGCATCTCAAGTAATTGCAGTTAGACTTGATTTCTTACACTAAGTGTCATGAGTAAAGGACAACATATCCATTTATTTGATAATCACTCACTGCTTTGTTATTCACCATTTACCCTACAGATTATGTGGGCCTGTAGCAATTTATACCAACATGCTCTTCTGTGTTTATGTAAGTGAAATTGCTTTGGGAGTGAGATGAAGATTTGCAATGGCTGAAATGCTTAAGGAATTGAAAATTATAGAGGAGGTATAAAAATACACTGTTTGTCCTTGAGATGGAGACAAGATGTCCAAGTGACTGACTCAATGTGTGTCTTTTCTATCTCTCACCTTCCTAAAGTAAGATTTAAGTGGGATTGACATCAATATAAATCTGACTGTTTCTCAAGTCTTATGGGATTTAGAGGATGTGTATAGAGTGTGAACAGTGATACTCGGGTGATTCTGTCTGTGACTCTGCATAGAAGATGCCCTATTTTCAGCCAAGAGGCTGTAGATGTGGAATTATTCTCCTGAGATAAGGATGGGAATGGAGCAAATGTCTAGACCAAGTGACCCAAGCAAGGGCTTCTTCCTGTCGTGCTTTATATGAACACCTGATATCAAGGTATTATCTGAGAAGGATAGTCCAAGGCATTGGAGTGCCTTCTCCCTGGACCTTTAGGGGCCTCATGCATGAACTGAGCCCCTCATCACATTACACTGATAGCTGCAAGTGCAGAAATGTCTTGAAGAAGTCTTTGGGGTCCAGAAGAGAACTATCAATGACATATCAGAACCCTCATGGTGTGTGGTTGCAGAGTCAGCAGTTAGGTGGGAATTTTGTGTCTGGTTGTTTTGCAGCTGAAATGTCTGTTGCAGTTTCCTCATAACAAATCTTCTTCCACACCAACAGTTTCTCCTTTTTTATGGGAAGGACTCAGGAAATGGTTGTACCCATAATTCTCCACCTTTTATTATTTCCCAGGTTGCCACCCAAACTAATGATGGAAAAGGCAGCTATAATTTATGATATCCTGAAGGCCCATCTGTGGGAAGCTAATTGTTTTTCCTCAACCACTTTCATATTTATTTTCTTTTTCATCTGCATTTGAACCAGAGGCCATGACAATGATGGCAACCACCCACACTGACAGCACATGCTCGTATTTTTCTTGGCAACAATTATTTGCCCAGCTTGTCAAGTTGCTGATGACACTGAAAGAGCATCTGTTTCACACTGTCTGCATCACTTAATGCAGAAAGACACAGTTCTCTGGCCCATTTTATTGATTCTTGTGATGTTTCCCGCTATTAAAGTTTTCTGTTCTTGGCATCTTTTATTTTTCTTGGCTTTGGCTTGCTAACTGTATCCTTGCTCACTTTGTTAGCTTACTTGCTGCTGCTAAGTAACAATTTCATACCAATCTCCAAATCCTTCTATTGTTCTTTGTGCTGCCTTGGAGCTCTGCAATCTATACATACTCCCCAGAGCAACAGTTTACTTGATCTGCAATAAGTCTTTGATAAAACACAGAAACGTTTGGAAAACAGTGTAAGGCTACTGTGCAATAGGTAAAAGAGTAACAAAGTAGATAGCAAGCCAGCTGTCACCTGGTGTTGCTCTGCTCAAGGTGTGATTGTCAGGAACATCACAGTAATGACCACCTCGTGTTCCAGAGATCCCCAAAGTCCTCTTCTCCCAGAGGCTGTTCAGTTCAGATGATAGTGCTGTATGACTTGGCACCCACCTTACTTCTAAACCCTTTGGGATCCACGTTTTAATCCCCTTTCTATCTCACCCAAAGGACAGTTTCAGAGAGGTGTATGCAATTGGGCTCCATGGTGGGCCACATCAGTGGTGGCCCCTTGGTTCTGTTTTTTTTCCCAATGAGTTTACCTTCTTGGAGGAGAGACACTGTTTCAAATCCTTCCCCAGACAAAAGGGGAAGAAAAATCTTTTCCTTTCTAAACTCAGCACTGCCATTGCAGAAGGGCATTGTTCCTTCCCCTGGTGAAACTATTTCCTGCTGGACTAAGTACATTCATGCAGAAAATTATGAGTGAATGAATCCAGTTATCAAGGTACTCACTGTGAAGATGGTAAGGAAGTATTCTAGGATTTGGTGTGTAATATAAGAAAAACAGCAAACAGACTTCAATGCATTTCCTAGAGCATTTCACCGAAAAAAATGGTCATCTTACTAAATTTGATATATTTCACCTTCTGGACCAGAAGTCTTAAATTTTGGCCACCTACAACACCCTTTGGAGTACCTGCAATGCTTGTAGTTCCTGGATTTGGAATCCTTAATCATGCTATATGATGCAACCTCTAAGATAGAAACACATTTCCTGAATTCCTGCTGGATCCATTGCATGACTGGACAGTTCCACCAGGTTAACAACTTTGCTGGTACTAGCACAGAGTTGTTTGCACATATACATATATAAAGACACTGTAGATGAAATTCTGTCTTTAGACACAAACTGAGTCACCTCAGACATGTAGATGTCAAGCATGACTAGAATACATTGGTTCTACCTCTACTTTTTAAATTATGATCTTCTTGTTTAACTGCCCTATTGTACACATTTGCCCCCTTACATTTCCTACCTGTCAAGTTGTCTTTTAAACCATAATTTGAAACATTTGTCTTTGGTGTTTTAAATTAATCTATTTCCCTCCCAGTGGGACCATATGCCTTAGATTGCCTTAAGACAAATGCATTTTTATTCTTTGGAGAATTTTTAGTAGATTGACAATTGTTATTTTTTTTTTAGAAATATTAAAGAACAGACAACTGAAGTTTATAAATAAATGGAATTCTTGGTGAACTGCATTGTTCTTAGGGAGCTGTGTTGTATAACTACTTGACCTCAGTACTGGTTTATGTCAATCCTTTGTAAGGTTCAGTGTGGCAGTCAATACGTACCTAGGGCATTTGATATTCAAATTTAATTTACCACACTGCAAATCACACACACGTGTGATTCTTGGCAAATTAAGGAAACTTTGATTGATTGAAAATAATTGAAATGTCCTTGGACTTGCTAAAAAGAGATTAGCCCTATTAAATATCAGTCAGAAGTGAGCTATGCCACAATATAATTTGGTAGATTTTTGTGACTGAAACTTAAAAATCTCCTGAGAAAATTCCACCATGAGGAGTGAATCTATTCTAACCCCCTTAGGACACGTCTATGCAGGAAGGAGCAAACGGAACCATACTCCCTCTGGAACACTGTGAAATGGCCAGATATAATCTAACACGGGTCCAAAAGCAGCATTACTGTGGCACTGTGCCCAAACTAATAAGTCCTGCTGACAAGACTAGGACCAGATACAGAAGCAGGCTGATGCTGTGCGAGCACTTTCCTCTCATGTCACCACTCACAACTATCTTCTTTCCAGGGTATTTCCTCTTCACTCCCATATTTTGGTAAGCATGGGTGCCTGGGGCTGCACATGGCTCAAAACACTTTAGCAAGGAGGGTGGTCTAATTCCCTGGACTCTTTGGTTCATACTGCATTGAGGCTGCTCTCGAGCCATATCTGCAAGATCAAATCTCCTGCGTGTTCGTACTGTCACATCACACATCACCACACAACCATGTGTGGATGCTCCCTGTAAAGCCACACTGCCCATGCAGGGTATTCAATCATCTCTTGTATTGGCCTGGCTGCACCATCACACAAGCAGCCTTCCCTCCCAGATGGCATGGAGGTCCTTCCCTGCATGGAAGAATCCCACACCAGGCTGCCTCCACTGAAGGGTAATGTACACAGCCCATCCCCAAGACCAAACCTCCTGCCTGCCCAAAATGCTAACCTCTGTCCTCTGCCAACAGAGTGGAAGCCAGGTGAGGCAGACACTACACTGCCTTTTTGGCCCTATATAGCACAAAGATAACACTCAGAATTCATGAATTCATATATTTCCAACAGCATCTGTCTTTGGCAGGACAGAAAATATTTTCCTTTCAGAGCCCCACATCCATGATGCCTCAAGCTTTCCATCTCTGTTGCCGCCAACAGCTTGACCTTTCATTCCCACATGCTACAGTGCCAGGCTAAAGGGAAAACAGCCAGGACCTCGATGGAGTTGCCCCATTCCTGAGCCAACTCATTGTCTGGTGGAGGCTGCTCGTGCCACCCACTTTGTGCTGCCTTCCCCTCTGCTGCACCCCTGGAGCCAGCCTGCCTTCCCATCCTGGCATCCACAGTGGTTCCCTGCACAGGGATCCTTTCTTGAAAATGACTTGCCAAGGAGGAACATCCTTGCAGTGCAGGTATCCCAGTGAGAGGTCTGGCATTGTCTTCTCCAGCTGCCTGTACAAGAGAGCTCCTCTACAAGGAGTTTCTGTAGAACCACAGATAGAGCTATTTTCATGATAGCGTTCCCTGAAATTTGCTGAAATTTTACAGAACTGACCATATGGAGACAAGCTAACCCCCCTTGATTTCCCCCTTCCCGAGCTCAACCGTATATACTCTCCGTCACCCTCCCTAAAAAATGCAGTCCTGTCTCTCCAGAACTTTGAGTACTTTTGTGGCCATGCAAGAGCTGCTCCTTGGGGACAGAAGATGGGATTTGTTGCTTGCCCATGACCTGTGTGATTGACCTTCACACGCCAACATATTTAGACTCTTGACAGGAATAAAGTGTAAGGTCTGATTCCGGGCTGCCCACCCCTTTTTCCTTAAGGCTCTTAAAGGTGAGATTATTCCCCTGGAGGGGACATTCTATCATGGAGACATAAAGTCTAAGATGGAAAATCAAGGTTTGGGATGAGGGGTTTCTGTGGTACGTGTTTTCACACAAGATGTCCAGAGCATGATGTCTAGAGCTGCCCTAAGTGCCTGATGTTTGAACAGGATAGTTGATTCCCAGGATTGCCCTGACAGACCAACGTAAACTGTGATTCTCACAATTTCTACTAACAAAAGGGTCAGTCCTGGCTAACATTAGCTTCAGTAAATTCAGGTTGAGAGATTTAAACTGCAATGAACTATTATAAGAAATCTCTTCTGTTGGTAACAAATCAATATAACTCTTTGGACTTCTGTGGCCAGAGTTAGAGACAGCATTGGAATGAGTGCATGTTTGTGAGGGATGCGACTCACAGCACCTGAGGTAAGAGGAGAGAGGCAGGCATTGCAGCCAAGCCCTCTTCTCCCTCCTTTCTGCAGTTAAGCTGTGGAGGGGGGCTTTTTCTTTCCCTCCACTGTAAAGTGGAGGAGAGGCTCAGCATTTGAAGCAGAGCCAAGTGGACGGGCTGATAATAAAACAGCTCGGCACTCAGGAGAAGAATCCCAGGCAAAATTGGAGACAGACCGAAGAGAGAGGTCCAGAGGATGTCTCTGCTGTGATCTAAACAGAGGACAGCTGAAAACCCAGAGGAGGAATGAAATTCCAGGACGCATACGCTGATAAACTGATTACACTACAGCAGCCTACGAACTGAGGTATGAGAGGACAGACTCAAAGCTATCTTCTTGGACTTCGTGAGGAGAAAAAACTTCCACAAACAGCCGGAGCTTGGTGAGGGGGGAGCGTTCGGGCCCTGAACACTCCCACGAGGGAGACACTGGTTACTTCTCAGCCTTGAAAGGCTTCTCCTGGACTAAAGTTAAAGGGAAGTTAAAGGGAGGGGCTTAAAGGACTGATGGAAGTGTAATATATATATATATATATATATATGTATATATATATATATATAGTTACCTTTAGTTTGTATAGTATTTATTTGTGTTAATAAATGTATATATTTCCCCCTTCCCCTATAGAAGCCTCTGACCTGAAAGTTTCTCTCTGGTGTTGGGATAAATTGCGGAAAGGGGTGGGGGGGAAGCCTGGAAATTGGATTTTAGATTTCTAATGTGTCTCAAACTGCCACAGCCCATTACCTGGAGGCAGATTTTAGATGCATTGGATTGACATGAAGGTGAAACATTATGGTAAACTTGACACAAAAACTCAGCAGACACACTGAACTCTATCACTTAAAGTCACAACGTTCCTTTACTGGATGGCAGTGGTGGAATTAGCATTGCCAAAGCCACTGTAACTGTGTTGGGAGTGGTGTTCTGGAAAAGGAACAGTGGCAAGAAAACAAAGATGAAATGTAACAGATCTGAGAGTAGCCACTTGAAAGACTCCCTTCAACTGCTGTAGGAAATTGAATGGCAATGGTACATTATCTTTTCGAGCAGAATGGAGATTGGTAGCTGCTATAGACTTGACTGAACATGGGTCATGATATTGCCTGAAGTTGACTAAGGTCCTGTTATTAATTTCAGTGGCACCAGATTCAGTCCGGGGGTCAGTTCTGTGCAGAGGAAGGTGAATAGAAGGTGCTATGAAAAGAAATAAAAAAGAGAAAGGAATTTTCTAACCACCTTGATTCATGGCCCTGTGCATTACTTTTGCATTGCCTCTCTGCATGCAAGCCATAGAGCCAGCCAGGCCATTTTGGCTCATCTGTTGCAAGGATCTCAGTGTCTCATCGTAGTTGGAAGCCGAACCTGGCCCTCAGAAGGACATTTCCACATGTAGCTCTCAGCCCCAATAAGGCCCCAAAGTTCACTCAAGTTAGTGAATAGCAAAAAGTTTCTCCACAGGTTACATGAAACACTCAAAGGAAGATCCTGCTTTCACAGTCCACCTGGATAGTTTATGGATAAAATCTACACATTACATAGGTGCTTCAAAGAAAGAATACAAAGAGCTTCTTTAGAGATTTGGAGTTCATGATCTTCTGCAGAGGCTGACCCCACATTGCGAAAAAAAGGTTGAAAATTCTTCTTATGTTGCATGGCATGTGTGCTGGTAACAACTTCTGTGACAGGACTCCTAAACATAGAAGAAGAGCAGCATTTGGTTGGACCAAAGGTCTTTCTAGACCAATATCTTCTTTTTAACAGCAGCCATAAAGAGAGACTTGGGGAAAAGTAAGATCACAGCAAGCATGCAATTTATTTTCCACTATTATTCTATCAGACTGCAGGCATTGCCAGCATAGGACATCCTATCCAAACGTGGATTTCTGTGTTCTGTGTTCCTCTTCCATGAACATGTGCATTCTGCTCAGAATCTAGCATAATTAATGTTACACAACTATAAAATCAGCACATCAGTTCTGCAAAGTGAAGATGTGTCAGAAACTGTCTCAGCCAGGAAGCAAAGTTAAGTGAGGATAACTGTGAGCCTTCTTATTGCATAGACAAGAGAATTCATGTTCTTTTAGAGTTTTTTTGGAAACTCTTTATCTTTATTCAGCCTTTAAGACAGACAGCGGAAACCAAGTGCTGCTCCTCCTCTATCTGAATAACTGTGCTAGAAGAGCAAAATATTACCATTTATAACCTGTGAAAACTGCAGTTCTTATGAAAACAGATTCCTTTCCATGCCTTTCCATCAGAGATATGAAAGGGGCCAGTTGGCTAAAATCAGCAGATAAGGAAGTAGATACGTCTACATTAAGACTGAGAAGCTTATTTCAGGAGTTTGAACTTCACTGGTAGCTTGCCAGGAGTCTACAAATCAAAAAATCTTGGAGACTAATGAAACTAAGAGAAAAACATCAGCTTCCAGGTTATTGGATACGACCATATAAACAAAGTACTGTATTAATCACAGGTACACACAGTTATTCCAGAATTCATTACTTGACTGCACTAGCTTCATTAATCCAGCCCCATGATTTAAAATATGAAAGTGCAAGAAATCAGAACAAGTGACTCTTAGTCTCAGCAACATGAGAGTCTGAAGAAGTGTCCAGCCCGAAATTTTGTCACTCCCTGGAATAAATGCTGTAGATCTTGCAAAGAATTCAAATAATAATAATTGTCAGGATAACATATTCACTTGCACATCTGTATAAATAAGATAGCAGAGTTGTGCTGTGGTCACTTTGAAAGCTAAATAACTTGCCAGAGGTACTTCACAAAGCTCTGAAATATGTATCAGGAAGGCACAACATATAAAAAAAAGCAATACAGGTTTCCCATTAAATCTTTTCTATCCATAAAGTGCTAGCTGTTAAACTGCATGAAATACTCACTGAAAATCCCTTCATCAGTCTTTTCTTTGTTACAGTCAGAAGAACATTGAACGGTTGAAGAATATTGAACTGTTGAATTTGGCAAATAACATTAGAAACCTGCAAGTGAATTCAAAATATCTATCACTGACAGTAAGACAATTTAACTGATTGTAAATTGAAACTGCATGAGCAGGCTGGAGAGAACACTTGTCTGCTGCTACAATAATTATTGCACACACGCCTTTCAGCAAGGTGTCAACTCTACAGGCGTGGCAACATTATAAACCTCTCAGTGGTACAGCTCACCTCGAGCTTGCCACTGTTGCCACTGGTCTATGGAAATAGCAGATGTACATTATAAACATCATAAACGATCTTCCCCTTTGTAATGAATAACAGGCCATTTTGGAATTCTAGATACACAGGGCTGAGAGAGACCTTGAGGGGATCACTTTGTCTCTCCTCTTGCTCTGAGACAGAACAAATCATGTCAGATCATACCTGACAGATATTTGTCTTAGCTGCTTTAGAAGACCTCCAGCAAATGAGACTTTACAATTCTTCCAGCGAGTGAGGCTACTCCAGCATTTAACTATTCCTATAACAGAACGGCTTTTTTCTTAATATTCCAACCACAAACTGGACTGTTTATTGATTTGAGATAGTCCATATGACTGCAAATTTACTCCTCTGGGTCCTCCTGGGTTTATGCTGTCTTGAAGAATCATATTATGTAAGTTTCAAGTTAAGGTGTTTTCCTAATTGTCAATTTATGGAACTTGCCCTTAATTTCTGAAGGTCAGGCTGGCATCTTATACTCACAGAAACTGTGACCACACTAACATTCACAGTCTGATGCCATATCCAGAAACAAAATTGGCTAGCTGGGAGTTATTGGTGACATTGCAAATCTGAACAAAAGCTCAGCTCAGTTTTAAGATTGGAGACTGGGTTTTAGACTGGAGGAGAAAATCAGTATTTATAACACAGAAGCAGGGAAAATTGGATGTTATTCAGTAACCTTTGGAGCAAACACTTCTACGAAGAAGAAAAATAGCTTAATGATTTAAAGTTTTTTGAATACTTGGTTTATCCAAATAATCTGTCAGTGGCAATTTCTGGAAATATGACAAAAATTAAGTGCATCAAATCAGAAATAGGATAAAATTATCTTCAGCCACTGCATTCTTATCTGTTACAGCTTAGGTGGCTTCATTTGCAAACTTCCTGAATACATCCTTCTAAAAGTAATCAAGTATGACCAGAGTGATGCTACATGGTGTCACAGGGGCCAGAACAAAAATAGAGAGCTGTTTTTTATGGCTGGAAAATAATTCACTTCAATAAACAGTTTCATGGCTAGGCTTCGCAAACGAAGACTTGGGGAGGGGTCTACCCACGTTTGCTACAAGTGCACTGGTGGCTAAATAGGCCAATACGAGACAGGCATGTCCAATTGCAAAAGGCACAGCAGTTTACACAACTGTTTAACAAAGACTAACAAATCTGCTTCACAAGCCCTGCTACTGGAGGCAAGCAGCTGATTATCAGGCAATAAACAACTTCACAGTAAGAACCACCCCATTACTAGATGTTAGGGAAATGAGGAGAAAACATTCAGTTGCTGGCTTGCTCTGGGACAAACAAAAATTTAAAGAAAATAACATCTTTTAACATCCATATGATGACAGAAAGTAAGTTTAATTATCACTCCTCCTCCCCAGAAACATTAGCATCTCTCCTACAAGGATAGATAGGTTGAGGCAGTTGGGCCTGCTCAGCCTTGAGATGATTGAGAGGGGACCTCATCAATGTCTATAAGTATCCAAAGGGAGGGTGTCAAGAGGACGGAGATATTCAAGAATTGTCTGGACACAGTCCTGTGCAATGGGGTCTAGGATGACCCCGTTTGAACAGGGAGGCTGGACCAGATGACCTACCTTGGTTCTTTCCAACCTTGCCCATTCTGTGACTCTGTTACTCTGTGACTCTGTGATGTGACTGAAGGAACACTATGTACACTGCTTTTATTCTCAGAGAGAGAGAGTACACACTTTTAATTGTAAAGGTGTGCCTGTAGCCTACTGCATATTGTGAATGTGAACATAGATTTAAGAAAGCAGGAATCTGGAACAGAACTTTTAACATGTGAGACATGGTATGGAGCACATAACTCAATGAACTGCATTGACAGAGCTCCAGGTAGTTGCTATAAACCAGCTATTTTCCCAGGACAACTAAACACCGTGTTTACTTGGAGTACAAATGTGCAAGCAGTATTAAACCAAACTATGGGTTGTTTTTTTCCCCCTGGAAGATTGGGAACAAGAAAAACACCTGCTAGCTTTGTAGTTTTCTATGCGATAATTCCTTCAAATTATAATTTATTGATTTATTTTCTCTCAATAAAAAAAGATGCAAAAATGTCATATATTAAGGTTTCATGGCTTCTTACTTATTTTATTTCTTGATCAAGTAAGCAACAGTTAGCTAATTCTTGATTAAATAGGATATCTACAACCGTACTGAGTCCCACGCTATGATTGTTAATTACAATGGCTCCCATGATTTTTGGTCCTGTTAGTTTTTCTAGTGGTGATTGAACACTGTCTATGCATGAGTGAGCGAGTGCCTCAGAGCAGATCTCCTTGGCTTCCATACAGTGCTAACCGCTCTTCATGGTAAGCATGAGGAGATTTTCTATTAAGAAATTGCTGATACATTTTTCTCACTCCCAATTTTACTTTAAAAGGCTGAAGTGACTGAGAAATATTCTTTCTTATCCCCAACCCCCTCCCTCCAACCCCCTCCAAAACTCTCTATGCTGTACAGCCCAATTTATGCAAATAACTAACCCAGAAATTATCCAGGCAGAGCAAGAAGGAACTTCAGAATATGCTACCATGGTATGGTGGACTTGGCAGAAGCTGGCAAAAGTGATTACAAACTGGGCTTTTTGATTTCATTTCTCTCTTATTGTCTTCTTTTTCACACAAAGAACACCGAATCCGATAGATTCAGTGCTAATGAGAATGTCTACAGCTATATTTATATTTTTTTTGGAGCTTAATCTAACCACACTCTGGTAGGACTTGAATTTCTTTGTATTGATTTACACAACATGGTTGAATTCTTTTGACCTGAAGCTCTGCAGTACAAGCCTGATGGAATTTTACTATTTCGCTTTAATTTATGCAGTTACAAGTGAGTTGCCCTCAGCTCATAAATAAAAAAATTAAGGACTGAACAGCACTAAGGGGAAATGGGATTGGTGGATATCCATGTCTTGCAGACTCTCACTTAAATTCTATAGTTATTCTGTTGTCATGAAGTTATTTGTCTTTTTTATACTATCTGCTAAGTGATGGAAAGATGGAATTCCACCTGTGACATTATTCCTCTGGACTTCAAAAGGGGAAATCAAGGAAAAATATTGGAAATATTTGTAAAAAGAAAAGAGATGATTCAAAGTAAAAGCATACTCTATTTCTCCTAGTACAATCAACTATTTCAACTGCATAAAAAAAGGTAAATAGGTGATAGACTAGCAACATCTGATTAGCTCTAGGCAGGCCCTGTTCCAGTTCTCGCTGAATTCAAGGGCAGTATTTCTGCTGGTTGACTTTGAATCAAGTTTGAATACCCATCCCTTCATTAAGTCACCTCAACATACACCTGACTTACAGCAGGAATCTGCAGCTGTACTCAGTGTCTGTAAACAGTAGAGAATTATCAATGCAGTGAACAACGAGCTGACATTTTAGAATAGAATAGAATAGAATAGAATAGAATAGAATAGAATAGAATAGAATAGAATGGAATGGAATGGAATAGAATAGAATAGGAGTAGAATAGAATAGAATATTTCTATTGGAAAGTACCTAGAAGGATCATCTAGTCCAACGGCCTGACTAATCCAGGGCTCACCAAGTTAAAACCTGTTATTAAGGGTCATGTTCAAATGTCTCTAAAACAGTGACAGGTTTGGGGCATCAACCACTCCTCCAGGAAAGGAAGCCTGTTCCACTGTTTGACCACCCTCTTGGTAAAGAAATGGTTCTTGAGGGTAGTATTATATTACTTTAGAATGTCCCATATTCTAGGCAGATTATTTGACTTTTCCCCATTAAAATTTTCTTTTCCTGTTTCCCTAAAAAGTCTGTTGAGTACAGACAAAACATTAACCAGTCAGTCCTGAAGCTTCTCGTGACTAAGCTAATTTGGGATAATCTAGCAAAGAAATTCAACTCTCTAGCCCAGCTCTTGCATGTGTGAAGCATTCCCCATCACTTCTTTAAAATCCAGCATTGACATAAGCACTCTAACTGAAGGAAGTCAGAGTAATCAGGTCACATCAGGTCAATCATCAGGTATCTTGAATCCAACTTTGAAGCATTTTCCATTCCCTGCTCTACATCCAATAATTACATATACTGACAAATATGCAAATATGCAAATATGCCTTTACATAACCAAACTTAAACGTTACTTAGCCTGAGCCTTTCTTTCCTTGCTCCCAATACTCAACTCATTGTTTTTTCAAGCATTTTAAAAAATGAAATTTTGTGAGGTTAATGAAATATGCAAGAGAGACTGACAGTTGCAGGAGCACTCACAACCTTTTCTTCATGCTGTCAGTAAGGGCAATTTGATTCTAGTCTTGCAAAGTACATGTGTTCTCATGTCCTTGATCCCCACAGGTCCTCTCTGTTCTGGCCATCAATTGTGCACCTGCTGTCTTCACATGTGCACCAAGCTGGAGAGGTTTTTGGTGACATGAGAAATCTAGCTGCTTCCCCCCTCCCCCCTCCACCAGCTATCTCTTTGGGGTATTAACCTTCAAGCCAGATTATCAAACCAGGAGTTTTCTCCCAGCTAGGTACAATCCCTTAGGTATGCACATGGAGTAGTGGTGCCAGAAATGACCAGTAGAAAGTTACGTGTCTCCCACCTGGAACTGCCTGTGGCTGGAGCCCTCATTTGAGATGTAGGAGAACAGGGTAAAAGTCTTTATTGTAGTTCCCATACCACTGACTAATGTGAGGCAGGGTTTCAACATGAATCTTCTTTCTCACCCAGTGAACATTTAATTAATTTACAGAGTCACACATTTGCAAGAATAAAGGTGGTAAGCGAGGGCACTTCCCTGAGACATGAGATCAATCAACCAGAACGGAGATTTTAACCTGAATTTCCTGTGTGATTTAAAACCTAGGATGCTGATTGATCTCAGCAGCATTCTCCAGCCCTTAACAAACCCCTCATAGACATGTCTCAGAATTGATTCTTCGGTGCCTAAATAGCCTGGGAATTAGTCATTACAAAACTGCAATTATGTTTTGACAAGGCCATTTAAAACTAACCTCCTCTGAGAGCAAAGAGCTGGTAAAATGAGAACAAAACAATGACACCCCAGTGCTTCAAGCAGGTTTAGTTTCAGCTCTGAAAGCTAAATGAATTTGCAGCATGAAGGGTTTTGCTCAGACTGCTGCCCCTAAATTTCTCAGGTGTTTAAACAATCTCTGTTTCCTACATCTTTCTCTCTAAATCGTCTCCTGTATTTCATCCCCTTGTATCTATTTCCTTAGACAGTTAGGTGAGAATTTGTTGTCTTAAAATGTACTTCAAAATTGAATACCATATCCTAATATTAATAAAGGAAAACTCTAAAAATTGTCGCAGGACATTTTGTTGAGTATGAATGTCAGTTTTGCGTTTTACATAAAAAACTGTATTTCCCTTCTCTCTCATTGCCCTTCTGACTCCTCTGATTCCATCTTGGAATCAGATGCCACTTATACCACTTCCCATGGGTATTTGAACAATGATTCAAAACCTCTTTAGCACCCATGTCAGGAAATTTTCAAGCAAAATCCATGTAAGCCTGCATAAATCACATTTTGTTCCACTTCACCATGGTTTCTCAAGCTTTTTCAGTCTCTAGGAGCTAGGACCTGTATTAATAGGTAATAAAATGTGCTACTTTAGTTTGCATGATTTTCTTTTGTTCACACTTAACTATTTCAAAGTTTTGTCTGATAAAGACAGACATTTTCTTTGGCCTTTGTTAGTCCTCTTGGAATCAAAATAAACAGAGCTTCATTCCTAAAACATTCTGTTCTTTTATTGAGATTTCCTTTTTTCTTCACACAAAACATATCCCTTATTTTATAGCCCAAAACTGGCCAGATGAAACTGTAACTTGTCTGGATTAATCCTTTCGTGCAGTCCCAGTGGGGTGCTATCCACTCATTCAGTATTATAAATGGGGAGCTGTTCTGCAATCAGTTATTAATAGAGCTCATTAGCCCTCCGAGGTGGCTGCAGAGCACTGGCACAATAGAGGGAAGTCTGGGATGCTGCTTGAAGGAAAGATGTGTGGAGCCGCCTGACAGCAGTTTCTACAGAAGGGAGCCAGGAGCTCTGCTGAGGGCAGCATGTGTGGGCTGAGTGGTGGTGGTGGGACATCACAAGTGATGGTCCCAGCAGCTGCTGGAACACTGTCCCTGTAACACCAGGGTCTTGGCTCAGATGGAACTCCCAGTGGACTCAGCCCTGCAGGGATGTCTGGGGCCTCTCACTGGGGCTGGGGTGGGAGGGGGGTTCACTGCCTGCAGAATGTGTGAGCTGGTGGAGAGCTTTTCTTGTCAACAAGCAGATCTTGGGGAGCAGATCTGCAGACTGTGGAGTGGCAGACATGATAAAAAGAAGTTGTCCAGATCTTCATGAAGACCCTGAAGAGCCTGGACGTTCGGCTGTAGTGAAGGAGACATAGGCAGAGTCTGAGCTTGCCTAGCTGGGAAGTGGAGACTCCCACAGTAACCAAGGCTGGAAGCTTCTGACTTGAGAATTATGAACTGGGATCCCAACAGACTGAAGAAATGGGCTGACAGAGCACTGGGGGCCACTCATGGTAGGTGATCGCTCCTCTCTGCTCAGCACTGGTGAGAAACATCTGGATGTCCAGCACTTGGCTCCCCAGCACAGAAGAGACATGAAATACTGGAGTGAGTCCTCCACAGGGCCATAAGGATCGTTAAGGGACTGGAGCATATGTCACATGATGTGAGGCTGAGAGGTGGAACTGTTCAGCCTGTAGAGAAGTCGTGGCACTTATTTATGGCTCACCTCAAGGTACTGTAGGGTTGCAAGCACAGTGGAAACTGTGCAGAAGTTTTCTACTTTTAAAACTATTTTCTTTTGCTAAACTCTGCTTATGTAGGAATATAGGTACTAGCTTGGTTTGCTGGAGGTTGTTTACCTGCAAACGCTGCAGCACTCCTAGGTGAAAAACCTCTGAAATTCAGAGACATGTAAATGCTTCTGAGGATACAGTAGCCTGTCTAAGAATGTGGGAGTTGCCGACTGCTACCCAAAGTAGGTAACATGATGAATTTTGACACATAAGGGAGGGCCATCGGGCAGAATAAAAAGTACCAGGTTGAGGGACGACCCCATTCTATAACAAGGAAAGATTTGTTGTCTTCAGCCATCAGGAGATAATAGGGAACTAAAGCTGTTTAAGACTTTTAGATGATTCCAGTCACAGCCCTTTTCATTTTTGTGATGGAAAACATCTAAAGAATCTTAAGATACATTGGTATATTTGACCATCACAGTCATCCTGATTAGTTTTCAGGACAGTCTTTTCCTGACTAACCTTAAGAAGCAGTACCTTAAGATCTTTATCCCACATCTAATTGATATCTTGAGTCTTTAGAGCATCCTGAGTTATGCTCAGACATATATATAAATATGGACTGAATTTTGGCTCATGCAGAAGAGAAAAAACATCATGTGATGTTTTTTCAATCCATCACATTTCTACTGTGCATTAGAACTGTGCTTTACTTATTATAGTTCAACGAACTTATAGAAAAACCCCAGACATATTATTAAAGAAACTTTACAATAAATGCAGACATAAAAGGTTCTTCATCCTGAACGAAGTCTCTTACCATAACCTCTACAGACACCTGGCTCCATAAGGGATACCAGAGCGTTTTGAGATTAACAAAAATTTTCTAGCAATGCAGCTTTTCATCAGAAGATGCAGATTTACAGAGTGCGAAGGATTAATTTGTTACATTTCAGGTTTTACAGACTTTCATCAAATTAATTCCTGCTGGTCTGTCCTCAATTTAAGTATCTTAGAAACTGTGGCATCACTGATATGAGGATCCTCAATAAAACTAAGAATCTTGACATTTTCGTTAGAGTTAATATCTGCTGAAATCAAGCAGCACATCAACTTCACTAGACAGACACCTACAGTGTCTGGGGAGGCACCTTTCACAGAAAGTTTGGAAATTTTATGTTTCTTTTCAGATTCAGCCTTTCAAAAAATAAAATTTCTCATAATGCATAAACACTGCTTTTTGGCAAGCAATACTGTTTGACTTTGCAGTACACTGAACAGAGTTCCTGTCCAGTATTTCTGGACAGGAAACTGCCTTTAGTTTCCTGAGTATAAAATCCAGCATTAAGCTAGAAAAATATAAGATCACTAAATGCAAATTAATACATCTGTATAAGAATTATATTAACAATATATCTTGCATCCACAGACATTCTGGGGGAAAAGTGTCTATGAGATACAGTTTATCAGGTAGCTCCCAGCCCTGGGATCCAAAACACAAAGGCTTAATTTCTAGTTGTAGGTACTGCTACTTTGTGTCTCTGTTTTCCTACCAGGAAATGATAATGAGCTCTTCCTCCTTTATAAAACATTTTAAGATCTACTGGAGTTACACTGATTAAGAAACAGATATTTGGGTTTGCTATTATTTAAAATAATGAAAATTAATAAGACATTGAATTAATGTGAATTTTCTGAACCTCCTAATTTGGATTTCTTTCTTATTACATCAGGCCTCTACAGAATTAGTTAATAATGTCATGAATAAACAATATATTATTATGATTTTTTAATATGGTCAATCTACAATAAATATAAGCCATGTTAAAAAAACACATCGATGGAAATCTGTGCTTAATCCGCACAAAAATCAGCCTGTTAAAAAGAACTGAACAACAAAGATAACAGTCCTGAAAATGCAGAACTGACCACCATGACTTACAAACATGCCAAAAACTTCTCTGACCTATTCAGGAAGCACATCTTGAAGCATTTCTGCCTACAGACTCCCAGGAATTATATTGCCGATTGCTAACTACAATTTGCTGAGGTATAGTTCTGCTCAGAGCTGCCCTAAATTCGGTATAACCAGCACCCCTGCTAGGAGCAAACCCAGAAGCTGCTCCCTGGTTCTTCCTCCCATTTTTCCTGTGCATATCCACCTTTTGACCCATAAGTTCATGTCCTCAAGAAGCTGGCAGGAGGGAAAAGCACTTTTTTTAGAGTTGGTTCACATTTATTTGTATTAGGAAAGAGGGCATGGAGCAGTCTGGCCCACCTGAATCCAGTGTCAGTTTTCCAAGTGTAGCCCATCCTTGTACAGTTTTCTTTATCACAATTCCAGCCCCCTCTTTAGTTTTCAGCTATTGCTGCACACCTCTGCTCAGACCTCTGTGTGACAACTTTTATGTCTCTCCTCAGAGAGACCTTGAAAATTCCAGGCCTGTCAGCCTATCAGAAGCTTAGCCTATTTTTACTAATGTGCATTACCTGATGGTGCCCAATTATACTTTCATAGTCCCTTATGAGGGTTCTTATCAAAAAGTCTTTTGAAAATTCAAGTATGCTGTTTCCACCAGGTCCCCTGCATTAACACTGAAAAGAGCTCTAACAAGGCAGAGAAGCATATTTTTTTCTCAGAGAAGCAGTGCTGCTTTGATCCTGAGAAGCTATACTTATCCAAGCATTGTGCTATTCTATCCCTAATTGAACCCTCAATCGGGTTCCCTGCTATCATAATAAAGTTTAGTGATCTGTAAATCCTCAGATGGCCGAGAGCCTCATTTTGAAGATAAGCATCATGCTAATGAGTTTTAAGTTTTCAGGCTTCCTTGCTGTAAAGACTGTAATATATCCTTGTCAATGTTGCTTCTCTTTAATGCTTTGTTTGTTTTTATATCCTTGGATGAATATCAGTCAGTCCTTGTGATTTACTGCTCCTGGGTTTCACGAGTTGTACCAGAGCTTCAGTCTATCAAAGGCCACAATGTGATTTTAAGTAAAAAGTGCCCTTTTAACAGTATTTTCCCTATGTTCCACCATAAAGATTGATGCACGAGTGTACTGTAATTCCTCTGCTTATTCCTATTATAGCTGATAGAAAAGAAAAAAAACACCACAGGAGTGGAACTTTATTTAAAAATACTTTTTTCAATGTACCACTGTCCTAGGATATTACAAAACTTACTGTGAGAGCTTGCTTAGCAGGACTGAAGCCAGCAATATGAAATCACCCAGGTAATTTTCAACACTTTAGTCCACGATGGAAAAAAGCCTCAGTTTATCTGAATCCCCTCTGCAAATGCTCCCCCTCCTCACCTCCTCTGAAAGCTCAAGGCAACTCCAAATTTAGGTGCACCAGTTGAATTCCTTAAAGAAAGACGAGTGTGAGACAAAAAAGCAAACAACTCTCCAGAGCTCAGTTTGGAGTCCCTCAGTCAGCATCTGCTTCAAAGAGCATCTTTGTCTTCTCTAAGAGCCCACTGCTTTCCACCCACTGTGGACCTGCCCAATGCACCAGCTATATCAGCTCCCTAAAGGACACATTCCTGTATATTTGGGAAAACAGTGCTGTGTCCCAGTATTCTGTATAGAGTCTCTCTCCGTGTTTCCCAAGGTTGATTTTTTTTTTTCTGGAAGACTTATAATGCTGGTGAACTGTCATTATTTTTAAGCACACCTCAGTTTGAACATAATTTTGTTCACAGGGCAGTTGCACAATTAGAGAAGAAAATATGAGCTGAAATAGCAATGCTGCTTTTGAACACGAAGTGCAAGAGAGACATGCTCTTTTGTCCACAATTAAAAACAAAAATTCTGTTAATTTTCTCTTTGAAAACCTCTGGACATTCATACCTATGAGGGAGGATGAAGGAAAAATAAGGAGAGGGAGAGAACTGACTGGAGATGGTAATCCAGGCTAGTGCTGTTTCCTGTCTTAGGGAATATTTACCAAAATTTGATCAAGGAGTATAAGACTTCGAGAAGTTATAATTTTCACATGGGTGGGAAGGAGGTTGCTTGAATTTTTAATATAATTGCCAAGAAGGCTTGGATGTAGTCAGTCTTCAACCTAAGGATAAAGACTGCTGAACCCAGATACCACATATACCAGCTGGTTGTATTCTGGGCATGAATTAAAGTTGTACAATGGTAGCAACTGTTATTTGCCATGGCAATACCTCCCAACATCTGCAAATGGAGTGCATGGAATACAAGAGGATGGACTCATAGTTCCAGCAGCAGACTGTTGCCCTGAGAAACCAGATCAGCCGGTGACCCAGCCACAGTTCTCCAGTCGTTCACTAAGCAAACTACACACCAGACATTTCAGAGCCTCTAATGGTCTATTCTTCATTTTCTGGCTGGGTAAGCTTGCAGTGCTGGGGCAACGATCTGTGTACGTGCCATGTCAGCTGAAATCAGCGATAACTCTGATCAGAGCACATTAATTAGAGGTGCTCATAATGTTTTGGCATGATGATGCTTCATCCAAGTCAAAATATTGCATAGGTGGCTTTAATGATCTTTATTTTGAGGAAAATAGAACCCGTTGGTAAGGGCATGGGCACAGCACAGTAGCAGGAGGGTCAAGTCCCCACTCTGTCAGATTTGAGGCAATAATACACACATGAAAAGCTTTGCTTTTTTAGCAGGCAGTTCGGCAGGGACATCAGCTGGAGGCTATGCTGACACGGGCACAGGATGCAGTGCCATGGGGATGAATATGTACAGCAGAACAGCTAGAGCTGAAGGACAAGGCTCAAATTAAAGGTGGTTCCAGGGTTAATGACAGTCTGGTTTGCTGGGCTGAATGTCTATCAGCAGGTTGGAAAGCATCAGGTGTCCTCCAAAGCACATCTTTTAGTTTCACCCAAAAAGAATTCATTCAATGAGGATGATAAAGAATCACTTCAATTTATCTCTGACCAAAATTAAAACATTAATGTGGATGTACCCAGAGATTCCAATATACCAAGCTTGTGGTCTGACCAATAAGTATTTTTACTGCTCCAATTTTGCAGTAAAATTCAGAGTTTTCAATTCAGTGTAGATCAGAAACGAATTAAAAACGTCAAAAGGCTCTCTGAAGCAGAGCTGTTGGCATGTGAGTAGTTTTACTCAGTACAACATGCTGCTGCACACTATGAAGAAAAGACATTGTTCTGCCTCTCAAGTTGGCAGGGAGAGTCATTGACATGCTTGGTGTTAAAGACTCTGATTTGATCCTCCATTTCAGACAAGAATTATAGCATGTTCTAACTTTATAGAAGTATGACAAAAACTAATGAACTTTTATAAAGTATTCACATACTATAGAGCTGAGAGGGAAAAATAAAGTTCAACAAAAATATTGTAATAATATTCTGTATTGAATAATATCACTTAATGGATAATGAAGGAAAGACAAAGTTTTGTATGCTTGTCTATTTTTCTATTAAGTAAGCATCATTTCTTCGGCATGGCGACAAAGACTAGGGCCTACAGAAAGCCAGTACATCAAAACAGACTTTAAAATGTTATCATCTGTTTATACTACATAACTTTGTAGGAAATTATGCATAATAAGTAACATGCACATGGAGACTAAAGCTAAGAGGACTTCAGAATTATTGTGAAATACTTAGATTTGCAACCTTCAAGAAGGTAATGGAGATTTTATATGTAAGATATCTGTCTCTCTCTATGTCTGTCTAAATATCTCTTCACTAATATAACATGCCAGTGACATTGCTCCTGAGGTTTGCTTACCTGTGAATTAATAAAGGATTTAAATATAAGAAAATACTAATCCCTCCAAGTGTAAATAAATTGTTAAATTTATGCACCCATTTGAAGGGATGGATTTGGGGGAGCTGGGGAGATGCCTCTATCTTTATTTGTTCATGTACTTCAGTATGAACAGCTCAGCATGACAGTGCTGCTCTACCTCCAGGAAAACTGTTGTCCTACTGCTACTACGACTGACTGGCAGCAGCGCTGCAGGTCATGGTCACAGGAACAGCCTGTCAATACCCCAAGCTAATTCCTCGGCAGGATGTCAGTGAGGAAATAGGAGTCTCAGAGTGGTCTCTGCACTCTGAAAAGAAATTCTGAAAATACAATACAGCTCTATTCAGGCTGATTTTTTTCCTGGGGGCAGGTTTCTATAGAGGCCATCAAACCAGCAACCCAGCTATTCTGTGTGTGGCTGCACTCCAGCACCAGAACACCCATCAGAAAATGCAGAACCTGACTGCAGCTTCCAAAGGCTTTTGTGGCTATGTCCAGCCTCAGATTCTCTCCCTCCAACCCCTAACATGCTGGGATGTGCTGATTCAGAAGGAAGGCTGTTTCTCTGGAAACTACAATAATGGAGCTTTGTTCAAATCCAGAAAATGAAATCTTGGGATGGCTCAGCGAAGAGGAGCAAACAAAGTGTAAGAACAAGGCAATGAACATATTTAAGTGTGAAATTGGAAAACTGTGATCTGAATAGGAGTGAGCTTGAGGAGTCACAGAAGCTAAATACCCAATCAGAACCCACAGATCCTAACAACCTCCTGAAAGGCAGCAGGTGCAGGGTGCCCTCAGAGCAGACAGCACATCCAAAGGGCATCCTGCCTGTGTTTCCCAGCCTTGTTCTTGCTGTGAGCACTGTGGCTCACTTTCACAGCCATTAATGAGAAGTAATGCACTCTTCAGCCCTTCAAGGGTTTTGCTCACTCAGGATGTTATGTGCTTTGACAGTTTCTCAGGGGGGAGAGTATTCTAAAACTACCAAACTCTGCCAAAAATACAGTATGTATTTCTTTTCACAAATTCTTAGGTTAATTCAAGCCTCAAGTGACTGCTATTCAAGTGTCCTCTAAATGTGAATGGGATTGAGGATTTTATTTTTATCACTACAGAGCACTAGGCATTTTATTAAACGTTGGCCAAGCTGTCAGCAATGCAAAACTTTCCCCAGCAGAAATACAACACAAAGTGTAAACTCTTGTGTCTACCAGTACTTTTATGAGAATCTGAGTAAACCATGGAGAATTTATTGAATGAACTAAAATATTTGTGCCCCACAAAGGCTACCTGAAAAAAGTTCACTTTTTACTGACAGGCAGTTGTTCCTGAAATGCAGGGTTGGAGGAAATACCATGGATACAAAGCCATGAAAACAAGTCTACCTAAAACTGGGTAGATACCTTGTGATCACCCAAGTTCTAACCTAATCAGGTCTAAAGTCTGGATCGGCTTAAAAATATGCAAGGATCTTTGGTTTTTATAAAATACGCTGAAGTTATTGATTCTATTTCTTACTTGAAGAATTGGCTAGCAGCTCTCAAACCTCGTGATGATGCATTGATTTAAAGCTTAGTGTGGTTGAAAAAATGTGAGATGCAATAGATAAACAATTCTCTCTCCTGTCATTAGCACTGGTATCCTGAGAACAAGGACAAATGCTATAAATTCTGCAGAAGCAGGCAGAAATAGTGATAGAAGTTTCTATCTAGACAGTAATGCTAATAACAACTACTTGGGTCGTTAGGCTACCCTGAAAATTGTGCTGCCACATCTTCACTGCTGATCAGCCAGCTATATTGGGTCTTTAGTATATGTAGTCACATATCTTGTTACAATACTTTTGGAAGTCTCCAAGTCAAATATTGAGGTCCTTTGCTTAAAGTGTAAAATCTGCTGCTTGAAGTACAAATGACACCTTAGAAAGAAAGACAAGGCCAAGTAAGTAATCAGTCAGCATTCCTGGGAAAAGTACAGACAAATCCACAAAAGGTTACCAGCATGGTTATGACAATGGTACAGGAGGTTCCAGTGGCTTCAGTCCTGCTGCTGACTGCATGAGGCTGCCAAGAGCCACCTGTACCAGAGCTGGCATGTCTCTTTGAAATTACTAACTTGGTTTTGCTACAACAGAAAACAAAGCTTCAGAATTTCCTGGGACAACTTATGCTTTACGCAGCTAAACAGCACTTGGTAGTTCACTACAAGATTTCCACTGAGACACCATCAAGGTTGTGATCAATATTAGTGACTATTGCCTGGTTTCTGACACGTGGCCAGGGTCCATAGAAGGGAGGAAGACCTGGTGGGCAAGCGTTGCCATAAAAAGCATATCCTTTGTAAGTATTGTCAAAAGCAATTGGTCTGAAAGCAACAAATATTTTCCTGTGCTTGTTTTCTTGCCACGCTGTTGCAGACAACCCGAAGCCCAGATGACTCAAGGCTGTCACAAATATCTGAAACCATATGTGAAGGTTGTGGGGCTCCTATAGTCTGGGGCACTCATTTCAAGCCCTGATGCAGGAATATGTGTCAGTGCCAAATCAAAACTGGCCAGATATTGCCTTGAGTAGCAGTTGCTGCTTTGGACCAGGGACTAACACTGGGATCTTTCACTTTCATGAGTGTCCTACACTCCCATACAACTGTGAGACTAGGTCTCAATCTGGCTTGTTGAGCATGTGTTATATGCACTCCCATTAGGTATGGGAGGAAAAGGTTCAAGCCCTTGGTATGTATTTAATACTAAATGAAATCTCAACAAAGGCTGTGTTCTATCCCTGTAGCTGCCTCAAGGTTAGGACACACCTGCCATATGGTGGACTGAAGACCCATCCAAGTATTTTGAGTACCATTTAATTGCTTTTAATCAGCAACCAAAAGCCAACATCAAAAAGCCTTCCTTTGAAACAGAATACTGTGAAATCTCAAATTATTTCCTACCCAGATCGAGGTGTAGGACGGCAGAGCTAGAAACTGGACTTTTATCTAAATTCAGTTATCTGGTACCAGGCAAACCTAAGCAGTTGGGTTTTCTCTCAAGGTGACTGTGCAAAGGTATTCCAACCAAGCTGTAACAGTATTCACAGGCACTGAAGTTAACAATGTGTCAGCCATTAATACTGCTTAAACCTCAGATTTACAGAAGGATTTTCTTCTCTGTGCTTCAGAAGAATTCACTGGTTTCTTCTTGTGTAACTGATTACAATGGGAGTTCTTGACAGCTCTATCAGTCAGATAAGGGCACTTGAAACTTTTCTGCACTATTTCTAAGTCAAAAATACCTTAAGATGTGTACTACCACCTACACAAAGGGTAAGATTTTATTTTTGAAAGGACTGCTTACTGCCAATCACCTCCTAAGGGGTAGTCACGAAGCCTCATAAAGGATGCAGTTCCTTATGAAGTTTTAGGGGCAGCATTAACTACTAACAGAAGTCATCCCAAACACCAGATATTGCCAGCTGTCAGAGCCTTTCACTTCACCTTTGAAAAACAGCCGCAGTGTCACTTTGCAGAAAGACAAAAACTACATCCATGAGCAAACTTGTTCAGACCCAGTTTGGCATCACGTCTGTGTGGCTGTAAAGCACAGATCATCTGGAGCAGCAATTAAAGTTGGAGGAGGAGGAAGAGGTCAGTGGACCAGTCAATAATCAGAGCACCTTTTCCCCACAGCTGGCACACAACCCTTCTGCAGTTTGTTGCTTAATTAAAGTTTGGTGTTTTCTGCAGTGCACTTCTGCCATCTAGAGGTTTTCCTGCCCTGATGAAAATCTCTTCAAGAAGAGATTTTTTTCTCTTCTGTATCCCAAACATTTTTAATCAGGTATCAAACCTCTGATGAAAGGAGGGCAAGGCTAAGACTGATATCACATATGACTAAACTAGAATTAAGAATAGGTTGGAAATACGAAAGAGGTTTCTTTTGAATCATAGCTTTGATGGAGTGCAGATTTTACCACGATCCCTCTGAAATAAAACATTTTGAAGCAAAGGGGATAATGCAGGAGACCTAAATCAAAAATTCTAAAAACTCCGGTGCAAAACACCTATATTTTTAATGTTCTCTGAGTCTGGAAAAGAAAAAGATTTATGCCATCACCCACAAAATAATTGTAAGTCAATACAATTATAATGAAGGTTGATTTTGTGATCAATACAAACCTTTTACAAACTGCATTGCTGAGACACTGCAGTTAAACATCCCTAAGCAAATAAGGTAAGGGGATTTACATAATGAATCTCTCCAGTCACCCTGTCACACAACAACCCACGTGGTTAACTCCGACACCCAAGATGTACTTAAACATTTTCCAACATCCCCAGCTGTTGATGCACTTGGGAAGACAGTTTCATTAGCTCAGCTACATACTATCTTGCAAGCTTTGAGTACCCCTGATATGCTCACATTTCCTATTTAAAAGCCAGTGTCTGCTCCTCCTCTCTCATTAAGGAACTACCCACTGCTCCATTAGGAGAGAGAATACACAGGAGAAAACTGAACAGGAGAGGTGAGTGTGGCAGGGTGAAAGCCCCAAGGCAGGATGCAAATCAGGATTTAGGATACGTGTTCACACTGCGACTGAGGGCTGCCTCGAGGTTGCCTTTAACACCACTCTTTAATGGTAAATAGGGAAGCGGAACTCCAGGGACAGATAAAGGCTGTCCCAGATGGTGCTTGTGAGCCAAGTACATCTGGCAGCATGTTGCCAAACATACACAGAGAGTTCATGTTCAGGCTATGCATGAGGTAGTTTGAAGGCAAGTGGACCATGAGCCAGTATGCTCCTAGTTGCTCTTGTGCATCCATCAAATCCGTCCACCCATCAAATGCAACGCAGTATACTCACTGAAATGTCAGCTGCCTCAGCTAAAATAAACACCCAAAATTCATGTTCAACAGATGCCTGAAAGTTGACCTGGAAGATCTGGATCCACCTACAGCTCTGTGTCTGGAAACCTCCTGCTCCTCCTGAAACCCTGCTTGAATCTCAAAGCTGATGTGAGGCAAGACCCAAGTGCCCTCAGCAACCACAGTCAAGAGCCATGTTTGGTAAACACCTAACACACAACAACACGATCGGCCTGCGGACAATGTAGGGCTGCAGATTCATTTTTTTGATAGAATGGGTGGAGGAAATTGTCTGAATTTTCAATGTAGAGTTGGTTTATACATAACTGCATGGTGCGAGAGGAAGGCTTAGGAAGTGATGCCAACCCATTGCACATCTTCCTGGGGCATGCTCTGAGCACTGAAGCATAAAGCCCCTCAGCACCTGCACTATAAAAGTGAGCTCTGTTCTGTTTTTGGAAGAAGAAAAGCCAATATTCACTCTCAGGAGTAAATTATGGGTCCTGGGCACCAGCATGCCTCCTCACATGGCTCAATAACAGCCCTGTGTTATGGATTCCTGCTGGGATATTCTGCATTTCTCCCTGCTCTGGATATGCCCCTCTCAATAAATTTTCAGTAACTATACAGGATTTATTTACCTTAATACTGAACATTGGTTTCAACTCTGAAGACTACGTATGTCCTAAATAATCACTATTCAGGACCTGTTGATCTAATTGAAGTCTTTGATGACCTGAAAGAGTTCTCTGATCCTGTTACCTATTTCTGCTGCCCAATAAATAAAATGCAGTCATCAGGAACAAACAGTGCCCTAATGCTGGAAAGAGCTCAGAAGCAAACATGAGAGAGAGGGACACAAGCATGTCAGAGTCTGAATTACTGGGGCGCTCCTGGGCCTCTGCTTTCATCATATGCCAGTCCCAAGGCAGCTCAGGTTCCTGAAGAAGCACGAGTGCCAGAGAAAGGCCTCACTGGTTTTTGTGTGATAGTGGAGGCAAGGAAAGGTTTACTAGCACAAAGTACATCCATTCCAGCAGGCACGAGGAATGGAGTCCCTGAGCTTTGTCTCTTTTGAAGACACCAAGTACTACTCAGTTGAGTGGTTAAGCTCATCCACTTCATCAGCCTTTAAAGGATTTGCTGTGCTGTGGAGCTGCCTCCCAGTGCTCAGGTATGACTCCACTGAGTGCTTTAAAGTTTTAGTAAAAATTGACTTGCATCTTGACCCGTTAAGCACTTCAGCTCTTCTGCCAAGCAGGAATCCCACTACTGGTGTCCCAGGAATAAAGGCCATAAACAAGCAATAGAAACATCCTGCAGAGTAACCTTTTTGTTCAGTGCTCACAGAGTGGCTAACACAGTGGGATAGCAGCAACACAAATCATCATTATTATCATCCTGAAAGACAGAGGGAAAAATACCTAAAGGAACAAAATTGAAAAGGGAAGCATACTTTCCAGGTCAGCTTTTAAACTAGAGGCTGCACTCAAGTGTGTTGTGATTTAACTGAAGGAACTTTTTATCCTCTGTGTGTTATAAAATACACAGCAAGATGTGACTAAATAGATATAACTCAAATACAAACTTCTCCAGGGAAGCAAGAGAAAGGCACTCTGCTAGAAACAACAGCTGAAGACAATGCATTGAATTTCAAGACCTATATTCTGCTTTTTAAGCATTAATAAATGGAATGATGCTATTGTCACTGGTATTGATTTGAAGTCATTAATTTCATGAAAGTGATTGACTGGTGACAATGAAATAATTCTATATGGTACTATTAAAAATACAGAATATTTAAAAACACAGAATATGTAAAAATACTGAATCTAAGTCTATTTACTCCATTTGGGCTCAGCTGCCTGAACATGGTCCTCACATAAATTGCAAGGGAATCTCTGCTCTGGCACCTGGAACACCCCTTCCCTTCCTCCCTGACACTGGTGTCTGCAAGGCTGTTTCTCTCATATATTCCCACTCCTTTCTCCACTGCTGTTCTTTCCCTTTCTTGAATACATTATCCCAAAGGCACTATCACTGTCCCTGATGGGCTCGGCTTTGATCAGAAGTTAGTCTGCCTTGGAACTGGTTGGCATTGGATCTGTTGGACATGGGGGAAGCGTCTAGCAGCCTCTCACAGAAGCCACCCCAGTAGTCCCCTCCTGCTAGCAAAACCTTGTCACACAAACCCAATACGTTATCTTTGTGTTTCATGCCAGGTCCTCCCTGGAACAGTGTTGGAGGTATAGAGAGGATGTGAACATTCAGGGGTGGTTGGTCTCTGGGGTGAAGCACTGCCAGCACAGGAGGTAGAACAAAGCTCGTATCAAACAGAGTGGTATAAAAAAAGGTGAGCTCTGTTTGGTACCACTTCTGGTTTTTCATATTCCTCATCTCAGACCCAGTTCTTCCTCCCATGTTTCCCACAGGCCCAGGGAAAAGACCAAGAATATCACACTCCATGTGGCTGGTGCCATGAATTGATCCCTATTCAGCAGCCAAAGGAGATATTAGGGTTTAAATGAACCCTGTGCTTAGGAACAAATTACACCAGAAAATATATTACAGGTCTTGCTCTTACATTTGATGAACTGTATGTCTATTGATTTAAAAATATATTTTTCTTTCTTATTGTCACTTAAATGTATGGGATAGTAACTGATTCATGAAGCAGTACGTATTGTTTCTTTTAACTCTGATGATAATTACTTTTATTTAATGAATAAGGTCCAGGTTCAATAAAAGACCCATCTGGCTTCATATAATAAATTGATTTTATTGGGCTGCTGTGAAGCGGAAGCTAGAGAGAGTTTTTATTGAATCTAGGCCCAAACACAATATATCACAACTCTCATTTCATCTTATTTCATCTATTAATAAAACTCCATTTAATATCCTTGGATATTTTTCAAAAGGTTTGTCCTTTATCCTCTTTGTCATAATTAGCACGGAGGGTAATTAGTTTTTACATAGGCGTTTTCCTTCATCTAGATAAAAGTCATCTAAATTATTTTCATTTGCTTATGGAAATGAGAACACCACGTTTTTATTTCTCCTTCAATTGCTCCCTGGTGATTACCTTAATTGGAATTACTATTTCTATACTGCTGTTGTGGAGTTTAACTCTTCAGGAACTGTTGTGGTGGATAACAAGCCCAGAACACTTGGGTGATGGCAAATGAACTGGCTCTGCACGGACCTAAAGCCTCCAGCTGCCCTGTCAAATATCCATGGCAAGATTTTGAAGGTCACAGGACCCTTATGACTTTGCTCAGACTCCTGGGGTAGTCACTGGGGAGGGAGCACATCCCTGTATCCCTGTGCACTGCCTCAGGGGAGGCAACTGGGGTCACTTCCACACTGGGGTGTTCACACTGGTGTCCCACCACCAGCTTGTTCTGACTCCAGCACAGGAAATCACGAGCCCTGAGCAACAGTCACTGCTCTGCCTACCTCAAATCCATTGCCATAGTAACTAAAGTCTTTGGGATGCCCCAACTCGCAGCACTGCACCTGCAAACACAAGTAAGAGGAGAAGGTGAGGTGAGGCAGCAAAGGTTTTGCCCAACTAAGGCTCACCTCCACCACAGGGCTTCCATCTGCCTTCAGGGAACTTTCAAGGGAGCTGTCTGTGTTGCTGCTAAAACACTCTCTATTTGTTTGCTCAGGAAGGTTATTATGAAAAAAATGAAAAAAATATATATCTGCAATTCATAGATTTTTATATAGTTTTACATGCAATACAGTGTCACATAGAACTCCTTATTTGCATCTAATAAATATATATTTTCTAAAATGTCTTTTATTTGGGACAATATTTGCATGGAAGTATAAAGTAAAATAAATTAATATTAAATTATATATTGCAATAATAAAATTATGATAAAATATTATTGATTAAGTAAAAAGAATACTTTAATTTTTATTCTAGTTTCTGAATCAGATGGGCTAAAAAGAATTCAGACTCCAAATTTATTCTTCTCTCTTTCTTTCAATATGAAATGAAAATTTCTGTTTTATCAAAAAAGATGTAAAGAATTTTCAGATTTCATAAATATTTATCTTTTATTATGACTATTTTTAATTCATTACTAATATTTCAAGGACACCAACTCCTTAGACTGTTGTTAGCACAATTTTGCTGCTACTTTGGGTTAATCTTCATGGCATTCTGCAAATACCCTCTCTCTTCAAGAGAGAAGGAAGGTGTGTAAAAAACAGGGAAGATAAAATTGAAAAATATTGAATATGACTAGATTTAATACCTATTTAATACCTATTTGACATCTTTATGTCATAGACTCAGTGGTATCTTTTCTTTAATATTCACATCATTAGAAACTCACATCTTGACCCTTCTCACATCAACAGAAACACTTTCAAAGTAAGTGTAATAAAACTGGGAGTGCAGGAAAAAGAAGACCCATAAAAATGAAGCACAAAATGAAAAACCTGGGCAAGCATATTCATTCAGAAATTAACTCTGATGTGTACCTAAGGGCATATCTAAGAAAGGAAAAGATTTTCCAGCTGATGGCCACTCTTAGCCCCACAGTATGGGACAAAACTAGCTGTGATGTATCTGTAACCATACTACAACCAACAGTCCAACAGTCCATACATGTCCAACAAACAGAAACCAAGTTGTAAATGATTGAATCCTATGAACTTTGTTGCTGAGGAACCAGAAAAACCTATTTTTCAAATACTCAGATTTCAGATTTCACACTGAAGGTGAAAAAACACTTCTAAGCATCTGAAAACTCAATAAGGAAACCCAAGAGAACAATGCAGAATATGAGATAACAGCTCAGAGTCACACCTCAGAGCAAAACTTCACTTTGGAGACTTGTCTGCCTAAAATTTGAAACAAAAAAACCCAAACAAACCTCCAAACTCTACACTGGGTGTCAACTATTTAAACTGTCTAATCACCAGAATATCCTACTCTGGGTTTCTGCATGCTGCTTCAGGGATCAGTTAGAAGTACAACATCTTCCTACCAATCCTGCAGGTTTCATCCTCTCTTCCACTTGGGCTCGGGGGTTGCCAGCTGCCAAAAGCACAAAGCTAAATACTGAATGAGATACCTATGGCACGATTAGGGCAGGAGGGAGAGGAAGGTGAAAGAAACATGTTTGCTGCAATTATTCATATAAGTAAAGCACTTTAATGTTCATCTTCAGAATCAGAATAACTAAGGATATTCCTGATGATGGCATGGTGCAGTAAGAACTGAGGAGGGCAGACACAGAGGGCTAACGGTGCTTCATTCCCTGTATCCTTGGGTAGGAATGGGTGCACTTGAAGTGTAAGGAAGAGTTCAACTGAAAACAGCCCCTGCCCTGTGATGACACCTTTTCCTTTCATCCCATCTTTTGTTTTGCCACAGGCATTAAAATGGAGAAGCAGAGACTGCAGGCTACTGGAGAAGAGAAGACAGTTGATAACTAAGCAGTGCCCTTTGTACTGTGGTCCTGGAGCAAGGCATGAGACAAGGCTTTGCTAACAAGATACCACAGAAAACACTTTAAAAGTAAGAGATAATGAAGGATCAGCAGCTATAGCAGGGTTTTCAACGGAAAGGAGGGATTAATTCTGAAGGTACACTGTGGGCTTGGCACTTTAGAAGGAGGCTAACCTGGGGAAGTGGAAAGTCTTGGAGGCTGGAAGAAGAAGCAGATCTGAGATGGTATCATTAGTGTCAGGGAATTTCTGGAGATGAGGAATTCACATAGGGGTGATTGTTGGGAGGGAGTCTGAAGTAGTTATTTGCAGTGCAGCTAGGTTAGATATCCCTGAGAATTCCTATCCAAGGTGTCCCAGTGACTTGCATAAAAAGCTTATAATTTGTTGTCTAATGGTTTCTGTCATAGAAATAATGTCATAAAAGCACAAGTAAGAACTCTCACCACCTAACCTTAGGTGTCAATGGCGACTGGAGGACTAGTTTCCAGTGTTCTCATGTAGCTAATGGAAATGGGCTTCTTGCGAGGGATTCAACAAAAGCCCACCACAGACAGTCTGATTTGTCTCTACAGAGGGAAGCTGGATGAGTAGCATAGAGTAGTGACCTATCTTTTACATAGGTAAGACAAAGCAGACTTAAGCAAATAACTCAAGATGAGTTGATTGTTAAGAATTTCCCACATGATAATAATGCCTTCTTTGCCTCTGTCTTCAACATTGATGGACCCTGGACCCCTAGAGCCCAGTGTTGGAAGACCATGACTGGGGAGATGCCAAACTCTCAGCTGACTCTGAACTTATTCAAGACTTGCTACTCCATCTGGATGTGCATAGAGGGCCCAATGGGATTCATCCCAGGGTACTGATAAACACGATCTCTGCGTTATTTTTCAACTGTCCTGGGAGTCTGGAGATGCCCCAGTTGACTGAAAGCTGGCAGATGTTGTCTCAATTTTCCAGAAGGGTAAGAAGGAAGACCCTGGAAACTTCAGGCCTGACAGTCTCACTTCAGTGCCTGGTATAATTATGGAGAATATTATTCTGGGAGTTACTGAAAAACATTTCAGAGACAATGCAGTTGTTGATCGTAGTCAGCAAGGGGTCAGGAGGGGAGAGTCCTGTTTGACAAACCTTATTTCCTTTTACAGCAAGGTCACCCACCTGGTTGACCAAGCAAAGCCAGGAGATGTGATGGTTTGGGATTTTAGCACAACTTTTGATACTGTCCCTCAGAGTATTCTTCTGGATAAACTAGTCATCACACAGCTAGACACATCCATTGTAATCTGGTGATCAGTTGGATGACAGCTTGGGTCAAAGGGTTACAGTAAATGGGGTTATATCATGATAGCAGCCAGTCACCAGTGGGGTTCCACAGTGTTCCATTTTAGGTCCAGTTCTCCTTAGGGCTAGTTCTTTCTACAATGTTTTTATAAATTATCTGAACAGAGAAACCATATGTACATTAAGTAGATGTGCAGATAATGCTGAAGTTTAAGGAATTGTGGATTCCCTCAAGGGTAGGGAGGTCTTACAAAGAGATCTAGATAGACTAGAGAACTGGACAATCACCGACCATATGAAATTTAACAAGAGCAAGGGCCAGATTCTCCACCTGGGATGGAGTAACCTTGATTATATGTACAGACTGGGGAATGAGAGATCTTGGGGCAAGCTGAATATGAGTCACATGTGTCCTTGCAGCCAAAAGGATCAGGAGTATCCTGAGATGTATCAAGTACTGCATGGTCAGCTGGTCAAGGGAGGTGATTGTTCTGCTCTACTTTGCACTGGTGCAACCTCACCTCAAGTGCTGTGTGCAGTTTTGGGTGCCACAATATAAGGATATAAAGCTATCAGGGTATGTCCAGGGGACCACAACCAAGATGGTGAAACATCTCAAGGGGAAGACTTATGAAGAGTGGTTGAGGTCACTTTTTTGTTCATCTTGGAGAAAAGAAGGCTGAGGGGCGACCTCATCACAGTCTACAACTTCATCAAGATGGGTAGTAGAGGGGTAGACACTGATCTTCTCTCTGATGACCAGTCATAGGACCAAAGGAAATGGAATGAAGTTGCATCAAGGAAAGTTCAGATTGGACATTAGGAAAAGGTTCTCTGAGAGGGTGGTTGGTCACTGAAACAGGCTCTTCAGGAAAGTGGTTGCCACACTAAGCCTGTCAGAGTTCAAAGTATGTCTGGATGTTGCTTTTAGTCATATGGTTTAGTTTTAGGTAGTCCTGTGAAGAACAGGGAGTTGGACCTGATGATACTTATGGATCCCTTTGAGATATTCTATGATTCTATATGGGTGGAAGAGCCAGAGACCAGTTAGCTACCTGCTGCACCTCCATTGAGTCAGACAACCTGTGTAATTGGTACTGTTCCAGATGATAGCAATGGATCACCAATTGTCAAACATGTCATGTCTTAAACACGTGGGTTACTTCATAACTTTATCTTCAGACAATTTACTTTCTGATACTTCCAAAAAGTAACAAGTTATTTCAATACATGACAAAAATCTATCTTACCCAAAGCCCATCCAACATCCACTACTTCCATTTATCTTTATGAAACCCCCCTTCACACAGCTGCATCTCTGCATGCTTCATAACAAAAATCACTTTCTATGTTGGCATCTACTAATGAATCTTCCTTAATTGCTGACAGGAGAATAAGCAACATCAGTTTCTCCTATGAAGCCAAATCCAGGTGTTGCTCATTCTTCATAGTTGCTAAAGTAAATGGAAAGCACAGCAGCCACAAGGATTTGGTACATCAAGTTTAAGCTGATGTTCCAGGTAATTTTCCTGTTGCAGCTAATTTGGTATTTTCTTGTTTGTGACTAAAAGTCTGTTGTTCCTTCAAGTTTTGTATACTAACCTCGCCGTGCCAGGGATGCTCTATGTGGTCAGAGAGTGCTAAGGCAAGGAGCACTGTGGAGTTTCTAGGGGATATGTGCACATACAGAAATAGCTGGATATGAAATCTTTAAGGCCCAGCTTCCCTCCCAGACGGTTGCTCCATACACCTAGCAAAAATACATACACATAGCAGAAATGCAATTGATTGCTGCTGTGCAGGATGAGTACTTGAGCAAATATAATGTAAAATTCATATACTGTAATGCAGGAACAGATATGAGTTACTACATAATACAATAGTAATGTCCATGGCCTTTCAAAGATGATCATGTTCCTTCTTCAATCCTTTGTTAGTTCAATTATTTCTCTCTCTGACTTATCATTTTAATTTCTTGTGGTCTTACTGCTTTATGTAATTCAATTTCCAGTTCTCCATGTAACTTCAGCAACTGCCATTCCCACTTCCCCAGTTTTCTGCCATATAGAATACCGATTTTTCCATAGATAGATTAAAATATTTAAAATCTTGGAATATATTTCTTGATTTCATTGCACCATACAAGTTTTAGAAATATAGAAAGAAAATAACTAAGAAGACTTTTCAGTCAATTATTTCAATATTGATGAAGTTGTCTTTGCTCCTTTATCTTAACTTTTTCTAATATGCAGCCATACAGAAAATAAGCATTTTGGTGAGTTTAATGTAAAATATTTTTCCTCTGCCAGAACATGACGCTTCAATATTTTTTCATTAAAAAATCTCAGCACTCAATACACCTAATTAGCATTTTTATTTCCTAAAATTAGCATTTGCTGATAGAAATTATTGGCCCGCTTTAGTTATGTTTATTATTCCCCTGTTGGAGTGTCATCAATAGCAACAGTAATTTATTCTCTTTTAGAGACTGTAACTGAAACCTGAATACCAGGTGTTAAGCCTGGTTAACACCATGACCCACCAGGGAAGCTGGAAAACATGGATGTTCTGTAATTTTCCAGGCCAAATCAAACCTTTTGGAAGTTTTCTACTATACTTGAGACAGATCACAAAGTTCAGAACAATTCTTATTTCACTCAGCTGTTTGCTTGCTAATTGGTGTCAAGTCCAATGTTTTTAAGATAAGACTTGACATTGGAAAGTGGGAGGCAGAGATTATACCTGGAGATTTTCCTTGTTTTGAATCTTCTGTGCCGGTGTCTTATGCTGACTTCAAATTAGTTAGGAAAATGTTTAGCTCTGAGAAGCCTTTCGTAGCTTGGGTCATGAAGAAGAGGCAGCTGCTGCTACTGAGAAAAAGAAATTAAACTCGGAGGGTTTGGACTTCTTGGCAGCAGTGGGATTTTTTTCCTACGTTCTGTTTCAGTGAATTTACTTTCATTAGGCTGCTCTTAGGCTGTTTGGTGAAGTGCCTCCCGCCATCCCTTCCGTCTCCCGAGTTTCCATCCCTGTCCCGCTCTGGGCAGCGCTGGCACCAGGTGGCACCACCGCCCCGCGGTTCTGCAGCCGCAGCGCCCGCCTCCAGCCCCGCCGGCTCCAGCTCCCCGGGGGAGAGGGGGCTTCTGCCATGGCCGAAAACAGCTTTTGTGTTTTGGAAAGGTGATCAGATAGAAACCTCTAGATAGAAGTACTCTAATTCAGATTAGCGTTCTATCTTTATCTCATGGGGAATGTGTAGGATACAAGATGTCGATAACTTGCAAGGCCATATCTGTGAATAGGACTTGATAGTTATTATTGCTGTTATTATTTCTCTTTGTGCTACTGTTAGAGGCTCATCCCTAAAGAAGAGAGAAAAGAGACACACTAACATTTTTCAGGTACTTAGGAAATTCTTACAAAGCACTGCAGGGATACCTGCCCCTTGCATTTACTGTGAATAGGACAAAAAGTAATATAAGGGACATTTTTAGGTTAGACAATAGAGAAAATGCTGTAACAAAGAGATTAAAGGATTGGAAATTATTGCACGTGGTGACTCTGGAGATCTCATCACATTGGTTTTCAGGAACAAGTGAGGCTAGTTTAGGATGAAGAGCAGCAGAGGAAGGACTAGAGGACTTGTCAGGGTCCCTTCTGGGGTTGCTTTCTACAATTAGGTGAGATAAAGACTGTACTCAGGTATTCAAACAGCATCTTGCCCAATGGTACAGGCTGCATAAAGTCTGATGAAATTTTTGATAAACACTTGGTAATTGCAGCTCTTCAGATCCAAAGGCACTAACTGAAAAGCTAACTCAGGTATGTCAATACTAACAGCAATCACCCTTTTGGATTGCATCCTGTTCTCACCTTTAGATTTGATATTCAAAAGAGAGATTAGGCGTAAAGAAGCCTTTCCTTCCTCTTGTAAAGAATTTTTACCTTTCCCTTTGGAGACATTGCTTTTTAAGATCATTTTTGAAAACACATGCTTGTCTGATCGGCTTGGTTTGTTTCTTCAAGCCTTTCAAGCTCAGAAACAGACACTGTTGTAACTAAAAAAAAAAATCCCATTTAATAAACAATGTATTCTAATACTCCTATATACCACACGTGGACATATTTCATATATTAACTAACTCAGAAACAGTAAGATAATTTTCTGAGACTGATGAGGTAAAAGTATCTTCATTTTACCAGACAAACATGACGTTTCTGGATTGGATAGAAATTCAAGATTAACAGATAAATTTGGGCATTATTTAAAGGGGTGGGAGGAGGTGTCCATCCTCTTGAAACTTGGCAGAGCCTTCCAAATTGAGATCCTCACCAGCTTTTTCACAATGTTAGGGACTTTTATTAAATAAGAGTCTGAATTTTCTTTCAGTGGACAGTCTTCGCTTTTAGCACAGTGACCTTCCAGCATGGAAGCACATGTGTCCTTCCTCATGGAGAAACTTTCAGTCCCATGATGCCTCTTCTGTGTCAGCTGGTCTGTGGTACCTGCAACTGCTGCCACATACCCCTCATGTTGAGTATTTCTGTTTGTGACTGTCTTCTCTTTAAAAATGGCCGAATAGCAATGAAAGGAAATGATATAACATGAAGCTGCAAAGAGCAAAACGGTCCCTAATTTAAGGCATTGGGAATGCTGGTACTTCAAAATGCCTTCAAGATATTAACTAATCCACAGCAAAATACATGACACAGGTAGAGACTGATTTACAAGTTGTAAGCCCCAGGTTACCTGGATTAAAATAGTGACTCCAGGCTCTGTGTGCTCCAGTTACACTATGTGGAGGATAGTGAGTACTAGAAATCACATCTGTATCTGTCCACCTTTCATTTCTGCTGTTATTTTGGGAGTATGTCTAACTCCCCATGGCAAAGTGGAAAAATCTCTGTTCCTCTTCTTGATTTCTTTCCCTACAAACATATGTATGCAAAGAAGCACAAGGTAAAATTGCCTGCTATTGAAGATGCCAAGTCTCATACTGTGTTTCAGTTTTGCACATCGATTTTCTTGTGTGTGTCTCTGATTTCACTTGTGCAAACTGATCACTACTGTACCTTACTCAGCTAGGACTCAGCCCCAGGTTGACTGTAAAGCTGTAATAAAATAAAAAAAAAATGAACAGCATTTACTTTTATTATGAATAATAGATTTTTCATTAAAATTCCTCCCATCTCTCAGTCCCCTTCTGGATGGATTAACCACGTCACCCATGCAGATTGCTGATATGTTGTCTCTGATGTCTGAAGCAGGAAGAAATGAAATCGAGCAGTCCCAGGGAAGCACTTGACTACAGTAAAGTGGCAGATTACAGCCATCAAGAGATTTTCCCATCAGATGCAGTAACCAGCCACCTTGAAAATGGTTAATAAAAGAACTTGACATGAAATCCACATTAGTATTTAGATTTCAGAGAAGCAAACACATTTGCATGTAGCCATTTTAGTCTTAATTCTGAAGTCCCACATTCTGGTACAGTCTCCCTCACTAACGCTTTGGCATCTTTTAAGAAAACCATCTCACTTTCTCACCTTTCTTAACACTAGTCATTCTGATGATCACAGAGGTAAAACTAACAATTTTATAAACAGCACACCAGTTAAGGTTTTTAAATAAGTTACCCATATTCATCACTGAATCAGTTTGGAAGGAGACGTAACATATTTTATTAGCCCAGATGGTGCAATTAAGGAAAAAAGAGAAGCCTGGATACAATGTAAAAATTGAATATTTCCCATTTTGAGCAATAAATGCATCAGTTTTACTTTTCAAATCCTATTGATCTTTAAACAAATTCTGGAGAATCAAGATTGTCAAAACTGACACTGAATTTCTGACTTACTGAAAAGAAATGTGTCGGTGGGACAGCACAAAATATTTTTATTAAGGGAAATTTCTCTTAATTTGCCATTTTTGTTCTGATTTTAAAAGAAAAGACAAAATACCCAGTAAATCAATTCCTGTACAGCTCTATCTGTCCTAATTCAACAACATCAGGCAATATATAGACAAAACCCACTAAAACTGAAAGGGAGATGTTTTTGCTTATTAGTCTTAAACAATAAGTTATATTTCAGATTACCTTGAAACAGAGTGATGGGTTGTTGTTGCTTTTAAATGAAAGCAGTGAAAATTTAAGCAAAGAATCAGTAAGAAAACTAAAGCCTGGCAAGCAGATTTTCAAACCTGTCTGTTGCACAAGGGCAGGAGAGGCTGCAGAGGAGGAGGAGTAACAGCAGTAATAAAATGATAACCCACATTCTGAAATACAAAAGGCGAATCACTTTTGTTGTCAGTCAGCAAAGTGATAAGGACAAACAAGCCATTCGATAGCGACAAACTTCTGTGGAAAGTTTGAAACATCTGAAAATTGCTGGTGCTCTGAGATTCAGGCTATAGGAAACTGAGAATATTAAAACCAAACAAGAATAAAAGGCAGAGGAGTTTCAGCTGACATTTTCAGAAATGCATTTAGTACAGGAAAGAATCCCTTTGGACTAGAAAGTAACTAACATAACCTTTTAGAAAAAGAGTCAAGGGACCCGACAGGAAAATACAGAGCAGTCGCATTCACAATCTACTTTCCAAGATCAAAAGGAAGAATAGTTAAAATAGCCAGACTTCTTTTGCTTCAAATGCATCCTTTGTTAAGACTTCTTTGAAGATCCCTCTGACACGCTGCTCATGAGAGATGCAGCCCTTAGCTAAGATGTCCTAGAGCACTTGATAATAACACAGCCCACCAGCAACAAATGTCTAATGTGAAGAAAGAAGCATCAACAGATAAGAAAGCAGAACAATGGGATAAGAATAACAGGTTGTCATAAACAAATCCTTCGTGTGCTGAAAAGAATGCCTGCATACCTTAGAGACCAGCGTTAGAACTGGCTCATTGCTTTGTCAACAAGTAAAGAGAAAAAAAATAAAGAATTGAAATAGTTTATCTATTGCACATTAGCAGAAGAAAATGCACATTAAGACGGAAAAAAATAAGCTATGTTAACAGCGATTTACTCTCCAACATACCTGCCCTGGAAATGGCATGCAAGGCATATTCCAGCTTCTTCTCTAGGTAATTTACAAATAAACCCCAGTGACATCAACAAAACAGCACAAATGTTTGCAGATGTCTCTTCAGGACTCAGCTAAGGTAGGTAGTTTGGGGGTTTCTGTTTTTAGGGACAGATCCTCAGCTGCTGTAAGATGGCACAGGTCTACTGATGCCAGGATGACAAAAATTAAAACTAAGCACATACTTAAGACCTTATCTTGAAGCACAAAAACAGTACACACTATGCACTGTTAAGGCTTGAAGAGGAGATTTATTGAAGACTCAACTGTTAAATCCAGCTCTCTGGGGCTGCAGCCTGAAGACTTTACCCACGGTCACCATAAAGGATGTCCTTAAACCCAACAGCATTAAATCTTTCCTGCTTCCATGGAGCCTTGCATGACTCAGTTCCTCTTTAGTGTTATTTGTCCCTGGACCTGCATATGTCCACTAATCTTTTATATATCATAGCAATCTAAACTGACCACTATAAGTGATTCAGCAGAGGGATTTCATCTGCTCATTTGTTAGTAAAATGCTATGTATACCTTTAGTACTATATAAATAAATAATAAGGCTAACAAGGCTGACTCTATACATAGGGACTTAAAAGTCAGACAATCTTAACATTAACATCAATCTGCCACTTTATTAGCAGCCCGTGAAGCTTGCAGATTCCTGGCCTAATGTGCACATACCAGCCAGTTTCAGTTGGCAGCTTAGCTGCAGGTGACAAAACATCTTTTCTGACTTGCATAAAAATATGTGTGTAAGCAAAGAAAAACCCAAGAAAATAATATCTACTATAAAGAAAAATGATACAGGACAACAAAGATATTTAGAAACTGGGAGGGAGATGGTGTATAAAGTCCCTGATGATTCAAAAGTGCAGAAAGATGTTGGATTCAGTGATGCTGATGGTGATAGATTGGGCATTTGGCAACGTGTATCTCTTGTCGGTCCAAGCTGCTTGTCTGAATTCTTGTTGCCTTTGCTTTGTCTCTTTCATCTGAAATAATCTATCAATACAGGGAGCATGGGAATGGAAACTGAATCCCTTACCTGACCAGGACTGAAAGAGCACTGCCAGGAGCAGGAGGGGGCAGGAGATGCAAGGGATGTGTGGGCTTACGCCAGATGTATCTGTTAAATAATGCAAACACATTAAACAACACAAACTGTGTTCTTTGTTCAGCACCATGTGAACTACACTCAGAGATCCTGTTTCAAACCTCAAAACTCATCAGTCTAAGGCCAAAACTCTCAGAGTTGGTTTTCAGAATTACTGGATTTGAGGATTTCCAAACCCTGGCACACAAAAAGCTGGTACATTCAGAGAGGAGCACCTGACACCTCCTGAAAGAGATTTGAGTCTGGGTGTACTATCAGTGAATCAAATCACACCATTAGTCCCCTTAAGACATCCTTGAGACAGATTAAGCATCTTATGAGACAAGAGAGGGGAAGTGAAACAAAGGCTGGACAAGGTACCGGCAACGACACTGATAAAAGCGAAATCCTCATGTCCCCACACTGAGTGAGGCATTTCCAGTCACTAGTCTCTGTGTCTCATCTTTGCTATATGGTCATTTGGAGGAAGTTTTGTTGTTACGCAGATGGATTCTCCAGCATGAATCCCGCTGTCTCCTTGATCAGCTCTCTGAAAATACTAGCCTTCATGTCAGAGTAATACAGGGTTATCTACACACTTTCCTCTTCTTCTGGTGAAAGAAAAGTGAAGGACTTACGATGACTGTGAAGACCACAGTGAGCACCTCACAGTGAAGTCCCCATTCCAGTGACAAGCATCAGAGCTTAAGAGAATTGTCAGTGACACACTGTAAGGGAGAACCCTGACTGCACTGAACCAGAGTACTCAGGCACATATTCATCCCATATACAGGGACTGTCAGCTGTTTTGTAAAGGGAAACAACTACTGTACAAGTGGTGAAAAAACATTGTTCCACAGAAGACAGAATTGAATGTAACTACATGGTAGGGCAGGCAATACCAGAAAACAAATAAAATTATATCAAAGAAACTGCTCCTGTATAAAAATCAAATCTTACTCAGATATGAATCCTGTTAACTTCAGCCTGGTGCAGGAGTATTCAGTTTTTCAGATGAAAGAAGGCTGCTGTAGGCATTTCTGTAAATAGGTTCTATTTTATCACAAATGAACTTAAAATGATTTTACAATTCTTTTCGTTTTGCTACACTTTTACTGACATTTTATTTTTTGACATCTTCACTCTCCTTTCTCTTGCCTGCATTCCATCCGGGTAAAAGAGACTAAGTAGCAAAGTGCCATTTTTCCTTTGGTATGATGGTCTTTCACTTTTGTGATCCTTTGGAGGACACCAAGTCTTGTGTTTAAATCACTAATCCCCTTTGGAGAAGGTCTCACTTTCTGGGTGGCTTCATCAGTCAGACCCACAAAGCGATCAATTTATATTATTTCAAATTACACTCCTTTATCTGTCATTGTCATACAGCACAGTAGGACATCTTTGGAAGATGAGGGGGACTATCTGTTTTGTCACATTCAGCTCTCTACTGCAATTAGAACCTGCTTGTCTGCTAACTAATCACACTTTGTCTGCCTCACAGTCATATTTTCACTTCTTCAGTTTCCACACAGCCTCCAGAATAATTTCAAATCTCTGAAATGGATATGATTTGTCGAGATTAAACTTCAGATCTATGCTGATGACCCCAGTTTTGACATAGCAGAAATCTTCCTCTTTCATCCTTCTTTGTCATCAAACATTAATCTTTCAAAATAAAGGACAGCATTGCACACAAGACATCGGATTCTAGATACCTGCTTCCAATTATCAGCTATGCCACAGCCTTCTCCAGGAGGTTTGCCACTGTCACTGGGAATGGGGTTTGCCTTCCCTGACTCAACTGTTCACTCTAAGCTGTTCTCTACAGTTGAGAGAGAGGCATGACCAGCAGTCCTGGAGGCATCACTCACTGCAAGTATGCTTTACGTTCCTTTGACAAGTGGCAGAGCCTGGACAACAGGGCTGACCACAGCTTTCAGATGCCTAATATTTATAAGGAAATCCTATCCTTACCTACTCTCCACCCCAGATCTCAAATACAGTAATAACAACCAAGACCTTCTTTCAGCTGTTATCAGCTGTCTCTGTTCAGGATATATAATGTTGTAACACTCATATACTGTGTCTGAAGAGTGTCCAGTTAAATAAAAGAGGGACTGTACAAGCCTCCATTGCAGGAAAGGTTGAAGCACCATTCTAGGTCCTGTTAAACATCAGGCCAAACAGAGGAGGACACAGCCACCCTCCAAAGGCAGGTGAAGAGCTCTGCCAGCAGTTGACCACATCCATCCAGCTTTCCTCTGTTAGTCAATAGGAAGATTACTTGAGAATGATTTTCAGTATCCTTTCTATTTGGCTATATTCAGCTTATATTCCACAAATCTTTCGTATTTACTGAATTTGTTAGTGTCACAGCATAGATTCATCATTTGAATACATGCACTTGTTTGGCCTGCTATGCCCAGTTGTCACTCTCATCACGTTCCAACCTCATATTTCCTCATCTTGACATTACGATTTTGAGCCACAAAGCTCTGAATGTTCAGAAACATCTGTAATTGAACTTTTTGATTCCAATGATTATCAAAATTGAGGTTAAATATGAAATTCACATCCACACCAGGTAACTGGTTGTGAATATCCAAATTTCAGAAATGTCCATCTTATACCACATTATTAGGTTACTCAAGAGTTAGTTACTAAGAATAGATTCAAAATGTTTTGGATTTATCCACCATAGGTTAGAATTTACCATTAGCTTTTGGTTCACCCTTTCAATCAGATGGTAAGGAAGAAGAAGGGTAATCTAGTTCAGATCTTGTGACTTGTTAATATTGCAAGGATCAGGAGCCTCGGGCAGTTTGACCAGAGCTGATCTCCACTCTTGGTCCAATGTTGAGAAGATTTAGGAGTCCAGAAGCAGCAATTATCACTATAGCAAAGTTTATAGCATCAGGAACAACATAACAAGGAGAGGCTGCTGAAGCATTTCACTCACTTTTCACCAGGAAGACAATCTGTTCCTGGCTATCGTTCTCATATGAAGGCTGTGTTCGAATTTAGGTCTTGCCTTATATGGTCAAATAAGGATTCTATCTGTGCCTAAGGAACATTTCGGCTGAAGCTATTTTCTACTCTTCCTTTCTCCTTTAGCTAAGGCACACTTCAGTAGATTCATTCTGAAAATGTTGTCCCCGTTATAAACGCAACCATTATACACTGGCATCTTTTCATGGTACACATATCACTGCACAGGCATTACCAGCAGTAGCACAATTCCTATAGATCAATTATCCTGCTGACATTTACTAAATGACCACCAGACAAGACAAGAGCTGCTATCATTCTCCTCCTAGTGTGATGACAGATGGACAAATAGTTTTGTTCAGACAGTTCTCAGAATTTTAGTTGAGCAGTTGAAATATATGAGGGTCAGAAAGAATTATTTCCTTCATCAACATTTTTAATACAATGGTTTGCAATACACAGATAACGGGACAGATGTATACATCAGGCAGCTATCAGTAAGACAAGAGGGCATGGTCTTAAGCTCTGCCAGGGGAGGTTTAGGTTGGATATTAGGAAGAAATTCTTTACAGAGAGAGAAATCAGACATTGGAATGGGCTGCCCAGGGAAGTGGTGGATTCTCCGTCCCTGGAGGTTTTTAAGATGAGACTGAATATGGCACTTGGACTTGGTGATCTCAGAGGTCCCTTCCAACCCGGCTGATTCCATGATTCTATGATTTCATATGGATATACGGTCACATACAAACAGACACAGATATACACATACACATTTAACATGCTATACAGAATATGCAATATTAGCTTATATGGTTCATACGTTTTTATAAACACATGTAGATAAATGTAGATATGTGTATGGAATATATTCTTAAGATGTGGCATTCAGTTGCATATAACTCATTTTAAATTTATTTATGTTGTCTGTTTCCTCAATTTTTCAGAAATCACTTATGTCCTGAATGACTTCCTAACAGCCCTTACTTAGATGGGTCAATACTAATCCAATTTTTTTATAGACCTTACAGCACAAAGCATGGCAATTTCAATAATAAAATTACTTATTATTTTTACAGTTCTCCAAAGTGTGATGTTGACCTGAGTTTGGAATGCCAATTAACTCAAAGCTAAGCACATGTTTAAGTACTTTCCTGGATCAGAGTCAATAAAATCAGCTGAGATGGGATTCATGAAAGGTGAACTTATGAATCATTAGCATGGAAATGGTCATGGAACCTTTTTAAGTAAATTACATAGGGAGACTGGACACAAACAAAGAGAAGAGACACTAATAACTGGCCCTGTTGGATGTGGCAGGATGCTGAGATCAGGAGAAGGATCTGGCAAAGGTATCCCAGTAAGAACCTGTCTCCGTTCACTCAGATCATATGTAAGATTGCTACTGCTTTCCCATAACCTTAATATGGCCCTAACAATGGGGAAAGGAGCCAAGCCAGGAGATTCAGGTGCAGTCTTGCAGTACTGGGGACTGCATAGGTGTTTGCATCCACCACTCAAGTCAATATTAAGGGACTGCAAAAATATTAGCATGTTGATGGAAATCAAGTCTGGAGCTCCCTCAAAAAACCCAAAACATGCCGCAGCTGTGCAGCTGGAGCAATGCAACAGCATTACCTTTTAGTCAATATAAACAATTTTGTATATACATGGTATAAAAACATCAACCATGTTCTCTAAAGCAGTTTGGAGGCAGTATTATTTCAGTATTTCAGTATTTTCAGTAGAATAATCACTAGCACTGTCCTTAGCCTGGATTCCTGTTTTAGTCTCAGAGATTCCATGTCCCTCCTGTTGCAGATCTCCTGCACCTTTGAAAAACCCAGGGTGAAGGATATGCAGATTAAAAAATTGGTGAAAATGATGGAAAATTGGATGAACTAAAACATGCTCTTCCCATAAGATCTGTACTGTTCATATGAAGATCTTGATACTTAAATTCTAAGGCTAAAGACTGAGGCACAGCAAAGTACTGACTCCTAATATATTTACTATATAAGGATGAAAGATTGTTGGTCCCTCTGGGATTATGAGTCTGAGAAGCATTGTTATTTCAGACCCGATGTTAAGGCCATTAATGATTCAATGCAGCCTTTTCCTTTACTTCAGTAGCTGCAGTTCTACCCCTAACATCATTTTTTTCCCATTTAGCCTGAGGATTTGATGTGATTAACATCTGAAATATATTATTTGTGTTGGTGTTAATTAATTTAGCTGATATATTACAACTTTTAAACGCTATTGGTCATGGAAAGCAGAACGATAGGGTTAATTAATTCTGAAGAATTTTAACCATATACAAAAGTATTTTTAAAATGAAACAACATGAAATCAGAGAAAGACTTTTCTCTATCATACTTCATTAGGATCCCTTAGGTCCTATAAAGAAGACAGTATTCTCCCAGTAAACTTGTGTTAGCTGGGTAATACAGGAACAATGTGCTCTCAGTCCGGATTTCAAATAGTTATCTCAGCAAAAATATGCATCTTAGAAATGGCCCTGAATTTACTGTTAGCGGGACCAAGTTCATCAATCCCACATTCTAAAGTCTCCCAAACTAAGACTTAGATTCTGCAGTTCACATTTTGAATCTGTATGAATCAAATCTTTTTAAGTTTCTCCCTCATTAGTTTTCAGTCAGGATTGTCAGTTAATAAAATACAGCATGGCACAGATGCTCAACTCATGTAAATTTTCCTGACTCCTGCCACTTGATAGTTGTCTCTTTGACGTCAGTGGAACCATGACAATTGCCATCAACCCCAATGTTCATTTTTTCCCTCCTGTTATCCACTTCCCCAAAGACATGAATCACTAGATGCTGCCACTGCTGTCATATAGTGCCATATAGACAAAAGATAAGTCACCTAGAAAACTTCACAATTCACGCTATCAGAGGATATGGATTTGAAAAAGTAGTTTGACTGAAATGACAAATGATGAAACACTGAATTGACCTTTGCACTGTAGTTTTCTTCTTTTCACGCTTGAGTATAAGGTTTTAATTCTCCTCATGCTTGTAGCTATTACTCAGCAGATATCAGCTGCTGAAGGACCTCTTCCTACACCCTCAATACTGTATGTTCACTCTGTCACTTCTGGCACTAATGGAAGCAGCATCCCTAAATACAATTCTATCATTAAACATTAGGAAGAAAGATTGGATAGCAGGGTTGCATCTCTGGTGGGAATATCTGCACAGGCTGACAGAATAAAAAAGAATATTTGAAAAACGTCTTTTTAAAGCTCCAAGCAAAGGACTGTCCTAAAGCGTGTGGAACGCAGCCTGGTATATTATAATTTTTCTACATGAAATTAAAAATTCATTTAATTTCAGCTGAAGTAGCAAGGGCACAGATTTAATCTGTAAGCATTCTTTCCAGACCCAGACTTTCATTCAGATTTTTCTGCATTATTTATGCCTTTTTTCCATACACTAATTTGGCACCTGCACATGAGAAATAAAGACATATGGGCCTGAAGATCCTCAGCTCAAGCAATGAGAGCTAAGGATAATACCTCTAGAAATTAAAAATAGAAAAAGAAGCCTACAATAACATTACTTTCATCTTTTCTTTTTTCACAGTGATGCATGGATTGTTATTATTGTTACCAGCCTCACAACAAGACAGCACACTGGGTCTTTCTTTTGTTGATAACAACATGGTTGGTATTTGCTAATGCTTTCTAAAAAGGCATCTTCTAGAGGGTTAGTAGTGATTAAAATAACATTATATAAAAGTCACACTTCTTAACCCCAGGGCTGTAATACTTGTCACGTGTGCCAACAATACCCATATAGCATTAAAATGGAAGAATTTTCAGATGTCTAGTTGAACAATAAGTAGTAAGCTTGAAGGTGTTTGGTTATCTTGCTTTATTGTGGTTTCTTTGCTTGAACTATCAAACTAATTAGTCATGTTCTCCTTTTCATGTTACTACTTTATGGTCTGTTTCACTTCAGGTTTTCTCTCTAATTATTATCAAAAATATGACATGTGATATGTCATTCAGATAGTGCTGGCCAGAAATTTTCCATCAAAAACTTTCATTTGATGAACGGCTTCTATTCAGTTAAATGAAAACATCTGTAGCTAGTTCTCACATCATATATTAAAAGATGAGCACTTTCAGACAGAAACCTCCCTCTTGCACATCTCAGAAGTAAAAAATCACTGAAAAACAAACAAAAATAACTTAAATCATTTTACTGGAGTCACTGGAGATCAAGTGAAAGGAACTGGGAAGGAGGAGAACATGTTTTTTTAACAAATTCTGTTTGCTATCACCACACATGCAGTTCTCTCAAAATATTGAAAATCCCTGGTGGAAATGTCTTAATTGACTTTTGGCATAGTTTGTTTTTTTAAGGTCTACATTTAGGGCCTTTTTAATTATTTTTTTAATGTGGTCTTTTAAAATCCAAATCAAATCTTCCTGCATTACAGGAAGCAGGTAACTGCAACTGAACAGCCAGATAATGGTTGCTTTAAGATCTATGAAGGAGGTACAGGATGGTAGCAGCCTGCTGCAACAGTCACAGTATACAGTGATGAAGCCAAGGTGATTTCTCAGCACTGCCAGTGCAAATAAAAAGCATATCATGCCACCTGCTAATGCAGCAAGATTGTTCTGCGGAGGAGCTGGAGACCCATTTGAAGGACTCAGTAGTAAGGTTTTACATGAGAGGGGACTTAGACTTTTTCTGTTTCTCCTTTTCTTTGAGAATTCAATACATTGGTTGAAAACATTTGGATTTTCTCAGAATTCTTCGCTATGATACCATGTAATTTTAACGTATTCTGCCTCTCTACCCTTACAATTTTTCTGTCTGCATTCTTGCTCTTCTCATATCTGTGAAGTCAGAAGCAGCCATGAGAGTTTTCTTAGGTTTGAGACAGCTCCTCTGCTGTCCCTGCCAAAGTACCACGACCAGCAAGTCTATGGCAGCTCCTTTCAAAGGAATATCACTGTACTTCTCATCTGTAACAGCCTGATACAGAGGCAGAGACTGATATTTGAGCTCTCTGTGGCTGACACTCCTTTCTTCTTCTTGTTGTCATTATTATTTCAGTAAAAGCATTGCTACTAGCTGTGGTCCAGTCTCTACTCACAGCCAACTGGAAGTAAACCATTCCAATCCAAAGCACAAATTCTCCAAATTCTCCAAGCATTACCATGTTTGGAAATCCTCATACTGTCACACTGCATGTATGTTCACTCTGCTAATAAGCCTTTTTGAGTTGTAACCTTAGAACATGCTTAGATCTCAGATCACTAATTATCATCTTCATTCCAGGAAAAGCCTTGTTCCAGATACTGACAAACCTGTCAAACTGAAATAACACCAGACTTTTCACTCACTTCACACAGCATTCATGGAAAAAGCACTTGCTCACACCACATTTCATGTTAGAAACAGCCCCGACAACTATTAAAAAAACAACAACTCCACTAAATTCCATTATTGTCTTAAAATTGACATGGATTACAAGATTATGAGGTTTCTTCTTCAGTAGTTTGCTTTTCTTCCATTCCATTTTTCCTTTTAAAGATTCTAGTCATAAGAACAAAGAAAAAACATGTATTTGTTATGGTGTACTCATAGGTAAGAAGAGTAGACTACCATGGTCAGGAGCACTCTGCCACCAATGGTCTGGGAGGTAACAGGAGAGAGAAATAATTTCCAGTAGGCAGCATGTGTGTTGCTGCCCTTGTGCAAAGTTTAAAAGTGTCAAATAGTATGCATATGGACTGTTCCATGCCAACTGACCTTGAACCCAGAGAACAGTCTGATGAACATTTAATTTATTAGTATAGTTGCAGCTATACAGAGTTTACTGAGCATCTGTTTCACACACAACACACCCCACAAGTTACAAAACACTTTCCAACATGCCATAATTAGGATACACAATGTTTAAGAAAAAAGAGCTAAAATGTAATGTGCAATTAGTACTGATCCAGCAAGACGATGAGCTTTGCCATCATCCAAGCCTGCACTAGTTGGGAATGTAGTCAGTAAAAATGGCCAGATGTTGTATATAGATATCAGGTTATAATGAGAAATATACTGCTTCTGGTAATTGTGATATACATCTGGAAGGTTATAAAGGAACAGGATGGAAAACTCTGGGGAAATAGAGGACATCCTCCATTCTGTAACATACTGCTTGTAATATTACACAGAAGGAATGTGGCCAGAAGTTTTGCATAAATAATGACAATGAGTCAATCCAGGAATCCTATAGTAATGCATCAGCTTAGAGGGATGATTTGTGTTCGGGCATCTGCCTCCAGCTATGCTCTTTTCTTATCTATTATTCCATTCCCTATTTCACATAGTCTTATATCACTGGGAAGACACAAGTGGCATTTGACTTGCATCGAGAGATGATGGCTTTTGCAGACAGGATCTGCACTGTAGATCTTTCATGCCCTTATAACTTTTCCAGCATTGCCATCTACACTGTTGATGACTTTCATGGTAAATTAGGACACTCCAACTTCCTTATCCAAAAACCATTAGGTCCCTTTTTAATCTATCTTCTTCCTTGCTGTGAAATATACAATCTCTGAATTGTAAAGCACCGAAGACAAGGACTATTTTCTTCTATGCTCACAGAGCAGAATGAGGTTATACTCTTGCCTGGAGTCTTCTGCTGCTACCACAACATATCTGACATGACCACATAATGTATGTCTGAGTTCCTTCAAATCATTCTAAAGCTACTAAAAAGAAAACAAGAAGAGCAAAATTTACCTTAGGATGAATATATTGTGTGAATGAATGTCTAAATGAGAGAGAGAATGACAGAGAATGAGTGCATGAATGGTTACACATGCAGGGGAGCTACTGACCAGAATGCAAAAATTCCCAGGACTAGATTTGTAGCACCAGAAGGGCTGATCTTACTATCTTGTTAATACCTGCTTTACATGCCATCCATGTGTGCATGCAATATCTGATTCACATGCAGAACGGGTTGTGGAATCTCTGAATAAGAAATGAGGCTAGAGAATCTAAATTGATTGACACTGAATAAATCACAAGTAATTTTGTTCGTAAGAAGGAAATTAAGGTGAAAGAAAACATCTTTTGCCACAGATACAAGAAACAACAATGAGCCTTATAATACTTCAAGAATACAGATATTCTTTGAAATCAGCTGACAGGTGGTCAGTGCTCTCCCAAATGACAGTGGGGTACGCTTGTTCCCGTGAAGTCACAGAGAATGTTTTCACCTACGTATTGGGTTTCTGTGGCCAGGTTTTGGTAGTGGGGGGACTGTAGGGGTGGCTTCTGTGAGAAGTTGCTGGAAGCTTCCCACATGTCCGGTAGAGCCAGTGCCAGCCATCTCCAGAATGGACCCAGTACTGGCCAGGCTGAGCCAATCAGGAATGATAGTAACACCTCCGTGATAACATATTTAAGAAGGAGAAAAAAAAAGTTGCGAGACAGGTGAATATTGCAGTCAGAGAAGAGCAGACTGAGAACATGTGAACAACTTTGCAGACACCAAGGTCAGGGGAGAAGGAGGGGGAGGAAGTGCTCCAGGTGCCAGAGCTGAGGTTCCCCTCCATCCTGTGATGCAGACCACGGTGAGGCAGCTGTGCCCCTGCAGCTCATACAGGACTGTGGGAGTGCAGAGACCCACCTGCAGCCGATGGAGGAGCCCGTGCCAGAGCAGGTAGATGCCCAAAGGAGGCTGTGACCCTGTGGCAGGCCCATACTGGAGCAGGATCCTGGCAGGGACCTACTGACCCATGGGGAGAGAAGCCCATGCTGCAGCAGGTTTTCCTGGTAGGACTTGTGGACCTGTGGGGGACCCAGGCTGGAGCAGCCTGTGCCTGAAGGACTGCACGCTGTGGAAAAATGACCCACGCTGCAGCAGTTCGTGCAGAACTGTTGCCCATGGGATGGACTCACGTTGGAGAAGTTTATGAAGGACTGTCTCCCATGGGAGGGAACCCACAGGATGCAGGGAAAGGACTCCTCTCCCTGAGCAGCAGCTGAAACAACCCCCGTTCCCTGGTCTCCCTGTGCCACTGGAGGGGAGAAGGTAGAACTTAGAAGGAGGGAGGGGAAAGGGTTTTTAAGATTTATTTTTACTTCTCATTCTCCTGCTCTGATTCTGTTAGTAATAAGTTTAATCCATATCCCTACTTTGAGTCTGTTTAGCCTGTGATGGTGATCAGTAAGTGATCTCTCCCAGTCCTTATCTCAACTCATGAACCCTTCCTTATATTTTCTCTCCTCTTTCCACTTGCAGAGGAGAGTGAGAGAGTGGCCTTAGTGGGTACCTGGCGTCCAGCCAGGGTCAACCCGCTACAGCCTACTACTAGAGATTTACAGTTAGAGAGAGAAATAAAACATCAGTAGAGGCAGATGAAGAGAGAAACCCCAGGCTGCTGCACTTTTCAGGGTCTAGGAAAATAAGCCATGTACTACAGAGCAGAGCAGGGATGCCCTCACACAACTAGGACATATTTTGGGAAGGAAAAGAGCACAGGACCTCTCTCTCTGTCCTACTACGGAATGAGTCACAGGAGTATCATCTGTCAACACTTTAATGAGAACTATGCCTCCAACTGTGGATCAACAGTGGGAAACTGCACACTGGCAATGACCCCTGAAGAGAAAAACCACCCTTGCACTCCTGCTTGTAATGTTAATAGCACATAAGCAGTCAAACCACAGGGCAGACTAGCTTTTCTCCAGTATTAACTACTGTGAAGTCCACCACAAAGTCATTTGTCACCAACATACTTTCAGCATTGGTGTAACAGCTGCGAAAATATAATTAGTCCCTCCATCTCTGTCCCACTGTGTACCAGTCACTGCTTCAGTGGTCTCTTTAGATATGTTTCTGTCCTCCACTGGCCAGAGGTCAAGTTTCCCAGAAGCTAGTTGCCTGTATAAATTACAGTGCACATATTTTACATCTCATTGTAATGCTTTCTTTTGCCAACATCCACTTCTTTGCAAATGTTTCGTTTCCAAGCCATTTTTGTGCAAGCCCCAAGAGAAGCCATCAAACAAGCATGCTGAAAATTTATCTACAGGCATCATTAATGCACATTTGGCTGATGAAGACACAGAGTTCATATAAACTGCAATTTAGAATGCCTCTTCTTCCAAACAGCTAGTCCCACAAGACACCATTTGCTCAGGAAAAATAGGACCAGGGAAAATATCCGAAAGTCCAGTACAAGAAGTCACAGACTGCCCACAGCTATTTTGGGGCAAAAAGAGAAACTTGGTACTGTTCGGTGTGAACAATTTTCAGTGTCAGTGTTTGGAGCACCAACACAGTGGGAGGCTGCAGGGGAGGTGTTGGGTAGTGAGACCAACAGGAGACATGATACATCTGCTTCTAGGCTTGGGTCTGAAGCCACAGTGTCTAGATTACATTGGGACATCCAGATGTCTCTTTGGAGACAAGCAACTGAACGACTGCAAAAGCAGAAGGATTGTAAGGATGAGATTTCTGCACTAGGATACCCAGGAAGAAGTCTGGGAACTTCCTGTTACTCCTTTTTCTTCTGTCACAGTTACAGGGAGAGTACCAGCTGCTGGGCATAACAGCCCATCATGTAAAATGCAGGGAAGGATAACAATCTTCATGCCAGAAAGAACTGAGTACGAAATTAGGTCTTTGGTGTTTTAAGGAACAAAGGGGCCAAGGGCAACATTTCTGGGCTGAAGGTCAAGAAGTAAACTTTTTAGAAGCAGAGAATTGATAATACAACACATCTGTCAATATCAAGAAATGGGTGTGTAGGATCCACTGCAAAGTTAGAACCAAAAAGCTACATCATGCCTGTCATGGTTTGAGATAGCCCCAAAATCCAATCCCCAGCTCTATTCCCCCTCCCACATCTCAACCTAATGTGAGATGGGTTTTTCCAGACAAAACACACCAGACTCAAAGTGGGGGAAAGGGAATATATTACAATGACTGTACAAATAAATACCATATCACATTATACACATGATCACAACTATCTCTACCATGACATATGTATTTACAATGATCAGATCTCTTCTCCCCTCCAAATAAAAGTCCAGGAGGGAAAGAAGGACAGATCCCTTCCAGTCCTTAAGCAGCAGCATCTTCTGAGGCAGCAGGTTCTGTCTGTCTTCTCCACATGCAGCAGCTGATAGCTGGCTTTCTGCCAGCACTCACGAGGGAGGTATTCTAGCTCCCTTGGCCCCCTTGACGCAGACAAAGGGGTCTTCCGTGGGCTTCGTAACCCCAGACAAGGTCGTTTCACCACGTCATATCACGAAGACACAGGGGGGTCTTCGTGACGGTTCTGGTATCTCCAGGACAGACTCGCTCCTTTGCAGGGCCTCTGTGCCCTGCCTCAGGCTGCCACCGTGGCAGCAGTGCAAGGGGGGGAGCCAAGGTCACCCCCTCTGCATTCCTCTCGGAGTTCTCTAGCTCCTTTCTGCAGTGCATGTCGCACTTCAAGGTTCTTTCAAGTAAGAGTCCATCATCTTCCTCCTTCCAGGAGGTCTCAAAGGAGTTCTGGGGGGCTGGTACAGTCTTACCCCCAGAACTCTGTCTCTCAGGCTGCTGGCTCTCTTTCTCCTCCCTTTCCAGGAGTCTTCTCTCCGGTGCTGCATGTTGTTTCTGCTGCTCCTTCAGTTCAGGTGTTATCTATCCTGGCTCTCTGCCACCGTTTCTCTGGTCAGTGCCGGCTGCTGCTCTGTGTCCATGGAGAAAAACATCTCCCGGCGTAACTACAGGCACCTAGCCCAGCTTTATGCTGTTCCAGGTCCCTGCAGGTCCCCCCCTGGGGGCTGGGGGCCAAAGCCCCCCTGTGGGGCTCAGAGCCCCTTCCTCGTGGCTCACAACATGGCCACCTCTCCTCAACAACCCAAACTACAACTCATCTCTTCCGGTGAGCTTGTGGGATGTTGACATTTTTGCAGGAGTGCCCATTGGGTAGACCTTCAAAACTTGAAGGGGTTTCCACCCCTTGGGGTCTACCACTTTTCTTAGCCTCTGGGGGAACACAAAATTCAAACCACGACACATGTAAGCTGAACTATCACACTTCATCTGGCTCCCCCATCCTTTGTTAATGCTTGTTTTTATATTATGGGAAATGGATGTATGTATATTACGGGAAATGGAGTATTGCCCTCTGCTCTGATGGATCTGACCCTGACTTATGGGGGCAATGCAAGTCTCCACAGTGTCCAAGCTGTAAAATAACACCTGTTGCAGTGCCATTTGGATCAGTCTATGGCAGGACTATGCTTCCACATTCAGCCTTTACTTTCTTTTATTAAACTGATTTTATCTCAACCTATAAAGTTTTTCATCTTATTCCACCCCCCCTGGTGCTGCTGAGGAGGGGGAGCAAGGGAGGAGAGGAGTGAGGGAGTGTGATGGTGGGGCAGCTTGGTGGGCATTCCACTACATAAGGCCATTCTGAAATTAGGGATTTACAGGTCATTTTTTCTGACCACTCTGTGAACATTCGGAGGCTGGGCTGTAGCAAACCACTGAAGTTGGTTACCACCTGTATGAAACCCAGTAGGCATGACACTCTGCTTCTCTGCACCCCCACAGAAGGTGCCATTAACACATTTAACATATAGACAAGTCTGCTTATGGATATACAGATCATGAAGGAGACGAGGCAAGGAAGGAAGCTGAACCCCTTCCATCTCGCTCTTCTTGTCCTTCTACCACCTGCAGCACCAAGAGCTGTGTAACAGAATCATATAAAGGCAGAGAGGTCTTCATTGCTCAACCCCAGACTCCCTTTGGTCCAGAAAACAGCTGTGTTCATCCCCTACTGAGCAAAGGCATGGAGTACTGCCCTCTGCTCAGATGCTTTGGGTTCTGATCCTATGTAATTTATCCCATCTTATCTAGCACTACCATAGATGATCCTGCCTCCCTCTAAATGGATGCTTTCATAGTTCATGAAAATACCTGCCTGAATGAGGAAAACACCATTGGAAAAACACCCATGTCACACACACACACAAAAAAACCCCAAAGCCTCAATCCTCCTCATGTAATCACAGCCATTAACTCTTTCCTCTGGCCTATAAACATAATCTCTGATGAATTAAACTCCACCTACCTTGACTGTCTGTGTTGGCCACATACTAAAAAAGTTACATGCTATGCCTTTATCTGTCACAACTTGGTATCAGTAAAATTGTGCCTTGTCTGTTTATTGTTTGCAAAGGTTCCACTAAGTCCCATTATTTCTCCTTGAAAGAACACATAAACACTAAATAGGACAGGATGGAGAATGAAAGTCCTTTCCTGGCTAACACATTTCCCCCAAGCCCATCTGTCACCCTCAGAGCAGTATCAAACCACTGCTGCTAAGGAATAGTGTGAGGAAACTTGTGAGAGAGTACACTCTTTTATTCGAGGAAAAGAGAGGATGATCCAGGGATTTCACCAGTTCTGTTTATTTTTAAATAGAATGATTCATATTGCCTTGCAAGTACATCAACTGATTTAGAGAAAATTATTTGAAAAAAAGCAACAATTATCCTCTTCACTCACTTTTGAGGATTTTTATTCTCCTGATAGAACACAACTATACCACCTTTGGAGTTGCTCAGGGTAGATGAGTGAGAACCTCTTAAAATAGAAAAAAATCATAAGACATTATTATTGAGAAAACAATGAGTCCTAATTTCAAACTTGGGTTAAAGCTGATTGGACTAGAATATTACACACAGACATAGGCTCTTTGTTAGGTTTTGGTAGGTTCTTTACAACCCAACAACAAAAGTTGCAGAATGCTAAGACACTGGTTGAACCGATGCCACAGATATTGAAATGGATGTGAAAGATGATCTCTGATTTGGACACCTTCCAGATGAAAGCACTTGGCCCAAACTGAAGTCAGACTGTGGTTGCTTAACAGATTGCTTTTAAAAAGAAAAATACATATTAATCTTTTTCTCATTCAACCAAGAAAATATTCTTACCTAAAAGGAAGAGATTCCTTTGTCTGGGAGTGAAACACCAGATTTAGATGGCTCTGCAGACTGGCAGTGAAGAACGTTAGGCCTCCTAGCAACGTTCTTCAGCACTCTCCACATGCAGACTTGGCTCCATGTTTCAACTGCCTACTGTACGTGACAGCCCTATACTTCAGGATACAACTGCATATGGAGTCTGTGTCTGGCATGCCTGAATAGTAGGTGGTCTGAGTTGTTCATTACTCTCATGCCATCGGATCTGGGACAGCAAGTTAAGCAGTGTGAATAGAGCTCTTGGCCATGCAATCGGAAGAGGAAAACGTCATCCTTTGTGCTCAACCCTTGAATAGTTTTTGCATCTTTTTCTCAATGTACAGTGAACTGAGATGCAAGCCTTCAAACAAGCCCTTTGAAATTCTCCAGGGGCTGCTCTTCCCAAACACTGTCTAGCCAGACACCATGGGATGTTCTTTTGCTGTCTGAAAATATCCCTCTCTTATTTTAATAAACCATTTTTTCCTATCTGTTTAAGAAATCACTTTTGTATCCTTTATGCTAAGATCCTTGTTAAAATATAATTATTTACATTGCATCTTGGCTAGGGCAGAGTGCTAGAGAGAACTTAGCCAGGCAGTAAAAATCTTCAGTTTAGGAAAGGGGGTGGTGTTTACCCTCATTAGTCAGTTTCTGAGGTAAAAAATGTTTTCTGCAGCAAAATGCCTCTGATAGCAAGTTTGTATGGTTCTGTTCCTGACTGTTCCTTGACTGCTTTTTTCTTTCTTTAACAAAGATTGTATATCACATGTATGATTTGATATGCACGCAGGTAACCAGAGAACTAAGCCATTAGCTCCAGCATTGAAGACAGTTAATTTCCAAATTCAGAAATGCTAGAACAGACTGTGAGAACTCACAGCCAGGTGGGAGAGAACACACACACACATAAGGCTCCTGACTTATGTGTCAAAGGCCCAACACATGCAGAATGCCCTCTGGGCTGCTTTTTACAGTTTTCTCTTTCTCTTCTTATTTCCCCTCCCCTCAGTCAATGGGAAAGAATGCTTTGAAGTTTTACATAACCTGTAATTATTTCTCTTGATAGAAACTACATCTTTTTTGGCAAAAACAGCTGGAGGGAAAAACAGAATGTTGCTGCTTCCCACATTATTTCTTCTAGACTTAAACCTTCCAGCTGCGGAAGGTCTCTTGAGCAAAGGAAAATCCTTAAACAGCTCAGCTTTCCTCCTCACCCAGTTCTTGTGCTTGTCACCCCTTGCCTCCCCACACGCGTCAAATTTCTGATTTATTTTTACAGCATTACAAATGCAATGCATTTCACAAAAAAGATAATCTGTAACATCAGTTTTAATAGATCACAACTATCTTGACAGGGCTTAGTAAGAATTCATATTTTGTCATGATTTTGACTAGTTGTCAAATTCACTCAAATACAGAGTTCTAGGTATGACATCACCTGGAAATAAAAAAAAGAGAAACTTTGGTACTTACTGATTTTTGCATATGAAGAAATTTTTCATTAGGCAGACAGTAAGCATTAGTTACTGCATAGACAGTTTGTATCTATCAGTCTCCTGTTTGTTTTTGAGGGTGTTCCTTTTCCCCTCACACAGGAAGCTTTGTCTGTATTTTGAAACCACCTCAACTCAACTGTATTAGTGTGGTACAAGCACTCAGAGACATTTTACACCCACACAAATACTGTGACACAGGAAGGCCATGTGTTAAGGCTTTTCAATATTAGCAGTAATATTTCTAAGCAAGAAGGAGTAGCAGTACACCTATAAAGCTGTAAAATTAATACAGGTGTGCATGTGTATACCGACATATACACTCCTACCTTGCAAAACAGATTTTCAGCCATTTATCAGCGTGATTGGAACCAGATCACCTCCCCTACGAAGAGAGGCTGAGAAAGCTGGGGCTGTTCAGCCTGGAGAAGGTTGTGTGGAGACTTCATAGCAATCTTCCAGTATCTGCAGGGCACCTCCAAGGAAGATGTACAGGGACTCTTCATCAGGAACTGTAGTGATAGGACAAAGGGGAATGGCTTCAAACTGAAAGACAGTAGGTTTGGATTAGATGTTAGGAAGAAACTCTTTGCTGTGAGGGTGGTGAGGCACTGGAACAGGTTGCTCAGAGAACCTGTTGATGCCCCAACCCTGGAAGTATTCTAGGCCAGGTCAGGCGGGGGCTCTGAGCAACCCAGTCTAGTGGGAGGTGTCCCTGCCCAGGGCATGGGCATTTGAAACTAGATGATCTTTAAGGTCACCTCCAAGCCAAACTGTTGTATGATTCTATGATGTAGCACAGGGGCGGTGGGACTTGTGTGAACACGCTGGGGGATTCTGACCAAAGTTTTTAATCTCGAGAGATCGCGCGCAGGGCTCGGGGCCGACACCTCTACATGCTGACCAGCCCGCAAGTCCTCACTGGATTCAGGAAGCCAGGAAAACGACCCAGATCCCGACTGAAGAGACCGGCGGGCACAGGGACCGCACCGAGCAGCCGTGACAGGCTGCCGGCCCGCCCGCCGCTCCCGCCCGCGGCTGTGACGCACGGGGCGCCGGGAATGTTCCGCCTTTGGCTCCGCAGGGGAGCGGTGCGGCGGCCCGGGGGTGTCCGCTTGCGAAGGGTCGGGGCAGTGACCGCGCTGAGGGGACGGAGGTGCGTGAGGAGCATCCCCGGTCCCACCGCCCGGCAGCGCTGCGGCTGTGAGGGAGCGGTGTCCCAGCCGAGGGGTTGGTCCGACCCCGGGGGTGCAGCGCTGAGCCGGCTTCGTCAGTTGGACGGTTCTGTCTGGGATAGGGCCGCGTGCGGGGAAAAGGAATGGGATAGCTGTCCTTCAGAAGTTTATTAGGATAGACTCAAGTACTTGATCGTTCCATCATAACCTCCTCTTTCTGCTCGGCCTAGCGGGACTGGTTAAGGCCGGGAGATGTCGACCCCCCCTCTGGCTGGGGCGGGGATGCCGCCGGGCGCTTTCTCGGGGACTCAGTCTCAGGCGGCCAGGGAGGTGAACACGGCTTCCCTCTGCCGCATCGGCCAGGAGACCGTGCAGGACATTGTGTTCCGAACCATGGAGATCTTCCAGTTACTGAGGAACATGCAGGTGAAAATAGCTTTTTATTTGCACGGCCCTTGCTTCCTGTGTTGTTATCACTGACAGCCCGTATATATAGACAGAGGTGCCGGCTTAGGACGTTTAGATAACTCCATCAAACTGTTTTAAAAGGGAGGATTGATTGGAGAAGTGAATACTACTCTTAATGTATTTGTTTACTCCTGTAGATAAAGTGAACATGTAGAATATTCAGAGATGCTGAATTGCTGTTGCCCCCACAATAGATAAACTCTAAATACACTTTGTAACTGTGTTTTCCTTTATGAATAGCAAAGTCTGTTTATATGCCACTTATGTTTCTCTATTTATGTTAACATACAGGGAGTAATTTTAGAGGAATTTTCATTTATCTTTTTTGGTAATATTTCCCACCTAAAACTTCTTTTTTTTCTTATAAAAATGGACATAGTCCTTATTTATGGCTACTTACTGAGAAAACATACAAACATTTGTTGTGTTTTCTCTCTGTGGAAAGTAGAAGATAAATAATAACCCCCATTCTTTCTGTTTTCATGACTCTGGTGTTATTGAATTTTGTGTCCTGGGGTTGAGACACAAACTCTCAAAGTGTAATACTTGGATCATAACAATGTCATACTTAACCATTGTGAAGACACTCACTGAAGAGACTTAGAGGGATTGGCAATGACCAAAGTATAGAATACATGAAGTTGTTTGACAACAGTGATTGAGCACATAAAATCCAGAATTTTACTGGTAAAGAAAATTAAAAAATCAGTGATTTCTGTGGGAATAATGTGATTGTCTGATTTTAAAATGTACAAAACCCCACCTGATTTCTTTTGGTCTGGTTATTTTGTGGGACAGAAGCTTTAATATTTTTAATGTTTTGGTTCCCTTAAGTTACCAAATGGTGTTACTTATCATACTGCAACATATCAAGACAGATTGGGAAAGCTGCAGGAACATCTCCGTCAGTTATCAATACTCTTCAGAAAACTGAGATTAGTCTATGACAAGTGCAATGAAAACTGTGCTGGGCTCGATCCTGTTCCCATAGAAGTAAGTATCTTTATGCATATATACATTACAGCTCGGAATAACCACTCTCTGCATAGCATATCGTCCATTCTCTTCAGTTGCAGGAGACTCATAACAAGTTTTAATGAGACTGGATATTAAGTGGACTGAATTCTGTTTATTAGTTAAAGCTGGTTGAAAAACTGCGAAACTTTCAGATTATCATCCTCAATTCTTGCCAACTGGGAGGGATCCAATTTTGAAATTGAATCTCAATTTGAAATTTTCCCTCTGTACTCAGCACTGGTGAGTCCACACCTTGAGTGCTGTGTCCAGTTCTGGGCCCCTCAATTGAGGAAGGACATGGAGGTGCTGGAGCATGTCCAGAGAAGGGCAATAAAGCTGGTGAAGAGTCTGGAGCACAAGTCTGACAAGGAGTGACTGAGGGACCTGGAGTTGTTTAGCTTGGAGAAGGGGAGGCTCAGGAGGGACCTTCTCACTCTCTACAACTCCCTGAAAGGAGGTTGTGGCAAAGTAGGGGTCAGCCTCTTCTCCCAGGCAACAAGTGACAGGATAAGAGGAGATGGCCTCAAGCTGTGCCAGGGGAGGCTTAGGTTGACATTAGGGTTATTAAACACTGGAATGGGCTGCCCAAGGAGGTGTTAGAGTCACTGTCTCTGGAGGTGTTTAAGGAAAGACTGAATGTGGCACTTAGTGCCATGGTCTAGTTGACAAGATCTCAGAGGTCTTTTCCAACCTAATTCATTCTTGGATTCTGTAAAATCAAACTTGATTTAAAATTTTAGCCTTTTTCCTCAAGCTTCTTATTTCCTTCATCAATTTGTTTCCCCTAGGAAAATGAAAGGATCAGGGTAGATTTTTTAAAAGAAGTGGAAAAAAAAGTGGGGAACAGCCTGCTTCAAGCTCTCACCTGTCAGCCTGGCTCTCTCACTAATAAACATTATTCTCTTTCTCTGACCATGAATCTGTGCCTCCTTAGTTGCCTCATTCTGCTGCTCCTAACCTGCTGGGCCAGTATGAACCAAAACTAATTGTGCAGTGGTGATGAAACAGTTACAGCATTGGACTTCCTGGAAGGAGGATTTGCTAAAGTTTTTCCTAATAAAACTGCTATTCCTAGTAAAATCAAAACTTTGTTTTCTCCTTCATAAGTTAAGTTGTGTCTAATTCTTAGTAATACTCTTAAACCCTGTTTTGTGTTATGACTCAAGTTACTACTGTGCTAATTATCTAGAACTGTGAAGTTCTTTAAATACTGACCTTTGGATTCAGAGGCAACTTTATGAACAGACTTGTGATTGTCCGTTGAATTTTAGCCATATAAGCATTTTATTTTGTATTTGAATCTCTTCAATGAATAGGAATAAATAAATTAGGTTCATTCATTCATTCTGTACAGTCCAGTCTAGACTACTACTTCTGTCAACAGTCACTGCCAAGGGTTTTAGAAAAACCTGACAGCAAGCAAGGGAGTAGGATAACTTTCCCGTTTTAAAGAATAAAACTTTTTCCGTGGTGTGTTGACTTGTGTGCAATAGAGTAGAGTAAGCTTTTTTAATGCAATGTCTGACTGATAACTTAGGCACAGCAAAATTTTGTATCAATAGTTGGAATTCTTTCTTTTTAATCTGCGTAGTCTTTTCTGCTCTGAAGTTAGGAAGTGCCTGCCTGTCTCATGTTTTTACTGGTTAGGGTGAATGACAGTGGCACACCATTCGTCTTGGATCAGTTTTCTTAAATTCTTCTTCCAGCATTTCAATAATAGTCTCAATCATATTATTTTGTGGCTGACATTCTAACCATACCTTTGAAGAATATTTACAAAGCTCTTTTTTTTTACACAGTCAAGAGAAGTCGGTACCTACTAATATTCCTTAGTCTGTTATTATTGATATAAATGTTTTCACATTTTTTGTTAATATGTACTACCAATATAATAAGTATGACTAAATTTCTGTTAACCAATGTAGCAAGGCATGAAATAATTGTGAAGCAGATCTAGCTTAAATTTCCTGCTTTTGTGTGTTAGGTGTAATTTGGCTTTTCTTAGTGGGTTTGGTTTTTTTCTAATACCTTTTCTAAAAGACGGGAGGTTTTCAAAGGAAGTGTTCTAGTTTGAGTGCTACTTTATTTTTCCATCAGAGAGAGGAGTTTCTTCCAAGAGTATTTAGGAGCCACTCTACTTCTTTTTTATGGTCTGCAAATGTAGTAAGTGGTTAACCTTTACTACGTTTTCATGACAAAGTTTAGTGTGGTAGTTTTTGTTCATTTTCATAAGCTTAATAAGAATGGACTATGGAAATTTTTACATAGAAGGAAATTAAATTTTCAGTGGGCTAAATCAAAGTAAGTTTTGTATCAAAATGCTGAAGGAGGATGCTGAATGCTTTGAACTATTACACTCCAGCCTAAGTAACGAGTTAATATGCACTTGGTGAGCAACTTGCTCCCAGGCTTTTGAACTAATGTCTTCTTGCTAATTTTCATCAATACTAGTCTTTCATTTGTCTGTAGTGTGTATGGGAATGTGGATGTAATTTTGCTTGGTTCAGGACAGAAAAAACAATGTTGCACTGTGGACACTGTGGATGTATGCTATGTATAAAATGCTACAGCTTATTATTTTTTTATTAGTTGTTAGTAGCTTGGAAGTGTTCTGACACAGAAGCATGTATTTGTTTTGTACCTGCTATATTTACTGATTCTTTTTAATTATTTTCTTTTTAGGAAGGAAGCATACAGTAGTATTCATTTAGGGATACTTCATCAGAGATTTTTGGCTTTGTACAGAAATGATAGTACAATATGGTCTTTTCCAGCCTAAACAAAACTGTGATTCTGTGTGTCGGAGAAGATCACAGTGGGAAATACTTAGGGAAAAACTCCCTTTAGGTAACTATAGGCCTGGTCTTAAGAACAGCTAAACAGAGGTTCACTAAAATAGCAAGTCATAGCTGGAGTATTAACTAAGTAGCTATGTAAAGCCAGTTATAATTATGGTTAGTATAGAATCATAGAATATAGAATCATAGAATCAATGACCCATCAGGATCATTGAGTCCAACTCCTGGCCCTGCCCAGGACACCCCAAGAATCACACCATGTACCTGAGAGCATTGTCCAAATGTTCCTTGAACTCAGGCAGGCTTGTGACCTCTTCCCTGGAGAGCCTGTTTGGTGCCCAACCATCCTCTGGGTGAAAAACATTCTCCTGACATCCAACCTAAACTTCCCCTGACTCAGCTTCATGCTGTTTCCTCAAGTCCTGTTGCTGTTCATGAGAGTGAAGAGATCAGTACCTGCCCCTCTGCTAAAATACCTTATAATAAACAAGCTCTTGTTTCTGGTGTTTCATAGTGCGGAATGGTAAAATGTAAAATCACAATCTGCATAGTTCAAGAATACAAGATTTATCCATGATACACATCTTGAAATGGAAAGTGTGGGTTTTGCCTGCAGTTGTGAAATTGCTTGGGTCTAAGCATGGTAACAGGTGGGATTGTGTCCTTTTGAAGCACATCATTTTCCTGGAGAACAAACTGAGGTCATTCCAAGGCCTTTGGGTTTGAGGTGACGAGCTTGTGTCAACTTTCGTTTGAGCAGTTTGAGCCTGTGGAGAAAATGGTAGTACCTTATGAATCTCCTGCATTTCATTTCTTTTTTTTTAATTTCTTCTTTTAATTTTTCTTTTTTTTTTTTAATAAAGCTAATATTTCTTGTTTTCACAGCAACTTATTCCGTATGTTGAAGAAGATGGCTCTAAGCATGATGATCGTGGTGCTGCAAGTCAGCTTCGTTTTGCTAGTGAAGAGAGAAGGGAAATTATGGAAGTAAATAAGGTAAGAAAGTTAAATTAATTTGCATAAAATAGGAAATGGCACTTTGATGTCACAAAGCTTAAATTTCTAGATTGCTTTACTAAATGCAGAATGTCTGATGACTACCATCAAACCTGGGGATAGTTACTTCTTGCGCTTAACTATTTCAGAATTACCTTTCAGGAAACAAATTTGAGAGGAGTTTTTTGTTTTATTTTTTGTTGTTTGGTTGGTTGGTTTTGGTTTGCTTTGGTTTTTTGTTTGTTTTGGGTTTGTTTGTTTGTTTTTTTTAACTCTGGCTGTAGAGTTTGAGTTCCCTGACAGTTTTTACTTGTACCTCTTTTAAAACCAACATATATTCTTTTGAATACAGTGTATTATGTTTATGCTTAGCCCACTAGATATCAGCACTATAGACTGAGGTAAGGTGCCTGTTGAATTTATTTCTCTTCAAAACTTACCTCAAGTTTAAAAAAAAAAGGATATTGACCACCAGATGTGTAAATATTGTTACAATTATATGAGTTGGTGAAGGCTTTTGTGTTTTGACAATTTGAGGAAGACCGTTCCTTTGTTAAGAGGAACATCTGTTGAACCTTAACACATTCAAAAAAAATGTGCTATGAATTATAAAGATGCTGTTAAATTTTCAGTTTGAGTGGTAGTCTGCAGTTAGGGACAATTATTACAGATGGATTCAAATCTAAAAATAAATAATGCTAGAGTAACTGCAAATATAATATTGAGATTAAAATATGAAGTTTTGCCAGACCACAGTTTTGAACATTGTTTCTTCAATCTGTAAAGTACAAAGATAGGATTAATTAAATATTTCTATGGCTGTAATATCTGTAAATACTTAGTAAAAAGGAAGTATAATCTACAAAAATAACTGAACAAAGGAAATAAATAGATGAAATGTTTAATTTAGAGAATAATTGGTGGATTTTTAACTTTTAAAATATTTCCAGTATTTTAATTTGTCTTCAACACTCAGAGATGTATTGAATTTTTCATAACCCGTTTATGTAGAAAAATAGGGACTACTTGAATTTAGAGAAAAGCAGTTGTCAGCTTCCCTGTTGTAATCGTTCTCCTAAGTGCTGATATAGCACAGTTTTATATATTATATTGTATGCAGTGTTGTACTCTGAATTTATGCACATTTATTTGCAATCTTTAAGTGTTAATAAGTTTAACTGTCCATATTTGCTGTGGTTTTAATAGTTCTGTGATGTGGGTTTGCCCTTGTTGTTGTACTTGCATCCTAATGTGTTTTTAAACCTCCTTGGTGTGATCTTGTGAAAAGAATTTCATAAATTTTTATGATGAGTTCTGAACCTTAAGAAGGTTGATGGTGTTACAGGACCACTGGTCGCAAACTGGTGATTAAGAATGCATTAAAACCTTCACTTAAATCTGGTCTGAAATCCTGTATTTACACCTAAATGCCAGACCTAGTTTTCCAGATTTTCCATAGTAAATCTTCACAAGATAGTTGAACTTTCTCTAATCTTCCTGTGGACAAATACTTACTAACTACTGCAAAAGAAAGTTAAACTTCTTGTTTTTTGGAAGTGCACTGATTTTTTTTTTTTTTGTCTCCCTCCAGCTGTATTAGCACATCCAGTACCACTTTCAAAGCTCGAATTTTAGTACTTTTCAGAATAGGAAATGCTTTGGGTTTTATGACTAGAAATAAATAGGTTCTTCTTTTTGCAAAGAAAAATCACTAGAATCATTATTAATTGATCTAATTTCTGACACTGGCTGCTGGGCTTAACTAGCCCTCTCTGGTTCTTAGCTGGCATTCCTGATAGCTTTTCAGTTCCCCTATGGTATGTAACATCCAACTCAATTGGATTAATTTATTTTAGAAAAATTTCATGATGCAAAATGTTGATGAAGATGCTGTGATAGGGAAACCAACATTACAGATGAGGAAACTTTTTATATTCTTGACCCACTGTCATCGTTCAGCTGTTGTCCTGTTCTCACCTAATCCTTTTTGCTGTGATAGGCAGCATTTTTTCAATCTTGGCTGTCATTGGTACCAAAAAAAGCATTGTTGCAATTTCCCAATATTTTGACACTATTGAGATATTTGAGTTCTTAGACCTGCCATGGGTTGCTTAATTTTACCCTTCTTCCTGTGATAACCCAGCCAGTCTGATTTCTTTAGTGGCTCTGGATGTATGTGAAAGGCACTACTTGCCCCTCAGTGTAGAGCTTAGACACAGCTAGGAGTAGCTCATACAAATCTTGTGGATCATATAATCTCACACAAAAATGTCCCTCATTCCATGAACCACTGACCTGAAACATGGCAGCTCTGCTTTGCTGCTGCAGTTGTCTGGGCAGGGCATCCTCAGTGGAGGAGAAGAGGAGCATCAGGTACTTCCTGTACTCACCCTCTCATTCATGGGGCAGGAGAATCTGTTGATGTGATCCTAAATACTGCAGGAGCTTTTGGTATTGGTTTACTGTGTAGTGACATTTTTCTGCTGTGTTAGGCTTATATTTTTAGGTCAGAAAGTTTAATGCGCTCACCTTGGCTGTGGAAGTGCTTGTCTGTTAATTTAAAATATAGATCAGTTTACAAGGTAATGAATTTCTGTCCTAGCAATTCAGTAGTAATTAGCAAATGTAGGTTTAAATAAAACCCATTAAGCTTAATACCAGAAGGGAGTTTTGCCAGCACGAAGAAACATATACCGTTATTACAAAACAAACAAACAAACCATTTCTTGAGCACTGAGCTACTTCTACCTTTTGTACTAAACAATTCTCTGTTGCAGTTCCCAAAAATGTAGCTTATTCTTTTTTAACCGTATTTGCTTTCTGGGCTTGTAAATCGTTGGGGTGGTTGACTCTCTTTTGGAATAAATAATTCACTGTTCCAGAGTCGATTAAGCATTTGCACTGGTTTACTAGTACAAGTCTTGACCCAGTTTTCATTGAAATTAATCTATTTACAACAAGTGGAAACTGTTAACAAGATTTCCTCACTTGTCTTCATATTTTTCAAGTGTTTAATGTTCAGTCTACAGATTTTTTACCTTCTAAGTATAGCATTGTCAGTATTATTTTCACCTAAGGCTCACCTTAGGTCTGTAGTCTTGTAGTACATTTGACAGGACTTAGAAAATAGCAAATCAGAAACTGAGAATGCTTTAGTCTGTGTGGAGCAAGTACAGCTTAGGTTTCTTAAGTGCTGTAGATCTGGTTTCAAATGAAGCACTTAAGAAAACTATGACGTAATTAGTAGTCTCAGTACATTTGGATGAAAATGAAATGATGTGAAATAGCATTAGGACATTCCAGGTGCCCTTTAGAAAACAGTCGTGTCTGATATTCTTAATTAACATTTGCTAAGTGTTTAACAGTGATCTTGCTAAGAGAGGAAAAGACAATCTATATGACAGACTTTTAAGTTAAGCTGTTATGAGTTTAGCTCTGGGCTTTTTTTTGATAACATAAACATTGTGCACTGCAGTTGATGTTGTTTAGGGAAGTATCCTTAAAATGACATCAATTTGCAATTAGTCTTTCTCTTCGGAAAACTTTACTTTTGAACTATGCTGAAAAACTAAATTCCATTTAAACTACCTTTCACACTATTTGCATGTACTTTTGTTTTATATGTGTAGAGTACTTTTTCACCCAAAATACGAACGTGCACCAAGGAATACTTTGGCAAGAGGCGAAGAATTCTTTGTTTGGACACCTTCTCAGTAGATTAAGCTGCACTGGAGACAGTTCCATCATGTTTTGAGTACCCAAACTGGCTCTCTGCAGTGGTAGAATCAGAGGAATTTAGACTCGGTGGGAGGTCTGGAGGTTATCTTCTTCAGCCTCCAGCTCAAAGCAGGGTCAACCAGCAAAGTTAGATCCTGTTGCTCCAACTCATATCCAGTAGCATTTCAAATATCTGTAAGGATGGAAATTCTGCCTTTTCTGGTCCCTTCTTAAGGGTTGACTTTCACTGTGAAATTTTTCCTAATGTTACATTGGAATTTTTTCATAACTCATGTATCCACTTTCCCTCATCCTTTCACTGTGTACATTCAAGAAAAGTCCAACTTTGTCTTTTCTATGATCTTCAGTATGTAGCTGAAGACAGTGATCATACCTTTTGGCCTTCTCTTCTTGAGACGGAACAAATACAGCTTTAATCATCTTGATGGCCTTCCACTAGGCATTATTCAGTATGTTAGTGCTTTATATTGACCCCCAAATTGGACAGTTGTTCTGCAGAACCAAATAGAGGGGAATAATAATTTCACTTGACCTGATGGGTGCACTCTCTCTAATATAGCACAGCATGCAGTTAGTCTTCATTGTTGCAAAAAGATCTGCAGCTGACTCATGTTCAACTTGTCAAAAAGTATCAAAATTACCCCAGATCCTTTTCTGCAAATGTGATTTCTATTCAGTCAGCTCTCTGCCTGTGCTGTTGTGTGAGTTTATTGTGTGTGCAGATGTAAGATTTTGCTTTAATTGAAGTTCCCAAGGTAGGTCCCTCTGAACCAGATATCCTACCACTGAGTATATTTATCACGTTCCCCTACTTGGCATTGTCCACAAATTTGATACAGTGATTAGGTCAGTAAGTGTGGATTAATCATTAATGAGGATATTAAGAATACTCACCTTAGTATCAATCCTGAGAAACTTCAAGAGTGACCAGCTACCATTTGGTCTTAATACTGATGATCCCAGCATTTAGAATTCCATAGCCCTGACAGATTTCCATCAATCTTGTAATCCACCTATCCAAACCACACCTCTCCAATTTGGCTACAAGACTATGAGAGATTGTGTCAAAAGCCTGACTAATATGAAAGTAAAGAAAAGCCCCTGCTCTACCCTTGCCACACAGCCAGTCACTACTCAGTAGAAGGACGTCATGTTTTTCAGGCACAGCACATCTTTGGTAAATCTAGGGTGACTGTTTCCAGTCACCATGACTTTATCATTCATATGTCTGGACATGACTTCCAGAAGGGTTTGCTGCATAGTCTTTCTGGAGTCAGGGGTTAGGCTAACCAGCCTGTAGTTTTCTGGATATCACTCCTTGACTTTCTTGCAGATGACTAAAGATGTTTCCTTCTTCATCAGGAGCCTCCTCCCCTCTCCAGTAGAAGATTGCATACAGTGGTCTTATAATATCATCAGACAGCTCCCACAGCACTCAGATACATTTTATGCCAGATGATGATATACTTCCTTTTCAGTTTTGTCTAAAGTGTTGCATACAAAGTTTTTCACATTACATCCTATATCAAAATAATATCATGGTAACAACGTTGAAAAAAATTAGGAAAAAGTGAGCTTAAAACTGTCTTAACAATCCCAGTTGTCACCTTTTGTCCTCATATAGGTGCATATTGTACAACCTTTATTGCATTATCACATTTGGTTCCTCTTCCCCTCTGCCCACTTTTCTGGAAGAGTCCTTGAGTTATTCTGCTTTTGTTGCAGATGAGGCAGTGTTTAGATTGAATCAGTATCGTAGTAAATAAGATTATAAAAATCCTGGTTTGTGTATTGGGTAACTGGTATGAGGGTATTGAATAAGCAGGGAATTTGGGAATGAGAAGCAAGGATTTATTGTGAGCAGTGAGTAACTAACTGAAGGCAGCTCCTGAAAACTGGATTTTTTTTTCTCTGCCACAAAACATCAGTGGCAGTTGTTCATCCTTCTCCTTGTGGTTCATGGTAGCTTTGAATATGTGGGAAGCTGTTTAAATATGAAATTTAGTTATGAACTTGAACCTGAAGTGTCTCTGGACAAAATTAGTAGGCACTCCAGTTTTATCTCTGGTGTTCATGTCACTTAGTTGTCCATCTGTAACTGAGGATCATACATCTATGTGATTTTCATGTTAAGAAGGGGGATGTAACACTGAGGACTGTGGTGGAGAAGCACCTTGGGGAATGGGTAATTCCATTACAAGCTACATAGTCTAGATGGTACTCAGTAAATAAGACCTCAGACCTCATTGTTGAATGATAAATAATTGGTATGGAGCAAACATCGATCTACTTGAATGAACGTGCTTCTTCCTCCCTGACAGTGCATACGTGCAATCCCGTCTGGGTCAATAGGTGAAAAGTACTGAGCATGCAGTGGAGCCCAGGCTGTCAGTGGTGCCTTTGCATGTTTCAGGAACATAGAGTTACACATGCAGAAGGAGCAGTTTTCCCTTCAGCTATCAGGTGAGGAGCAAGGCAGAAAACCCAGTCTTATTTCTGGTAGGGGTAGAACAGTTATGTCTGTGCGTGACATCAGGAAAAGCTGTGTTAATGTTTAATTGCACAGCAGTTACTGTATTAGTGATTAATATTTTTATCCCTTTGGAAAAAAATTATACATAGATTGATATTATGATGAAAAGTGGGCCTTGGTATCAGTTGAGCAGACGTAAGTTAGAATATCATCTGGCAGCTTTAAGAGTGTTTGAGCAAAGTGTTGAGGACATTTTTTGTATCATATTTTTTTCCAGCTATATGCATATAATATTGTCATTCTTTTGACTATAAAACCAAAAGAAAAAAGAAAGGAGAAGGTTTTTCGACCTTACTTCAGAGATTTCAATATAAAGGACTCATTTTAAAAAGAGACAGTATAAATTTCACTTTCCTATCACAAACATTGTGTTTCTGTAGAAATTTCTTGGCTTTGACTTAAATGGAAACGTGGAGGCCACTGTCACCTTCATAAGGCTTTCAACAATCACTTCCTACAGCAGTTTAATGGTCAGAAGGAGTAACGTGAGTTCTATGTCCAGCTCTGGGGTCTGCAGCACAGGAAGGATAGGGACCAGGTTGGAGCAGGTCCAGAGGAGAGCCACAAAAATGATCAGAGGGATGGAGCACCTCACCCATGAGGAAAGGCAGAGAGAGTTGGGGCTGTTCAGTCTGGAGAAGACTCCACAGAGATATTGTAGCAGCCTTTCAGTACCTAAAGGGGCCTGAAAGGCTTCCCAAGAAAGGTGGGAACACTTTTTAGCAGGGCCTGTTGCAATAGGACAAGGGTAATGGCTTTAGACTAACAGAAAGTCAACTTAGATTAGATATAAGGATTTTTTATGCTGAGGGTGATGAAACACTTGTCCAGAGAGGAGGTAGATGCCCCATCCCTAAAAACATTCACAGTCAGGCTGGATTGGTCTCTGAGTAACCTGGTCTAGTTGAAGATGCTCACTGGGGGGTTGGACTAGATGACCATTAAACATCACTTCTAACCCAAACTGTTCCATGATTCTATACTAATGGAAAAGAACATGATGCCCGTTCTCTGTAGTAGAGTCATAATCAACAAAGTAAGTATAATTTTTTAATTCTGCCAAGATTTATGCAAATAAAGGTACTACTGTTACTAATATTTAATGTTTTATTACACTGAGATGTCCTTCTGGCCTATACAGTTGTAGATCTTCAACAGAGCAGGTGAAAACTATAACTGTCACAGCATTCAGAGGTATGGTTTTTTATATAAGATTTTCAAGGTGGAAAGCCCTCTTTGTTTATTTTTTTCTTAAGCAGAAGAAGAGCCTGTACAATATAGGCAAATACTGTTGATGTTTTTACAGGCACCAGTTGGAATATGATCTTACTTGTCCACAGTGTTTACACTATTTTCTTTGCCTGAAGAAGGGACTTCTAACAAATAGCTTGAGTGCAGCATAATGACTCATGTTTTGGTTTTAAAATTTGAAGGATAGATGAGCTTAAAATAAGGAGAGAGATGGGAACAGTGTTGAAGGAAAGTTCTGATGCATCTCTGATGCAGTAAGCTGTGAATTGGTCTAGACAGCACTGATTTCAAATGAAATGAAAGTGAACCAAAAACTAGTTTTAGTAGAAATTTCATTTCAGTTGAAGTTGAAATTACTGTGTCCTACTGAACCCAAATCTGTATGAAACGTGACAAGTTCTTTATGGCAGATTTTCTTTTCCTTGAAAGACAAGTATTTTCTGCATGTATGTTACGGTTCTCCCACATAATTTCATTTATGTGGGTTTTGTGCTTCAGTACCTGTTTTTGTGACTGACTTACCTGACCTATGCCTACTGAGGTATTGTTGGATACTGGAAGGTGCAGTCCTTGCCAACTCCATCCTGCTGGCCATAGTGCTTGCAGGGTCAATCAAAATGGGTAGTTAATCACATCGAATATTAGTATCACCAAAGAAGACCTCTTAGGATTGGTTTACAGTCACATCCCTTTCCTGCCAGAAAGGGACTAACAGAAACCTACCTGTCAAATGTAACTTGAATTTAGGTCTCTTAAACTCATTATAAACTTCCAGTCAGATCCCTTTTCTGACAGAAAGGGACTAACAAAAACCTGCCTGTCAGATGTAACTTGAACTTAGGTCTCTTAGATCATTATAAACTGCCTCATATAAGATAGTTTCCCTGTGCTATCTTAAAACAGATAAAGTCAGAAGCTGTAGCATATATGTGGGATGAAGTACTTTTTCTTGTTTCGTACAACTGTTAATCCTGAGAAGCAGTCCAGAGTTCAACTAAGTCATTTCAATAGAAGGAGGAAAGAGTGGGAGACAACTTGCAAGCAATCTGTTCAAACAAAAATTTGTCATTACTGCAGAAGCTGCTTACAGAACTTGCCCATTTCCCAAGAAGGCCATTTCACCTATCTTTCCAAGGTTAGACCTGGGTTGAGGTGTTCTTACTGGCTCAGCAAAGTCTTAAACAGAGGCCAGCGCTTCCAGTGGTGTAGAACATATTAATTATGTATTACTTTGTGGTGTGAGCCACTGCCTGTCAAAGATCAGTAACAAAGATCACTCTATGCATTTCAATTAGGAGACCATGCTCTCTGAAGTGGATATTTTCTCCTCTCATTATACTTTCACCAGCCTAGCAATCCAGGGATAGTGCTTCATCTTGGATGTTTTTTTCTGTCTCTAGAAAAAGTAGAAGAGCTAAAAAAATAGGTCTTCACTGAAGACAAGGATCTAAAATTATCTTCAGATAAATAAAGAAACAATTTTGTACTTCCTGTCTTTACAGATGCTTTGAAAACAAATGAAATCCAGTTTGAAGGTTCCCTTGTCTAATATCAAATAAAGATCAAGCAATTTACAGTGTCATAATGCTTGCACAGGAAAGGAAAACAATCTTACAGAATAAGTCTTTTGGGCATAACTTGCATAAAGTTCATGTGAGCTTACCTAAGTAACAGTATTTAACAATACAATTAGACATGGATGAAGAGAGAACACGGTCTGCTTATCAGAGGTCAGTGGTTCTTATTTCTATCTGACTTGAATAACCAACTGACTGTTCACCCTTCATTCCTATTGATGAAGGTTTTGAAAAATCTTGAAATGACATGGCCTCAGTATCAGCCTGCATTAAACTAGTAGTTTTGATGTAATGTTCGCTGATTTCTTTAAGATTGAATGTTGAGGATGGCAAATAGAAACATGTTTAAAAATGCCACAGGTATGAACATGCTTGTTTATCTCATCCCGCTTGTGCTTTCTCAAGCATCAAGACCTTTGTAGGAAGACACTTGCAGTTCTGTCATTTGGGTGCTGTGGTAACTACATGATTCTTAGTTTTCTCTCTCGTCTTTAGGAGTTGGATCTCTGCTATATATTATGAAGTCTTGGATCAGTAAATGGAGATGAAAGAAGCATTAGATAAATGCCCATAGTTATTTTTAAAACACTTTTTAGTCTGTCAAATGCTTGATTAGAAATTCAGTGTTATTGCACATGAACTGTCCTACCTCTGTTTTCACATCCTGCCTAGGAGTCTGGAACTGCATGTTGTCTCTTCTTCCAGGAAATGTGTCCCCCAAAGTCTGTGTTCAGTAATATTTCCCTTACTATGTTCCCCATATAAGCCTAATTACTATATTACTTCAGACTGTTTTTACAGGCCTGAAATTAATGGGCTTCCTTTTTTACTCTGGACTTCTTTCCCAACTGACCATCTGGGCATCTTAAAATATTGTTGTGTTGTCTGCATCAAAATGTTTTCAGGACATTGCTTCTTTTGTTGCTTCATTTTATCACTGTTCCAGTTGCTTTGGTTGTATTACTGATCTGAGTCGCCCTTTTAATGTATTGCCATTTGTGTAGTGTCAATAACAAAGTTACGTCAAACCTGAAACATTTTGTTTTCTTTTGATGGTAGCAAGTCTTTCCTGTTCTTTCACTTTACTTGGAACTCCAGACTTCCCTAATGAATAAGTAGTTTGATCTCTGATGTGAGAAGGCTGACATCTTGTCAAATCAGAATTAAATGAAGGACATGCTGTGTATTGTTAACAACAACCTAACTTAGTTCTCAACAGCTTCGATTTGAGCAGGAGAATGAATAAATGAGACAATAAATGCGGGTATTATTGTGAAACATGAAAGGTTAAGGAAATTGTGTGATGTCTTAATGCCCAGATCTTTCTTCTGTAAAGACATAATTTTTAAGTTTTGGTTATGCAACCAAATAAAAGCAAGTTTGCTGTTCTTTTCCTTCACATGCTTCTGCAGTTTGCAAAAACAAATACATAAATTTAAAGAATTCAGCATGCTTGGGAGAACCTTTTTCAAGACAGGACTCTAAGCACATCACAGTTGACCTACATAGGCAGAAGGGCTGCAAAAGCTTGATTTGCTTCACCTATACCTTGTGCTTTGTTCAAACTTCTACTGTTAATCCCTCATTTTTCTGCAAACCCAAGTTACAAAACATATATTCACATAAATTTACCTGTTCCCTGAATTGTTTCTTCCTACTTACGATGCTCTCCTTTGGACTTTGAAAAGTGGGGAATGATCTCCACAAACCTCCAGCTTTTGAAAGTGTCAGGTGTTCTGATAAAAAGAATGCTGTGAAGAGAACAGCACTGACCTGTAGCCGTAGTCCTTAACTTTTGAGGCTTTCTTGTATTTTTAGGATGTGATTTTAAGGGGATGTGTTATCCCACTAATAGTGCTCACAGACAACTGAGGAAAAGGTTCATATAGCATTTCATAACACTGTAACTTTTGTTGAATTTTTGAGTGTGTTAATTGAACTGATCACAAAAAAACCTGATAATGAACTCTTTCCACAGAAACTGAAACAGAAGAATCAGCAGCTGAAGCAGATCATGGATCAGTTACGGAATCTTATTTGGGACATAAATGCCATGTTGGCAATGAGGAATTGAACAAGGAAAATCAAACTTTGTATTTGAAGAAGATAACAAATCTCATTGGATATGCTTAACTTCCTTGTAAGAAGAAACATATTTTCCTACAATCATATTGCAGTAATGTTTGAAAAGTCTTCAAGATTAAAATGTTGGGTTTTTTCTAATAACTTAAATGGTGTTGGGTTTGTTTTTATAGAAGATTCATCCTACAGGTTTTACCTGAGTGTTTCCCTTAGGCTGTATAGCATCAGTAACCTACAGTAATAATTTGGATTGCTATGCAAATGAGGAGGTTTATAAATGAAATGTTTCTGGATTTTCTCTATAATACAATTAACAGTTTTAAAAATCTGTTTGTATACATCAAACAGCCTCTACAGATAGGAAGGGTTGCAAGACAGGAAAGTCGCTCCAGAAAGCTACGGGGCCAAAATCAGCAATCAGATACTGCAATTCCGTGTGTTCTCCATTGTGGGAACTTACACTGCAGGCTGCTATACCATACAAGTTCATCTTATTCCATATCCTATCACTGGATATATGATACATTAGATAAATCGGAGCAAAATTCGAAAGCTACATAAAAATTATATCTTTATGGATATAATTAAGTCTTTTTAAGGGAAGACTACCTTAACTTCTTTTGCAATTACATGTTGTAATTTCTTGAGTACTACTCTAGGTATTGTATGGTGAATCATAGAATATGCTGAGTTGGAAGGGACTCATCAGTATCATCAAGTCCCAACTCCTGCCCTGGCACGGGACCACCCCCAGGAATCACACCATGTGCCTGAGAGCACTGTCCAAACGCTTCTTCAACTCAGGCAGGCTTGGTGCTGTGACCGCTTCCCTGGGGAGCCTGTTGTGGGTTCCTTCCAACTTGGCATATTCTGTTCTGTTCTGATATCTGACCAAAACCTCCCCTGCTTCAGCTTCATGCCATTTCCTCAAGTCCTGTCACTAGTCACAAGAGATTGGTACCTGCCCCTCCTCTTCCCCTCATGAGGAAGTTGTAACTGCAATGGCTTCTCCCCTCAGTTTTCTCTTCTCTAGGCTGAACAGACCAAGTGACCTCAGCTGGTCCTCATAAGCCCTCCCCTCAAAGCCCATCACCATCCTCACTCCTCTCCTTTGGATGCTTTCTAATACCTTAATGTCATTTTATATTGTGGTGCCCAAAACTGCAGACAATATTCAAGGTGAGGCTGCCCCAGTACAGAGCAGAGCGGGACAATCCCCTCCCTTGACCGCTGGTGGTGATCCTTTGCCTGATGCCCCCCAGGACACGGTTGGCCCTCCTGGCTACCAAGGCACTGCTGACTCATATTCAACTTGCCATTGACCAGGCCCCCCAGGTCCCTTTTCACAGTGCTGCTCTCCAGCCTCTCATTCCCTGGTCTATACACACAACCAGCATTGCCCTATCCCAGGTGTAGAAGCCAGAACTTACCCTTGTTAAACTTCATGCAGTTGGTGATTGTCCAGCCCTCTAATTTATGAAGGTCTCTCTGCAGAGCCTCTCTGCCCTCAAGGGATTCAACAGCTCCTCCCTACTTAGTGTTGTTGGCAAACTTAGTATTCCTTTGACTCCTGGGTCCACATCATTAATGGAGATGTTGAAGAGAACTGGGCTGAGGGTGGAGCCCTGTCAAACCCTACTAGTGACCTTGCACCATCCTGATGTCACCCCATTCACTGTAACTCTTTGTGCTCAACCCATGAGCCATTTGCTCACTCATCACATAACATGGTTATTCAGCTATATGCTGGAAATTTTGTCCAGAAGGATCCTGTGAGAGACAGTATCAAAACCTTTGCTGAAATCTAAAAGGATTACATCTACTGGCTTTCCTAGATCAATTAGGTGGGTTATCCTGTTGTAGAAGTAAATCAGGTTCTACAAGCAGGACTTCCCCCTCATGAAGCCTTGCTGGCTGTGACAGACTGACCAGTGATGTATTCCTGTAGCATTATGTATGGCTGGAATACTTTGGTTTTCTTTACCAGAATGCACTGAATAAACGCCTCATTAATCTTTTCCCTATGACTGTCAGTCCTAGGAAACTTTGGGGTATACGAGCAGTTGATTATTTTGAGTTAATCATCAACATTCGTCTTTCTTTGTTCTGCCCTTGCTGTTCTTCACAATTTTCATTAGCCCTGAAAATAGACCTGAAAATTTTTGTTATCCACAGATGCTGCCAGTGGACTATTGTCTCTTTTTCCAGATGAGAGAATATGTAAAACAACAGTTTCAGTACAAATCTACGAGGCACTTTACTCTTAATGTTTGTCAAGTTGAAAACTTATCATCTTCATGGTTTGCTTCTTGTGTATTACTTTTAATGCTCATTCTGTGTCCAGTCAGATTCCTTAGTAGTTTTGTGTAAAAGATTTGTTCAGAACCTTCTGAAGCATCCAGTTAAATGGTATCCTTTTGAAAGATATCCTCTTTACAGTCTTGGGGTTTGATACTGAATGCTTACTGATTTGAGATTCATGGGTTTAAAATGTTATACTGCTTTTCACAGAATCATAGAATGGTTTGGGTTGGAAGGGACCTTAAAGATCATCTAGTTCCAAGCCCCTGCCATGGGCAGTGAATCTTCCACCAGACAGCTTCTGTGGGCAACCTCTTCCAGTGCCTCTTCACCCTCACACGTGTTTTGTTGTTCTGTCAGTCCTTTTAATTTTGTTTTTTAATAATTTCAACCCATTTGTCTACTCCTTGAGGTAAAAGTCACTGGTAATAGATGTGGTCACACCAGGTTAACGATATGTGCCTTTTCCCTAAAATTCGGTACAGTATAGTTGTCTTTTGTTTCTCCTTTTGAAGGCTGTAAATATTAACAGATGACTGGATGTCCTGTCTTATAATTGCAAATAAAGTGTTAGAAAATGTTAATTTTGATTAGTTTATACGGTGTTGAAAGTGATCTGTAACTATGACAATACCTAGATGTGAGTAGATGTCAAAACACCTTACAAATAAGGTCTCTCTCTTTTCTCCCACGTTGCAAAAGGAAGAGTGGGTATCTTACTCCACGTATTCCTAGCAGCAGAACTGTTCCTTTCCCATTTAGATTGACCACTATGGCAGACTTGTTGATCAGAAATAATAGTTGATTTCTGCAGCTGTGAGAGTCATACGCAAAGCTTTTGAAAAGGAGATGACTGCAAGTAGAGATTTTATTTCCTTTCTGGTTTAAAATGCAAATGCATTTTTCTATTTGCAAGGTGTGGTGGCAACTTTCTGTTTTGTGCATGTATAAGTATGCATGCAGCCTAGAGGAAGTATTTGACGTGGATTTTGAAATGGCACAATCATCTTAATTGGTAGTGTAAAATTCTCAGTTCTTCAAATTTTTGTTCTATTTTTGGAACAATTATGGAAAATGGAAATAAGCCTAGACTTGGTTCTACTGCTTGTATAATATCTATGTCTTTTTCCTAAATGTGTTTAAAGTTCGTTGACTTTTTTATTGCATACAAACAGTATGCAAGTAACCTAAAATGTGAATAAGAGTGCAGTTATTGCAAGTAGATGTCTGGCTGATAAAATATTCAGCTGTCTCTGTGCAGCTGCTAGCAGTAGCCAAGGTCTATACTACAATTTTTCATCTGAGAGGAGAAACACTTCAAACCGCTACCAGAATAGATGGGCAGTAGCTAAATTGCAAAGTGCAGAAATCGACAGAATTGTAAATTATCACAGTAAATACTGTCAAAGCAGGAACTTTCCAAGGTATTGGACCAAAACCGTACACTTTGACTTACACAGATGAAAGTAAGGGTAGTGAACGTAATTCATGTGCTAGCAGGTCTGTGAATAAGTATCGGATTTGGCCAAGAAGATGACAGTTTTAAGAAAAGTGGCAATTCCTGAGCTGTGAAACACTTTTGAAGGAATTACTGAGCATCAACATGTGCTGAAATTTAATATTTTGGTTAATGCTGACTGAACTTTAACTGCTGGTTAATGAAATGGCACCAGATGAAGTATTTACAAATACCAGTAAAGCAATACCAACACAGATGTTTCAGTGTTTGGTTTAATGTATGTATAGTTGATTGTTGTATCATTATATATCATTGAAATTGTCTTCATGCTTCTGGCGTTCCCCTACTTTCCTCAGCAACCTGGTGGCTCTCGAAGTTGCTGCCTGCAGCAGTGTTGGGACTTGCTGTCCCTCCTGCACACCCAGTGCTCTCTGGAAGCACACCCTGTTCACTTTGAGGGTCATCTTTGTGTGACTGGTAATAAGTATAGCTGCTTATTAGTGGTTGGACTCAATGATCTTAAAGGTCTTTTCCAACTTAAATGTTTCTATGATTCTATGGCTATATTTGTATTTTTGATTAGGCAGAAGCTGGATAAACATACAGACAATCCCAGAAGCAAACACCAGAACATAGGGTCATTGTATTTTTGGAGTATAAAAATATTTGAGGGGCTTCGGGTTCTTAGGATTCTGTTTTGCCCAAATAGGACTTGGGAGAGTGCAGCTATGATGTGGAATACTTTATAGCATATTTGTGGGAGCACTCCAAGTTAACACACACTCCGAAAATGCAACCATTCATCTAACACCTTTGTAGACAAAATCGCGGATATTGAATGTGCGGCTCAGTGTCACAACACAACAGCAGAAGATGCCTGCTAGGCAGGTTTTTCTCACATAAGAAGACAAAAGTGCAGAGCAGATTTATGCCTTGTTCAGGAAAGATGCAAGGAGTTTACCTTTCCTCTTGTCTTCCATAGAGGCAGCAAGGCAATACCCAGAGTGCTCTAATAAACCATGACCGTTCTTGTTGTACCATAGAAAAAAACCCTGCTCTGATTAATATTTCTTACTGAGGGAGAAACTGGAACTTGTGCACAAATGCTACCTAAATTAATCACTGTAGAGAATGGATTTAGAGGGAGAAGGACAAGAATTCTGATCTCATAGGAGCCAAGATTTTGTTGGTGTACGAGGTGGCTGCAAAAGCCAGAAAGACTACAGCTGAAGGATGACTGACAACTGCTGTGGAAAACAGCAGTAAACTCCACATGTAGATTTGAAGACCTGAATTTAGGAAAAAGCGTCAAAAAAAAAAAATTTGAAGACACCCAAGGACACTGTGAGTCAACTTAGGTTCACAGAGGATGGATTAGTTTAAATGCTTCAGGCTAACAAAGGAAATGGGGGATTATAAAGGAATTTACAAATACATCAGTGCAGAAAAAATATTTGGGGAAGGAAGTAAGTAGTTTTCTCATTTTCCTTATTTAATAGCAGCGAAGACTGATATGGCTGAGCATCAGGCTTTTAAAAGAGAAGGGGTTTTTTTGAGTTGGAAGGTTACTCTATATGTAAAAATAACAATCTGGCTGATATGTATTGCAGGATATTAATGAAAGTGACAAAAATTATGTACCAATGTCAGTTTTTATTTAAGAAAATGTAATGAGTAAATTAAATGTAAGAGGTAAATTAATACAATATAGTAAAACTTTTGTCTTGTTAAATCTAACTTCTGCGTAAATTTAAAGGATTTTTCTTACTCATATTGCATAAGGGACACATTCTGGCACCTGTTACTACAAAACAAATAACACTGCTAACAGGCTGGAACAGTGTTTGTATTGATTAAATGTAGTCAGAAGCTGAATCCATGTTTTCCAGCACTTCTCACCAGACTAGGCCCAGTGAGGACCATCAACGTATTTGAGGTAAATAAGCAGAGGCGCATTTTCATATGTCCCCTTTACCCTGGGAGCATCACAGCTCATTGTCTACCTTCATGTTCAACTTACAGACCATCTAATTGCTTAGAGTTCTGCTTCTGCACATGTTCCCAGCAGCTGATGATGTCTGACAATCACTGCTGAGGTTGTATAAACTGTGATTTTTCTGCCCAGATCCTATAAGAGACCTGATGTGCTGAGGCCCCATTTGGCCCCTTGTGCTCTCACTTTCAGCTGACTGCCCTTGCTGCAAAGCTATAGAGCAGTGTTCTAGAATGAAGTTGAAACTGAGTGGTTGAAAGGAATGAGTTACATACACATCTGTGCTAAAATTTTTTCCTAGGCCTGTGTGTGCTTATTGTGAAATCTCGCTTGAGAAATAAATTCAGATTTGTGTAAATAGGAAGAAAGATTAGTGATTTTAAAGTTGTCTGAGTAGCAATGGATAGCAATGCAGCTTTTTTTTACAACCATGTAGAAGCTTTAGTGGTATTTACAGTCCTGGGGAGGGTGGAGGAAGATCATGAAGACAGTCCATCACTGAAATACATTGTTGGAGTAGAAAGACTTTCAAAGAGTAAGGGGAAAATACAAAGAAATATAACAGCAACCATCAAAACTTAGGTGAGTACACACTTGCCATAAAATAGAGGCAATGAAAGGGAGTTTGGGAAAACACATTTTAAACCTGCATTAAAGAAATAAATTTGGATGCTGTGAGACAAAAAAAGCCTCTGCGGTTTTGGGGTGCATGTCCAAATATTGCACAGTAGGGAGTGTGAGTGTGAGAGCTCTTGCTCTGAGACCAGGAGTTCTGATACATTAATTCTGCATGAAATACCGCATTCGCTTTTGGGTCAGCATGTTACTAACACAGCAGAAAAGGAGAATACTGATGTGCTACCATATGCATAATCATTAGAATAACTTGTGAAAGTGAAGACAAGGCTCGAATGTGGAAATTTTTGGGTAGATGCAAAGGGGAGGTAATTAGAGTGATTTGGAGTGGCTGTAGTATAAAACAGTGAAAGAAGGTAAGCAGGAACTTATTTCACCAAGCAGCAATGAAGAGGGATGGGTAAGGGAAACCTCTTAATGCCAAGATATGAAATACTAATTTCCATAGTAGTTTAGAAGATGCCTCTTGGGTTACTTGGAAATTTTAAAACTAAACAGCACAAAAAGGCTAAACAAATGCATTGGGAAAAGGAAAAAAAAGAATATCTTGTCTTGCACTGGCAGAGCAAGAGGTGGATTGAACTGACCTGACTGGTTTTTCCACCTTTAGATTGTACAGTTGTAGAGCATCTATTTATTGGTTGACTGTCAGATGATGAGCTCCTGTGAGCACCTGGACTAGATGCCACCTGCAAGTATTAAACAGGCTTTCATGGCTTCTTTGTGATGATTTGCTGCAGAAATTCCTCTTCTGGTTAACATGCCTTCATGGAAATTCTATTAGAGGAATCAGAGCAGACAAAGAAATGAAGCAGTACCTTGTTTCTCCCTCCCTACTTCCCCACCCCACATCCCAAGCCTCCCACTCCTAATTTTGATTCATTTCCTAGTGAAGTAGCTGATACTTGATTACTGTCTGTTGACTTTGTGGAACTTAGGCAGCCTTTTACTAATGGGAAACATGATCCTGTTTATCCACCCTTCCCCAGCTGATAACAAAACCAGCCGTAGTGATTGCATGCCTTGCAGTGTGAGCTGTCACAGTCTGCACCAAGGGAGCATGTTTGTTCCAGCACAGACACACAGGGGTGATCTAAGAGCATAAAATACATGATCATATTTTGCCTCAGATATGAAGTAGCATTATAAATCGTTATGTAAACCACATATTACTTTTAGAGCATTTATGTATGCTACATATATTTTTGTTTGGTGTGGGAGTTTTCAATTACTTTCTAGGAAACGAGAAGATTTTTTTAAAGGTCTTGGATAGTCTGAGCAACCCCATCTAAAATGCCCTCCAGCAGTCACAGAAGACAGAAGAAAAGGAGGAAATAGAACATAGGCACTGCACTTTCTCATAGGGTAGAAAATGGGGTTATATATATGTAATTACTACTTCCACAGTCCTGATTTCTCATCAGAATCATTTGGTAGCTTAGTTTATAAAAACTACAAGTCCCACTGTACCATTTGGAAAGTAATAAGCAGATTCAGTAGTTAAGCCAAATACAATTAGATTTATTTATTTTACACCATAAAGTTGCAGAGACCACTATAATTTAAATTAGCTTTACAAGGCCAGAGTGGAATTGCAATTAATTCAACCAAAGAGTATGCAGCTTTCAGATTTGAGCTTTTGAACTTGACTCGAACAATTCAGCTAGTTTTCCTGCCAAACAGGAAAAGCAAGCAGAGAAACAGTAAATCCTTCAGGTCTGCAAACTCACGTCACAGACAGGAGTAAGGAAAGCAGGTAGAAATTTCAACCCGCTGATGCTCTGAAATAGTTACCGAGCAGATTATGGAATGCACTACTACCATTTTGCTGCACATTAACACAGCACCTACCAAAAAAAAGTGGTTTCAAGGACAGAGCTCAAATTCCTAGCGTGAGGCCAGCAACATTCACCCTCACGCATGTGTGCTTGCTGCATTCAGGTTTGAGGCACAAATATTTAATCCCGAAGTCAATTGCTTCCATTTACCATGCATGTAAAATTTCAGAAGCCCCTTGTATTATAGTTTGTGCACTTTTTTAAAGGCCTTTCAGTGACACGTAATAAAGTTAAGTCTCTGGTGATCAGCCCTACAGTGGTATGCCAATAAAGATCTCTATTTGTGTGGGTGGAGATGTACAAAACCAGTGATCATCTCTGTCTCTGAAGAAAAGGGTAGATAAACAGGAGGGAATAATGACAGAAATAGACAGCAAAGAAATGCTTCCCCCAGGACTGAAGGATTTGTTTTTTCCTTGTTTCACATATTTTTTTGTCAGCTTTTTATTTAAATATGTGAATAACTCTCTCCTTTCGGTGCATGCAAGTTTCCATTTCCAGCTCCAAGACAATTTGCATTTGAAGTTTGGGTTCAGGCTGTTGAGAGACAGGAATTATCTGCAGTGTGCAAATGTGAATGTGGAGTGCAACTGCCCAGGAGACTGGTGATACATCATCTCCAGGGTTTTTGTCAAGGTCTTATATTTTAACAGTGTCAGCCTTCCCAGTCTGTTGCAAGCACAATTTACACCCCTTCTGTCTCCTAAGAGGAAAGGAAATAGAGGCGACAGAGATGTTCCCAGAGGAGTGACTAATCTTTACCCTTCAGGAGTGTTCAAGGATAGCCACCTCTACTAATCATTAAATAGTTGTTTTAAAAACAAGGGGGAAAAAAAAAGCAAATCAGTTAATCCCATTTCCCAAATGTTCTGCAGTGCACATCATTATCTATTCTGCTTCTTGTAGTCATTACCAGAGAGAAATTAGGTCTAGCAATGAATGGTCAGTATGATGCTGTCAGTGACACACAGTTCAATTTTAAATTTAAAATAGACTCTGTTGTCTGCCTGTATCAGCTATTAACTTTAGTGTCATTGTCACAAAGCCATCAATCTCAGTCTGTCCCAAACCTATTTTATGTGTAGAGTCAGCCCATCTTCCTTATTTTCTACACATGCAGATTTTAAATCATCTTGTAAACCTTCTACTGCACGAAAGGTTGAAGGCTGCAAGACTTGGCAGATTGGGTTTTTTTTTAATTCCCCCCTCCCCCCAACATACATTCAGTATCCACCACCAGATGACAGATTGCAGCTACTCTCTGAACTGGATCATGCCAGAAATGGGAAAACAGAAAAAAAAACAGCCCTAAAGCTGATATGAAATGGATGAAAGCCTGGTTCCACTGAAGCTGATGGCAAATGCAGTAGAACTTAATTTCCAAGTAATTGCTATAAAAATTGTTTCAGAGAGACACTGCACAAAGTCTCCTTTGTAGGCTGGATCTTGTACATTTTAGAGATGATTTCTGCTTGTGTAGCACCAAAGCAGCTGAGTGCATCAGAAATGCCTCAGTTAGTTGTCATCTAGTTTAATGTGGGGGAGTTTGTTACTGGAACATTTTAAGCATTTAATTGAAAGAGTCTTTTGTTCTGGATTTTGCCTCTCTTCTGGGTCTATCAATGTCTAAGAACATCGGCTTTTAAGGCCAATAAATTTCCTCAAAAGTTCCAGAAGACACAGCTTTGGGAACATATATGTGATTTGTAAAGGATAGCTGTAATAGGACAAGCTGCTTGACTAGAGAGCATATTCTGATATTCACTTTATTCTATCAACATGAATCCTTCAAGCAAGAGTCTTTCTTAAATACCTAAATAGAGAAGGGGCCCCCTGGTGGTCTAGTGGTTAGGATGCAGCACTCTCACCGCTGCAGCCCGGGTTTGATTCCCAGTCAGGGAAACTCCCCCGGGCAGATGGAGCTCGTCAGCCCTGTAAGGCCATCCATCTAAGAGAAGGTCACTCTAAACAAACCTACGTCCTGAGGACCTCACTGCCACTGTCCAAGCTCGCTCGGCCCCGGCAGTTGAACCTTAGGATTAAAGGGTGGGCTCAGTTCAGCACACACTGTGTCTCACCTAAAAAATCCACTGCACAGGCTGGAAGGGTAAAGACCTTTCCCAAATCTTCGCTTGCGAAGACTGGCCATACATACAAATAGAGAAGTTTCTGCATCCTGAGTCCATGACAGAGAGTTGCTTCATTAGCCTACATCTCACTGAAACAACTGTAAAGGGACCAATTTGTTAAATACAGTAACTGTGATGTTGTGTTGCATCAGTACATAAAACAGTAAGTAATGAAACGTGGGTAATTCTGGCCATTTATGTGTGCAATTACTTTGTTGTTAAAGTGTCGGGCACTTGAAATTTGGGTACTTCAAGACCTGTATGGCTGCTTTGAGTGCCGTGTCCAAGAACTACAGTGACACTAATGCTTGTTGCAAATCTTGTGTTCAAATCCCATTTTAACCTGTAGATGTCAATATTAATGTAACAAAGCCTAGGTTTTGTTTACAGGAACTCACAGACTTGCTAAGCCTTGATGTAACTGACCTGCTCTGATCCCTAGATAGTATCTGAGTGTTGGCAGAACTCCTGTACCGACCCTTTTGTCTCTTCTCTTTCGTGGGAACTGGTGCTAGTAGGCATTTTGTAAGTGAGGCACGACGAGATGCAACACCCATCCCTCTGGTGATTAAAGCACTTCCTTGAAAGACCCAAACTCAGGTCTTCAACCTTTGGGAGCACATCAGGCTCAGCTTGAGGCAAAGAGGGATGCAGCAGCGTGAGTCATGCCAGAAAGGAGCCAACTTTATGTCTGGAAGGTGCTCTCTTACACAAGTCTTTTTTTTTTTTTTTTCATACATAGAAGCCTCACTTCTATGAGAAGAAGTGAGAGATGAAAACTGAGAGATGACACAGAGTACGTGCATAATTTATATTTGTTGGAAGATACAGCTCCTGAGTACAAATCAAATAGCTGTATCCAGAAAAGAGTAGAAAATACTGCAGTGTTGAGTATGTGTGGCATTGTTTTTGCAGCGGGGGGCTACAGAGGCGGCTTCTGTAAGAAGCTGATGGAAGCTTCCCCCAAGTCTGACAGAGCCAACTCCATCTGGCTCTGAGACAGACCAGATGCTAGCCAAGGCTGAGCCCAACAGCTACCTCTGGGATGACGTATACAAGAAGGAGAAAAAACTGCTCAGAACAACAGCAGTGAACAGAGGAGCGGGAATATGTGAGAGTAACAGCCCTTCAGACACCAAGGTCAGTGAGGAAGGAGTGTGAGGAGGTGCTCCACACACCAGAGCAGAAATTCCCCTGCAGTCTGTGGTGCAGCCCATGGTGAGGCAGCTGTGCCCCTGCAGCCCATGGAGGTCCACAGAGGAGCAGAGATCCACCTGCAGCTCATGAAGGACCCCATGCTGGAACAGGTGGATGCCCAAAGAAGCCTGTGACCCCATGGAAAACCTGTGCTGGAGCATGCTTCTGTCAGGACCTGTGGATCTGTGGAGAGAGGAACCCACACTGGAGCAGGTTTGCTGGCAGGACTTGTGACACTGCAAGGAACCTACCCTGGAGCAGCCTGTTCCTGGCAGACTGCACCCTATGGAAGGGACCCGTGCTGGAGCAGGGGAGGGGATGAGTCCTTCTCATTGGAAGAAAGGAGCAGCAGAGAGAAGGTGGGATGAACTGACCACAGCCCACATTCCCCATCCCCCTATGCTGCTGTGGGGAAGAGAGAGAGAACTTAGATATAAAGTTGAGCCTGGGAAGAGAGGAGGAGTGGGCGAAAGGTGGCTTAAGATTTTATTTCTCACTACTTTACTCTGATTTTTACTGACAATAAATTAAACTAATTTCCCCAAGTTGAGTCTGTTTTGCCTGTGATCAGTGAGCTCTCCCCTTAGTGATCCCTCCCCTGAGTGATCTCTCCCCCTCCTTATCTCAACCCACAAGCCTTTTGTTATATTTTCTCTCCCCTGTCCAGCTGAGAAGTGGTAGAGTGGCTTTAGTGGGCATCTGGTATCCAGTCAAGGTCAACTCACCACAATTACAGAATGAGAACAACCAAGTGCTCCCCTTAGCTACAGCAGCTAAGGCCAAAGGAAAGAGAGGTGGTATTTGAGTAACTCTAACACTGCTTCTGTGATGGCAGAGAATTTGCAGTTATGGGCTTGAGCATGAGACATGGCTGCAATACCTTCTCATCAGATCTGTGCAAAATTGTAGGATACTTCATTAGAGAAAATATACAACACATCCTATTCCTTATGCTCTCTTCACATGCTTGTAAATGTTGCATAAGGAACAGAGTATATATATAACTATACCTACAACTCCTTGTCACGTGAAAGGTGGGAGTTTGGATTTTTGCCTGTTGGTATCTCTGTGAGAGTCGAGACACTGGTGCCTGACAGTCTGTCAGCATCCCGTAATGAGACCCTTCACCAACAGATTCACAAGATCAGAGGGTACCTCAACCTGCCTTGTTAGGGGAAACTCATCAGAGCCAAGACCCCTCTGCAACTGGTGTTAAGTGCTGCCAGCAACTGCAAGGACTAACTTTACAGTTTATGGAATAACACTCTATTAATACAAATTGTGACAGATAATTAAGGTTTGAATGTTGTCGGTGATAGTGTCTACTGCAAGAATATGGCTTAAAAAAAACCAGTCTATTAATACATATATTAAGCAAGCACAAGTTCTGATACAAAGCAATCTACTAATATGTTGTGGGGTAAGCACAAACAAAAGCTTTAGTCTTCAAAGTAGCATTTAATGCACGTAGAGTATATTTCTCACCCAAGGCGTCCCTCTGGCGGGGGAGAAGATGGACTCAGCCCATCGACTGATCCCAGCAGTTTCAGTGGAGGTCTTCTCCCCAGCTTACTTTTATACTATTTGCTTTATGTTTGGGTGGAGTTTGAGTGGGTCTAGTCATAAATACCTTTTATTTCTGATTGGTGTATTTAATGGGAGGGGAGTGGTGGTTGTGGTTTGGCACCTGAGGAGGGAGTTTGACATGTTTGTTGGCTTCAGCAGCAGAACATCTTGATTCTTCCTTTTCAGATGGGTACTGTATGGTCTCAGTACCACAATGTTCTCCCATTCTGCTGGGATTAGAGTGGAGGGGGGCCACGTAGTCTCCACTTCGTTCCACACTCCGTTCTGTTTCTCTGAGCAGATGTTTATTGTTGTATAGGAGAGGGTGTTGGCCTCAGTCCATCCAGGTAGTTGCAGCTACTTTTTACCTTAAAATTCTGAATTCTCTCTAGGTTTAACTCTATCCATCATCCCACACTCCTCTCACTACAAACACACCTGTAAACCACCAGCTGCACACGTATAATCACAAACCCAGCCTCACATTATTCACATTTTGTGTGGCTGGAAAAAAACATCCTTCTCCAATGACAGTAAACATTCTTGGCTAAGCCACTAGGTCTGACAGGACTCCAACAGCCAGATGAGATCCTCCACCACTCATTGAAAGGATGAGCCTGCAGTGCGTCTTGTCTTCTAGGAGTTGTCTAAATAAGGAAGAAGACAGCTAGGAACAAATATGAGAGATACTTTATGACAGGAGAACAGAAGTGTCCTGGCTGCAGCCTCAGCCAGCCAGTTAAGGATAGAGGAGTTCTCAGGAAACCCTAATCTTCACTTGGACTATTTTTGTACCTCGGAAGGGTCTTTGATTTGAAAAGGTGACGTGAGTCCATCTGTAAAATAAGAAGGATAATAAAAATTTGTTCCAGGCATCTTACTTTTATTAGTTATTGATGTCTACAAGCAGGTTGGCATGGCACAAAGCTTGAATAATGCTGCTTTTAACCAATGAGTTGTAAATATAAGTCTGGAGCTCATCAGTGGCCTGGAGTGTGATAGTTTTGGCAATGTTTGCCCTTGTCTGAATGTCATAACGGAGCAGGGAGGGCTGAAGGAGCACATATCAACACAGGAAGGTGTGCTTTGAGAAAGGATGCATGAAAACTGCATGCCTTTTGAAACTGTATAAAAGAAGAATTCAGTTGTTGAGGATGGTCTGAAGAATGGAGGAGACGATAAAGGCATCACCGAGGTGTGATGTACTGGCTGAGTGGAAATGAGAGCAGGAAATATTGCAGTTGATGCTATAGGTCAGAGCAGTGTTCTGGGGATCCTTGAAGGGAAGCACAAGTAGCTGAAATTTAATGCAGGAGGCCAAAGGAAAATGATGGAAGAATTCAGAGGTGCCGCTGTGGAGGCAGATGATTTACTGAGACATTTGAAATAGGTTGCAAAGGAAAAAGGTGAAAATGAAGAGGAGGCTCTAGTAGTCTTGAGGAGAAATGATCAGGGCATGACCACAATTTTTGTCACATGGCTGACACAGGTGAGACTTCAAGAAGTTGCTCATGGTGAAGTGATGTAATTTGGCAAATGTCTGACTCTTATTTCAGACTGGGAGAGATGAGTCTGAGGAGATTTAATTAGCATGTAGGACTCCTTGTAGGAAATTGCTAAGTGTTGCTATACCCAGAAGTTTCTCAGGAAATAGAAAGCAAAATGAAAAATGGTCACGATTTCCTCACTTCACAGAGAAATTGTGCAAGAGTCGCAATCTGTTCTTGCTGTCCAGGAGATGAATATTCAACCTGTTGTCTCCCTATGAATAGAAAGCTCTAGAAAGATCAAGTCCTTTCTTGATCCTCTAGAGTGTTGATGCTGAATGATGGTTGAAACATATCTCAATAAACCCTTTATGAAGGAATAAATTCTATCTTGATTTCATATTGACTTGTTATAGACAAGCAACTGTTCTGAAAATATTTTCACATATTCATTCGTCTCCCTTTAGAGAATGCAGTGTGCCAGTTTCTGAGAGAGAACAAAATTATCATGTATTATTTTTAGATGTAAGCAATTTGTGGTTAATGTTACTCTGCCAGAACAGGGTACCAATCTCCCAGTTTCAAAACCAGGCATGTTTATTGGATAGTATAAAACTCAGTGTGAAGGAAAGAGAGGAAATTTTCACCCAACTCAAATAATCTGACATGTACTTCCATCCTACAAATAAGACTGAAGCTGGAGTAGCTCAACAAGGGAAGATGAAGAATATTAATGTACTGAAATGTCTATATGTGGATGCAAGGAGCATGGAAAATAAGCAGCAGGCACTAGAAGAGATACTAAACAATGAAGTTTATGAGCTGGTGGGCATAGCTGAGGCAAGGTGGGTTGATTCCTGTCAATGCTTTGAATGTCAATAAAGAGGCAGACATCTGCATAGACAGGCAGAGGCATGGTGGCAGGATGCAGCTATGTTTTCTCACTGGTGTGGTGCATGCAATGGGCTCGAATGATGTTCTGTTTTCTTGAAAAAACTTTAACTTGGTAGATTAGAAGAAATAATGAACATGATGGATCCAGTGCAACTTTTTTTGTTCATGAGCTTTTGGAAATCCACAGTCCTGAACAAACTGGATGTTTGTGATAAAAAACAGTTCAAACACTTTTAGTTAAATTAACACTCACTGTTAAATAGTGTAGTAAAGCTACAAAACACTGGATGCTCTACTTGAATGTTGGGTGTATTCTTATGAAGCTTCCTAATTGCTTCCCTAATTAGTACCAGCCTTGGGACAGGCCACCCACTTCTCTTTCCCACTTTGATGTCAGCTGCTGAAGGGAAGAATGTAAATAAAAGCTGGACTGTAAACAGAAACACTTGCTGAGACCTATGGTCCCAGTATTGCAGCCCTATCTCACTGCTTTGGGTTGAATAGCTCAAACATATTCAAAAGAACTATCCGACGAAATATGTAACCATAAATAAGACATTTTAGCCACCTCTAGGTGTGGGTAGTTTGACCATCAGCTGATTTGCACATCTCTTTTGCACATGGAGTGTTATCACAGAAATCCTGTGTCCATTACCTGAACTGCAGTGTTTGGAACCAGCTGGCACTAGGTGAAGCCAGACTCAGCTTTCCCATGGAGCCACAGTTGACTCAAACTGGCCAAAGATATATTCTCTACCATATAGTGATTGACATGCTCGGGAATGAAAACTAGGGTAAAGGAACAAAACAGTGAAATTTTGGCTTCCAAGGTGGCCATTGCTCATCTTGTCTGCCTGTGGGCCAAGGTGAGTAACCTCCTTGGTCTCACTTGTCTTCTTCTCTTTCCCTCACCTGTTAAACTATCTTTATCTCAACTCATGAGTTTTGTCTTTTTTGGTCTACTTATTCTCTCTCAGTGGAACTGGAAAACTCAAGGAAAAAGGTAGTCTCATGAGCATATCAATGTGAATACAACATCATGGGACACTGTGCTAGCCACAAGGTTAGTGCCAGGGCTATTTCTGAGGCACATCAATAAAGACACCTTCAGCCTGATTTGGCACCTGCTTTCCTGCTCCTGGAGGGATGAGATATCTCAAGAACCTGTCTGAATTATGGAGTAAGGGGTTAGGTACCCAGAATGCCACCTTCTGCTAGGCACTGGGGGCCTCAGGTCCCTTTCAAGTTAGCTTCCCACAGATGTACACACTCCTAAATAACTGTCTAAGGATAGTTAATTCAGAGACACTTTTCCACAGGCATTACAGACAAGATTCCTCCAAGTTTGGATCTGTCCACTATCCATTAGTTACCACTATCCCAGAAAGTCTTGAAGCTTCCCTTGTCCTCCTCAAGCCACAGACCACACCATACCAAAACACCACTGTGGGAAACAGTCACTCTGTGAGGAAAAACACCAAAAAATTATCATATATTAGGTCCTCCATGAAGAGGTGGTGGAGACTGAGGCTATATGCTAGATGTATGGATTACTAGTTGCCTCCAGGACAAGCCCTGAACCGTCAGGCTGCAATCCACACCGTGCCACTGGCCAAGTTGCATGCAGCCTGTTGCACATGCCTGTAGGCAAGTAGGCACAGCCTAAGCCTTGTTTAAACCAAGGTAGGAAAAGACAGGCATCTGCTGCAGAATACCTGCAAGGTGAGGGCACATCTCCAAACAGGCAGTTGCTGCTGTGGATGATCCTGGTCTGAATAAAGCAATGATGGGAATTAAAATAGTATCATCTATCACCTCCTGTGATCAGCATCTTGGCTACCTAATCTCATTTCCTCCTTGAGATTTTGACTTCATGGCTGGTGGCTGTGGGGAAAAGATGATGTGAAACCACCATGTTTCATGGTGGCTGGACAGTGCACTAAAATACATGGAGAAAGATTTCTGGGATGGTAGGGACAAGCATAAAAGAGTTCACAGGCTGTTTATCCAGGAGTTAGCTTTTTCAAAGGCATCTACAGCCTCTGTCCCCAGGCAGGGCTTCCTGGCCTTGGGAGAGAGCAATGCTGCTCACAGGTGGCGGGGGTCTTCATACCCAGGATGTTACTGCTGTCCCTTCCCAGCACTTTTTGTGGCACCCATATGCAACCCAGAGCTGAGAGAATGAAACCACATGTGCACCTGGTGCTTCAGAGTCTTCCAACACGTTTCACTCTTGGGGAACTCACTGGTTCCCCATGCAGGCGCTTCCTACTCTCTTCCCATCACCCCAAAAGCTGATGTCCCCACTCCTCTCCCAGAAGTCCCGCACCTGCTGAGCCTCCCTCCCAGACTCTTTCAGATTAGCTTAAATGCTTTTGAGCAGTAGATGCTTCCTTGCCCGGATCAGTTGAAAGACAGGGAATGCTTGTTTGACTAAGCTGCCCCTTAAGCCTTTAACAGGAAGCTTTTATCTAGCGGAACCAGGGAGTGAAACACACAGGACATAGACTTGTTAGCAGAAAATATTGCACCGTTGTGGTTTCTTTGGCAGCTTGGCAGCAGACTGCAACTCTTTATAGACACGTGTGTGTCAAAGGAAGCCATGTGGGGCTGGATGCAGCCTGCTGGGAGCAGGAGAGGGAGAGGAACTGGAGATGGGTCTGGGATGAGATATTGCAAGCTGCAACTGCCCTACATGCATCATTAGATCTACACTTTTAGATATAAAAACAGTGTGGGACTGTCAACACTAAATATGTCACTCACAGGTAGAAATTGCCTGGCATCCTGCAATTCTTATTTGCATGAAATCAAAAATAGTAGGAGGAAATCTGCCCGCAGCAGACTTTCAATTTACGTCAGTCTGCCAAAGTCTTAAGTGAAAGCAAGCCACTGTGTGAACACTTAGTCATCGCCTTCATTTAACATCCAGTGGGTGTAATGTTTGGCAGCCTAGCCCTCTGAAGAGACAGCCCTGGCATCTCATTTTAGCACATTATCCCATTATATTGTGTGCTGTAGTATCCCAGTGTATGGAAAGCAATGAAAACATGTAACTGTGCACAAAGGCCACACAATCATAGATGGCTCATCTTGGGCAAGCAGAGTGCCTGTGATTAAAACCTAGAGGGTAAGGTGAGGTGAGAGCTTGGACTGCCTGAGCAAGCTGGGGTTTGGAGACCAGCACCCTGTACAGTTGAGGAGCCTATTTCCAAACCTGCTCCTGGAAGGAAGCAAAGAAGACTGTTCACGTGACCTGATGTAGTGGTTGGCATCCCTGCCCATGGCAGGGGGGTTGGAACTAGATGATCTTTGAGGACCCTTCCAACCCAGACCATTCTATGAATCTATGAGTCTATGAAATAGGAGTGGCACTGCTCTGCCACACACAGAACAACTTGGAAACTTATTTTCACTTCTTTCTTGTTTTGGTGCTTTGTATCCTCATGTCTCCTCTCCTTAATGGTGCTCAGGTGATTTGTGCTCTAACTACATGGAGCACAGCTGGTTCCTTGGGCTTTGCCAGCCCTTCTCAGGGCTATGGGTGGGCCACCCCATAGCTCACAAACAGTCTGGTTCATGGAGAATGGACGTTGCCCAGTGCCTGAGCTGGGGGATCTTGGGAATGTCCTCAGGGTGGACTTCGATATCTTGTAAGACACAAAAACTTATTCCAAATCTGACCCTGCTGGGAATCAAAGACAGGATTTCAAGAATACCTAGGTAGATGCATGATGCCGAGGTCAACTGTAGAAAGTAAGAAGTGCACAACACTGATGTTTGCTAAATCTTCATCAGCTCTTTTTCAGCAAACCCTATGATATTGCATTTATATCTGCAAGTACTAAATATCTGTTTTGATCTTTAGGTGCTTAATATCTGTGTAATAAAAAATCCAAGGCCCAGTTGGATCCTCAAGAGCTCCAAACTTTCAGTGATATTGATGTAGTTGGCAATTAAGAGCAAGACTCATGCAAGTGAGGCACCAAAACACCTAGCTTTTAGATCTTCCTGGTGCAGAACCCAAAATAAGAGTGGTCATAGAGAGACTGCAGCCATCTGGTACATTAAATGTCACCAGAGGCATGCTGCCACAAAGGCCAGCCAGCATCAAAGCTTTCAGGGGCAGGGAGCCACAAGTAGACTGACTTCTTGGAGAGGACCTGGACCATTCCTACTCCCGGGCTGTGACTAGATGGTCTTTGGCAGACTAAGAAGTGTTGAAAGCCAGGTGGGATGGGGCCCTGAGCAACCTGATCTAGCGGTTGGCATCCCTACCCATGGAGGAGAGGTTGAAAGTATATGATCTTTAAGGTCCCTTACAACCCAAACCATTCTGTGATGGAGAGGTGGCACAATCCAAAAAAGTTTCCAGGCAAAAAAAAGCACTCATAACTGAAATACAGTTTCTCTAAAGATCCCTTGGCACTCCATAGCTGACCAGCACAGAGAGAGTCATGAGCTCTCTGTACAGCCCATGGCAGGGAGCAGTGCTGGTGGAAGAAGAGACCTACCATCCACCTTCATCAGGTGCCCTGACTCCTAGGCTGGAGCACGGCGGGTTTGCTTGTGCACCCTCTTCTTGGCCCCAGGAGCCTTGACTTTTTTGTGCATACAGCTGCTTTCTTGCTATTTTTCTATACCTCAAACAACTCCCTGCTTTGCTGGCCAACCACTGTCTGTCTTAGCCTTTTATCTGCCTCTGGGCTCTGGAGGAACCTGAACACCACAGAGGCAGAAAATCCTGTGAGAGTTTCACCGTTGTGTGCTCAGCTGAGCAACTGCAAAATTCCTCCTTGTGTGTTGTGCCTTTTAAACTGTTATCCCTAGAAAAACTAGACATAGCTAATGTGGTACTTTTGAGATCTTATAACAGGCCATGATGACATGAGCATCCTTGTAATTCCACCCGAGCTGAGGGCAAGAAGGTGGATATTTTAATTTACATTTAGCCTGTGACCTGATCCCATGAAAGTATCCTCGCTAATAGGCTTGATACAGTGGGATTACTCTCATTACTCAGTAAAGAGTGAGCCCACCAGCAGAATAAACATTGGCAGGATCAAGTAGCAGATGAGTCATCTTTTCCAAACACAAAAAGACAGCGCAACAGTAAATAAACATGTTAGTTAAATTAACTATCACACACAAATTCCATATATCTGTAAAACAACTTTGGCATAGCCAGCACCACAAACTAAAGCACTGTCTAGGTCTCTGTCCTAGCACAAGTATACCCCGCTAACACTGTCCCTGTGCACAACAATGCCACTGCTGTGGCTGTCCCCAGCCAGGGGAATGCTCCTCCTAATCCAAACCATGTGCCAGCTGAGAGCCAACAGATAAACTAATCGAGTCCAGCAAGACAAACATCTGCAGGGTTAACTTCTGCTCTCCTTTGCTTCCTCTACAACCTGTTTGAAGTTCACAAAGTCATACTGAGTAAATTAGAGGGGAACTGCATTTACAGTGTCTCTAGTGTAAACATAACACTACCATAGTCCCTCATGGGCGTTGAAATAATGTTCAACAATCAGTATAAAAATATAACCATTAAATTAAAAAAATAATATTTAAGCTGATAACTCTTCCCTGGGGGTTTAAACCCTTCTTTTTTATTTTTAAACAAATATTAAGTTGGTGAATATCTCCTGAGTAAAGTGATCCTAGCAGTGCAAGGATGAAGCAAAAAAGGCAGGATGCCTTGCCAACACAGAATTCTTCTTTGCAATAGTCTTTTTGCTGTTTTTTTCAGACATCTTCCAGAGGATCAAGCAAGAAATGTCTGACAGGATCATGCCATGATCAATTAGACCTCACCTATGGGAAAGTTTTACCAGTGTTCACATTTTTCTTGTTAAATTTTATCCTACTGATCCTCACAAGCTCCGTCACTGGTATCCTTTGCAGTAAGGAACTGATCACATCAGGAGTGTCTTTAAACTCTGGGTTCAGTGCCCGCTGGAGCAGGGGGGGCACTCTCAGTTACTACAACATGGTTACTGGTATGGGCATCCTGGGACTGTCCTATAGTCAAAGCATGTTGCCCTAGAAAGGTATGAGGTCTCATCCTCTAACAGAAAGTTGGTGTGAATATTTCCCAGAACTTATGATTTATGTCATTCTGGGCAACAGTTAGGGCCTGTTTTTCAGCGAGGCTGAGGAAGCGGATATGTAAAATGCACTTATTGCCTGTGAAAGTCGGACACATGTAGGGACTGGGGAAAACAGAGGTGCTTGGGGAGTTTGGATGAATATGCCATCACTGCATATGATATTGTTCCTTTTAAAAGAGTGTGGTTTGTATGGAGTTCTGTAGCCTGAGATGTCAGCTTCTAAATCTTAATGGAGCAATTTTTTTTACCTTGCAGCACTGGATTATCCACAAAGACACATTTTTCCAATTGTATTTCATTCTTAGAAGAAAACTTCAGCTGATGATGATGGTCGTTAAGAGTATTTCAGTTCTAGCCTTATTTTGACAGCATTCTAAATGAATTACGGGACCAATTTTGACAGTACTGTTAGCCATTGGTCGCATTTTCATGGTGATTTTGACACTATCTCTAGCATCTTTTTCAAAGCTTTGCATGGGCTGGATGCCTTGTAGTTTGATGGTGAGCCTTCCCATTGAAATCCATACAAGTCTAGCACACGGGCAATTTCACAGTATGGAAGTGATGTTTCCAAAAAAGTACAGTGTCGGTATCTTTTCCTTGGGCATGGGGCCCACTTGCTGCCTTCTGAGCTGAAAAACACTCCAGTTGTAGCAGTGGCTTTGTGCAACTTATTTAAGGAGCAGAATCTCAGCTGCTGAAATCTTAATAGCTCCTCTGATTTCTGTTTCCACCTGATAAAATTACAGCTCATCTATTTGCTTGTTGGTTTCATTTAAGGTTTGAATTGTGCTGATGAGCCTCATAAGATCCATTGCCTTCTGTGTCTTCTATTGAAACATTGGTGCTGAACTGGGTTGACCTGCAATGCAGGAGCTCTTCATGTTTAAACAGCTCTTGGGTGAAATCGTGACGCAAGTTGTGACAAGGTAAGGAGGGTGATGGCCTTTGGTGGGCCTCTGAATCTGACACCTGGTCATCTGTCCCTCAGACCTCTCACCTGTGCCACAGGAGAGCTGACAAGATACTTAAGGTTTTGAACTGGGAATAAAACACCAGGAGGAACCCAGCACAGTCATGGCTCTGAATTCTTCCTGGTCATTTAGTAGGACAAAACACACCAGAGCAAAGCAATTGAAAGATGTTCTTATTTTGTAAGGCCACTTCATACCCATATAGTTTTCTTCTCCACATGGTTTGATTTCAGCCGTCAAAGGGCACAGCAGGCAAGGCAGTGGAGAATCAGGCTGCATCATTTTAATATGGAGCTTTAGCTGTGTTACATTTTAGTAATATTTCACAGGAGGCTTCTATGACTGACAGGCACCATATAAATAAAATATATAATCATTTCAAAAGCATAACCTGTAGGTTGCTCTCTTGTGCTGAGTATGTTTGCTACTAATGTTCTTCCTCAGCCACAAATAAAATGAATCAACGAAGCTGCTGCATATGGTAGTTTTAAAACCAGTCTATAAACTAAACATGTAAAGGGGTGTATAAAACATAAGGTAGGGTACATCTATACACACACACATACACATATATATATGCCAGTCACTCACTCATTGTCACATATTCACATGGTACAAAATATCAGTTTCTTTCTTTTCAATCATATACTGTTAACAAATGTAAAAATACAGCATCAGTAAAAATAAACCAAGCAACTCAGCTGCCCACACACTGAACTGTGGTACGCCCTGCTTGTCAGTAGGTGTCATGCAACACCACAGTTTTTAAACACCTATCTTGCAAATATCCCTTAAAGAGGATATTCACCTCCAAATGGCTCCTGTTGTTTTTTTTCTTTAAAGTCACAAGTATTCTTACCTGAGTGATGAACAAGTGTAATGAGAGTATCCACTAATGAGGGACTGCGACTAATTCCCGTCTCTTTGGATACAGAGTTGGTTGCGTTTGGAAAGGCAGCAGCAGCAGCCAACGCAGCAGTCAGCTGAATAGACAGGGCAGCAGAGAAGAAGAGAGTCCTTGCTGAAGAGACTGAGCACAAAGGCACCAAGCCTCATACCTGCTCACCTCTATATTACCTTTTCTTTCCCCTTTTCCCCCTGTGCCCCAGTAATCCAATAAAAACTCCTTTGTTTCTGTCATAGCTGCAAACACAACTCAATAATGTCATCATACAGATCAGCCAGCTCAATTTTTCTCTAATCCAATCAATAAAATGACCGTGCTGTGCTCCCTGCTCCAATTTAAAATCAGGGATGATAGCCTGAAAGAAGTAAATCCCAGTGTGCTGCTGATCAGACCTTAGGGTATCATTTTGTTTGGTTGCTGTTTTCACAGCTTGGTCATGCACACATTGAACCTGCAAATGCAGCAATGAAGCTAAACGAAGTGGGAATCAAAACCAAAGCTGAATTTTACAGATTTTAGGCTGACTGGAGCCCTCAAAGAGCTCATCAGGTGCCCCAGCCGTGAGTTGAGTGCCTGGGTGCTCAGTAGGAAGGAGTAGGGTTTAGTGACATGCCTGTGCCCTAAAACCTAGATCCATCCACAGCCCTGAGGGGTTCAGACTGCCCTGAGACAGGACATTAAACATAGTGACTGAGATCAGCAGGCATTTCCATCCCAGCTCCCTCTGGATAATTCCTGATAACACTTTGAATGTCTATTGATCAGGCAGAAATTTTTCTATTTGCTCCTGCAATTGAAATCTCATTTGATTTGTTGGCATGAAGGCATCACTGGCTTTTAATACAAAGAGAATGATATTTTTTTTCAACATCTCTAAAGAAGAAAATTGTTGCAACTCTTTTCTTTTCTTTTTTTTTTTTTTTAACATCTTTAATGCCAAAGCAGCTGGGGAAAGCAAGTCTGAATTTGTCAGACAGATAGATAGCCCTTGTTGTAGAGAAGTGTCTTGGAGTGTTCCGGTTAAAATTGGTTTTGATTTGCCAGAGTTAAGAGCTGTTGAGAATTGCACATGCCGTAAATGTTTTAACACTGATAATGCTGAGCTGGGAGCTGGCAGAAGCTCCCTGTGCCACTGCTGTAGCTGTGGTCTGGCCAAGTTTGCTGAGGCATGGGATGTCAGAGGCCCCTGGGGGCTGTAAACCAAAGGGACCAGGTGAAGGGATCCAGAACACTAAGTAGAGTGAGCTGGAGTCAAAAAAATGCCAAGGTCCCCATGGGGATCTGACCTCTCAGACCCCTTCTAAATCCATCCCTAAGACAGGGAGACCTTTTTTTCCCCACACAAAATCAGCCTCCCCAGGGGAGATGCCACGCTGGTGTCACCGGTAAGGTAGCAAAGTGCTCTGACAGCGTATTGATTTTGCACAACGTAAGGTAATTCATGGAAAGAGAGATTTACTGTGTGACTGATAGACAGAAAGGCAGGTAGCTATGTAATCAGAGAAAATGGAGTCTACTAGCAGCATCTTATTTATGGTTGTTTATTGTGAAAATACAGAGCACCAAAGAAGGACTGTTATTTTCTCTTTAAAAGGGAGAACAGCTTCCCAGCACCAAGTGCAACATTGCAGTTAGTGACTATTGGACTAAGTAACTTGGACCAATGTTTTATTAACAGATATGTATTGCTAATAGAATACCTATTGATCTATCACTTGACTTGTGGCCAAATCTTAGTTCTTGTCAGAACCTCTGGGGTAGCTATAACCTGTGCAATGCCATGGCTGTACACCACCAACACAACATCACCCCCTTCCACAGAGAGCCTATCACCTCCTATTTATGTTATTGTTTCTGCATCCTGTAAATGGCCACAGCATATCTATCTATAGGTCCAACACCTGGGGGTGAGCAGAGAGAAGATGCAGATGGTGGCAATGTAGTTGTCTGTAAGGTTGTCAATAAAATCTATAGATTGAGAAGTAAATATGGAGTGTCTAAACAGCTGGAATATACAGAGATGTAGAGATACAGAGAGGGGTGTCTGTATGAGTAAAAAACAAATTCATTCATGAGATGTATTCAAATATATGTCTGGAGATACATAATTTCCATATATATTACAAGACAGCAGAAAAAGTAGGGTGGATATGCATTTTCAGAGATTTCCAATTCTCTAAGCAAGGGAAAATACGCAAATATAGCAAATAGCTCAGAGCAGCAGAACTAATGCAGGCTGCTTTCCTATGGATTTGTGCCCTGGCTTGACTATACAATATATAACAACTTGTGAGCTCCAATTTACTATTTTTCATGTCTGGAAATCTGACAGGGTTTCCTAGCATCTAAGAAAGGGTTAGGCAAAGCTTGTGCTGCAACCTTTCCTTCAGTGGAGATGACAGCACAGCTCCTTCCTCTACTTGGCTGCTGATTTTCATTAAATCTGTGGGAATACAGCACCACCAAGATTGTCAAATATGTTTGAAATTAGTCAAGATGTTGAAAAGTTATTAGTAACACATACTCATGCATACACGCACACACGTGCAGCGCGTGCTTGCAGAAGCATGGGCTCATAGGAAGCCAAGCCTAGAAGAACATGTAAAAAGCTCTCTTATCTATAAGCTGCGCATTCCCAGTGTGAAGCAAAACAGCAGAATGTAATTTATTAAAATATTTGTCAGTCTGTTCTTAATTTAGAATCTGGTTCTTTCTATAGGAGAAAAAAAGAAGTGCCCCTCCTAAGAGCTGAACAAGAGGCAAATGTGTAACTGTTCGTAGATTCGAAAGCTGAAGGACAATTACATTCCTGTAGTCCCACATCCTTGCCAAAGAGTGTACAGGCGAGATAGTTCCCACATGCACAAGGCACAATTAGTGCCATAAACTGAGTAAGACTTTGGTAAGATAGTACCTGTAGTCCCATACCCAGTTCTACTGCCATGTGGTAACAAGGAATTCAACCTGGAATGGGGTAGAGCAAGTCTTGTAGGGTGTTCAGGGATTTTAGCATTTATTTTTTGAGGGGACATTGGAAAAGGTTGACTTGTTTAGCTTATCAAAGTGGAAATTGAGAGAGAATATGGTCATTTTCTATAAAAATATCAGTGGCAAATATAAGCAAGGCAGAAGAACTGGTTAAATGTAGAGATTATTGACAGCCTAAGAGCTCACAGTCATAAGATAATCTTCTAAAATTAGAAGTTGAAATAAGCTACCTAGTGAGAAGAGGAGTTAATTCCTGAATCTGCATTTTAGCACAAGTGGGAGTAAATAACAAACTCACATTAAGATCTAGCTTAATAAAAGATTACCAGGAAGGCGTTTGACATAGTGGTATGTGACTAGAAGAACTTGGGCTTTGCAACCCAAGGTGTTCTTCATCCTCATGAAGTTCTAACGGACTTTGTTCAGCAGTTCAGAGGCTGAATATTTGAAGCTGAGCTGTACACTATATTGAAATAACAGTGAGCCAAAGGATAGGTCTGCAGTGCAAAACTATATTCAGCATTGAAGGAGGATTAGGAACTACCCAAGAATAATGCGGAATTTAGGCCACTTCCCCTACACACCACACCAAGTGGCACACCTTGCAAGCCTCCCAGTGATGTGATTGTAGCCCTATCACTCCTTCCACTTAACCTGGCACCATGTCATCTCCTGTTAAAGGCTATACCATTAGTGAGCACAGCGCTCTATCCTGTTTCATGAACTTTATCACTTTCTTTGCTCATGCCCTATTTACTAGGTTTGTAAAATATGTGTAGCCTACAACTGGCAGAAGGAGTTTGACTAAAAATATAATTAAGAGAATTCTATACAACACAGACATGGAAACTGGAAGCCATCAGCCATAATGACTGTGCTGTTGGACGTGCATAATTGTCACTAAGCCACCCGACAGCATTCCACGTTACGTGGGTTTGATTTCTTTTCCCAGATACTGCTGAACAGATTGGTGGGAGTTTGAGGAGAAGAAAACAGAAAGATTTATATTCTGCCTTGCACCCTAGATTCTGAGCCTCACCTTCCACCAACTTTCCAGCCTGACATCATTTTTCCGGATGAGTAGGTGTAGGAGAAATCTCATTCCTAATGTGGCATATAGACCGTATTTCAGTCTCTCTTTATGTTTATCACTAACATAAATCTCTTTTCTTACAGTGCAGAACATCTCTTGGAGGCAGGAACTCATTGACCACATGCTGCAGCAGTTGGAGAGCCATGCCTACTAATTACTGGCACTCTACAGCACTTCATCAACATTTGCTGTTGCAAGTAATAATAATGAGCCACAGCATGGGTTGAATCACATAACCAGTAACTTCCTCCCTACTTCTTGTTTTTTACCCAAGTTTTTCCTTTTCACTTTTCACCTTTGCACCCTGATCACCTCCCTCTTCCCTGGACCATTGCATCTGAGGCAAAGCCCAGCCAGTACCAGCTCAAGAGCTCCCTACCTCTTCCAGCTGTACCTCAAGAAATCAGATGTAGCATCAGAAAGTCCAGCTCACACAGGCTATACAAAGGGTGACTCCTAAAGAGTGCCTAAGCCCATACCCCAGACCCTCCCTCAGCAGAATACTTCCTTATTACTATTCTACATGGTACAACAAATTATCTTCTCCTTTCCATCCACAGGCCCCTGTAGTCCCTCCTTAGCCAAATCAATGTATTCCAGCAGCCTCAAGACTCATGGAGATGTTTTCAGCAACACGTACTTGGCTCCTAAGACAAGCCCATGGAAAGCACTAGCCTGACACTGCACAGAATGAAGCAAAGTACAACCCATGCAGCATGCAAAGCCTCAACTTTAACTGCTTTATTTTCTGGTGTCTTTTTTCTTACTTACTTTGATTAATACTTAAAAAACCACCAGCAGCACTAAAATAATTGCCAGTATTTTGACTAACAACTTGCATTTTCCAGGTTGAGAAGCTAACATTGGTCATAAGAAATCAGCCTGAAATCCTGTGTTGTCCAATATCCTATTTCTGAGGAAAAGCAAGGGAAGATCTCAGCCACATAAACTGGTACTGACACAAAATATCCTTCCTGCCTCCAGCAGCTTGGGGACTACACAGGCTGTGCAGGCACTTTTTGTATGAATGATAATATGATAAATGCTCTTTATTTTTAGTCAGCCAGTACATACAAGAAGCTTTTAGGATTTTAGTCTACTCAAGTAGGAGGCAAAAAGATTTTTAGATGTTATTTATTTCTATATATAGAGGAAACTACTGTTTATGTCCCCCAATGTATTCCTGTTTTCCTTTTATTCTCGAGGTTTTTCATGCTGGAAAAGCAAATATATCTGTGAGTTAAACACATCTTTTTAGTTGAAACTGATATGAGGACTTACTGGGGAAAAAAATAATAAGGTAAAATGCTGTCTCAGTTGAGTCTTATTTTTTTCAAAATAAAATCCATATTGATGAAAACTTGTCAAATCAGAATATGGATGGTCTACAATCAGGTAAACAGTGTTAGTTTGCTAGCTGTTTTCCCAAACCAGAGCCAAGATTTTTAATGGTGCCAAAGATGAGCGTCATTAGGTGCCAAGAAAGTCTGTACAATGCACAACAGGAAGTTTTAGCAGTCCTACCAAGCCTAAAAATTATGCTGCATGCTCTGAGTGTCCTTTCCTGGCACTTATCTATTTAGCTGCTGCAAACATATGTGCTATAGCATAGTTAAGTTGCCCAATTTGAAATATTACTCAGTCTTCAACTCCCACTGATCTTAGTGTTTAGGTTTCTGGGAAAAAGAAAACAAACCACAAAAATAAAACAAGAAAGATTTGTCTATCTTTTCAGGAATCTAGATGTGGAGACAGAAAAACAGATACTCAAATCCTGGCACCAGATGTCTGATGGCATGTTTGGAGAATTAGTAAGACTGGAAAGACAAGAAAAATGGAAAGAAAGTCTTCACCCAATATGACAGGAATGTATCTGCAAGCAATTATTATGTCATTATAGTTTCACAAACAATACGTATTAACTGGTGCACAAATCTCCCTAAGTGCTAAATTAAATGTTAACCATTATATTCCAAATGCTTTATCACAAGAGACATTTTGTGACATCAGAAACTAGTTTTCCTTCCACTCAATTATCTCTATTAACTGGTATATGTATGCTGAATCCCTGCCGTGCAGTTTGTAATGCTGATCCTCATTAACTGAGTAAACAAAAATGCAGCCTCATTGGCAAGGCAAGTCAAGTGATCAGAGAGCAGGGGTCACTGTGACCAGAGATCATCCATCATGAGTCCCTCTGCCAGGGTATGAAGTTAGCATGTAGTTGTTGGGCACTCAGGGTGAGCCGGACCACAGATGGAGTCTGGAGCAAGCACAGCACTTTCACAAAATCCCACAGCTACAGCATGGTGCAAGACTTTGCTTTATGTGAAGCATTTTAGAGCATCAGGTAGATTTCAATGCCCCAAAATCTGGAACCATTTATAAAGCAAAATGACATAAACCCAAAAAGCACAGTGCACACAAACACGTTTTCTCTTGTGCAGCAGTGCAAAATTGGACAATTATCCTTCCCTTGAAGGACTTGAATTATAAATGACATTTCTAGATCTCTATAAATGGGTAACTCTTGCACTGTTGAATAGTGGGCCTGATGCTTACAATTTGACGTCATGTATAAAATGCTATCAAACCAAGGATCCACTTCAGAAAAACATTTAAGCATGTGCTTAAGCTTAACTACTGCAATGAAGCTGATGGGGAGGAAAGCTCATATTTAAATACTTTGCAGACCAGGGTTGTCATTACGAGCCAAAAAGCAGCCCTAGACTGAAACTGCTCTGACTCCAGAATGGCTGCATCTGCTCTGTCTCACTCTAGAGTGGTTTGAATGGCTGAGCAGGGAGCACAGCTGTGCAGAAAGAGCCCCAGCCCCAGAATCCACCAACTTCAGTTCTGCTGGCCTCTTTCCCCCAATCGGTATAATTGCATGAGCACAGCTTGAATCTTTTCTCACTTCTACAAGTGTAAATCACAAGTAAATCCTCTGAGGAGAGGCCTGAATAGTGAAAAAAAGGGAGAGAGTGAGGCCAGCTCTTCTCTCCATAGGTACTCAGTAAAATGGCACCAGCCCTGGAAAAACAATTCCTAGGAAAAAAAAAATAAAAAGGAAAAAAGTTTCTGTAAAACTGTCACACCCTACAGCTCTGGATTTCCTACTGTTCTGTCATCACCTTCTGATCTCCCTTTAACTTTGTTGCTTATCTAATTCTTCCTGAGTTTTGCGATCCTGGTTCTCCCCTGACAATATTTCAGTGTAAATCCACCAGCTGTGGTTATGTGCGATTTACACCAGCAGGAGCAGGCAAGTGAAGGAATGTCCCCAGTACCCCTTACCTTCCCACCACTGACCATCCTTAACTCACAAAGAGTAGGGATCACACCCAGCAGCTTGTCCCTTGTCGGCTGAGTTGCACAGGGGTGGAGGCCAGTTATGAGATTTATTAGTGGAGAATGTGGTGATGGCAGTGCTATTCTTCCTGAAATTTGCATAAAATCTGTGCAGAAAGAGGGAGAAAAATTGTGAACATCTGGCTATACCCATAGCCAGTACAGAATTCCATTACTATGTTGGCATGAGCCTGTGAGCATGGCACTTCTAAATAATTCATTAAATTAGCAGAAGTTGCATGTGGAAGAGGTACACTAATACGATGCAGAGGAACGCTCTTGTCTATGGCAGAACAAGCTTTACAAGATGAAGTATTTGCCACCTGATGTCAAACCAAAGCCTAGAAGGATAATGGTCTTGCTCCAGTTAATTTAGTATAGGATAAAAGCTCAGAGGACACTCATTGCCCAGTCTCATGGATGCTTATTCTTCGTTACAGGCTACAAGGATAGCTGCTCTCCCTCCCCAGGGCAGTTGGGCCACTGGGCTGCAAAGAGACCCTGCTCAAGCACTGCCAAGACAGAAGAGGGGATATAAGCAGGACTAACACTGAGTGTTTCACCCACTTGGCATACCAGCTCATCCAGCATCACTCTCTAGATGAGGGTGATGGAAAGCTCTCAACCAGGCAAGTCACATGGCTTCCACTCTCCTAGAACTCATCCATTGTGTATGTGTCTCCCAGCCACTGGATGAGGCCCACGAGATCAGCACCGTGAAACTTGAGCACAAGGCTCAGGAGGGCACACAGAGCTCTCCAGGCCAGATCCAGGCCCCCTGTCTCAGAGGAGCTGGGAATGAGTCCCAGAGCCAGGACTCCTGCTGGGGTTCAGCACTGTCCCACCTGGGACAGGCATTTCCTCACTGTGTCAAGAGAATTCTTGATGTCCTTGATGTCTTCAAGCAGTTCAGGTACCCTCAGGATTAATCCATAGAAGAATCTGCTTAAATAGCAACAAGAGCATAACTAGAAATCAGCATCAGCTGGAGAACCCAGATAGAAGCAGCACAATGTTGGTCACTTACTCCAGATTAATTCAACCATCTCTAATTTGCCTAACATACTGAATTTGTATTTACTCTGAATTTGCTATATTAGCTTACATAGAGCATGACATTGGCTCCCTGCAAACCCTGTTTCTCATCTCTTTGTAAGCTAAATTTTTACAGCCTTTTTTCTTTCCTTTATTTTTTCTCTTTCTTTATTTTTAAGACAATGAAATAGAGTTCCTTTCTATTGTTTTGCAAACAACTGCTGAGTAAAAGAGCAAAACTATGTCAGAGCTCTGTATTGCCCGAATGAATGCTACTCTCAGAAAGGACAGTGCTTTCATCTTAATTGCTAGCTAGCAACAAAAGTGTTGGAGTTCAGCCCTTCAATATAATTCAGTGATGGGAAAAATCTTAAAAATTTACTAGAAAAGAGAATATTATTTATTGTGGGTATTTTATAGTGCTGCAAAAGTACGAGAATTACATACCCCTTGCTAACACAATATTTATAAATCCTTATTATACCAGTTTCCATAATTTTAAACTTTTTTTTTCTATTCCTGAGCAATTTGCAAATAGAGCTCTGTGTTCTGATTAACACTGAAATACAGATATCTTGCAATACCTGGTACTTCTGACTTTACAAATGAGCTGTACAAAGCACCAGCAATTTAAAACTTATTTTTTAAAAAACATACATAGCTTTGAAACTGCAGAACTATGAAGTATCGCCTTGAATAAGTGTGTGATTCCTTGTGATGCATTTAGCGTCAGGCCTTTCATTATTTGCCTGGCCCCTTCCCAAAGAGTACTACAGTTCCCTTACTCCTTCCACTGAAATTATGTAGCCTGATCTAGTGGTGGCTCAGCCCAGTGCGATGGTTACAATGCTAAAAAGGGGACTAGTGACTTGAAGTATCCATCCTTACCTTAAAAGAGCCTAATCTCAGAGACAGGGTCTGAAGGTCTATCAGATATATAGGAGCAGAGATGCCTGAGACCGTGGATAGCAGGGGCTACCACCTTTCCCAGGAGAGAACTTTCTGTCACAGAATATTATCTGAGAATTGCTTTAAAAAACTCCCGGTCTCTAATTAAACAGCATTAGTATATCATGTCATTAAATATGAACCTTTCTTGCTAAAATGCTAGACTTTGTTATAAACAAAAGCAGTCTTTTCCATAGGTCTGTGGTGATCTTCAGTGTGAGGTTGGTGAGGCACAGGCACAGGTTCCCCAGAGAATTTGTGGATGCCCCATCTGCATTTGTGGCATTTGTGGATGCCAGAACTTGTGTACAGGCCAAGCTGGATGGAGCTTTGAGTAACCTGGTCTAGTGGAAATTGTCCCTGCTTATGGCAGGGGGCTTTGAAAACAGATGATCTTTAATATCTCTTCCAACCCAAACCATTTTATCCATGATTCTCTAATTCTATGATGAGTTTTTTAAATGTGTAACCACAAGCCAGTGAGAACCTTTCACATTACCATTTGAAGCTGACATCCAAACTTCTTCAGCAGCTGGTCCCTGTATCCAATTAGTTCTCTTGACAGGACCTGAATATTAATTTGCTGCAGGTTTAATTAAATATTGAAGAATTACAGTGACATGACATGACAGCCCACTGCAAAATAATTTACAATATCCTGTTATATTGTTATTCTAAAACAATTTTCCTTCTTAAAATCTGCTGCTAAATGAAATTACTGTATTTTGCTATATATCAAATAATGATAAATGGCATCTTGCATTTACATGTGCCTTCCGTATCCAAGGAGCAGAGTACTCACTCCTTCTTACCTGTGTCCCTCCTTCCCTTAAAGAGAAAAACATATCTTTCCATCATTGAGAAGCCCGAGATTTTTTAGAACAGATCCTCAAGGGGGTCGCTAATATTTTAAAAACTGAGCTCACACTGAACATATGCTATTACCATCAAAGGCAGAGAGGTCAAAATAGATATTACAAATCTGTACAAACCCTCTTTGTCTGGTAACTCGGGTCAAGAAGTGCCAATTCACGTGTCTGATGTTTTGATGCAGTTTGTGCATTGGCAGAAAAATAAATCACAAAATCCACCATTCAACAGCAATTAGGTGTGTAATAAAATGGGCTAGATCCCGTTCTCCTTTGCAGCTGCAAAATACCACAGAGCATGATGAAATTCCTTCGATAACTGCAACCCAGAGCCAAATTTACTTGACAAGTGCCAGTATCAGCAGGTATTGTATCAACCTACTGTGGAAATATCTATAGAGCTGGGCTGATGCTTCTTTTCAGGTTTTTATGCAGTGCCCATCCCCTCATTAGCTAAGCAGTGATCTACTGTGCTTATCCTTCCACACACCATGAGGTCATGTATTTAAAATAGACCTTCATGATACTAGTATTTGAATATCACTAGCTCTTTGAATGACACTAGAATTGAATTTTGTAATCAGCTTTGCTTGAACTAAACCAACAAAAGAACATAAGATCTCTGGGTACCCAGTATACTTTTTAAATGTTAGAAAGATCTTTTTTCCAGCATGAGCAGGAAAAAATGCAGAGTTAATTTTGACAGCACAGACACTGCTGCCATTGTGCAGGCAGAAACTCGAACTTCCCAGCTGTCTTGCTGGCTCAACACTCCATTAGACATTTGAAAGGGAAGAATCCATGCTGGAAATTTTGTTTGGAGGAATAGCCTCGAGGGCAGAATGTTGGATCACTGTCACAGTGTTCTGGAAGCCACATTATTATTATTATTATTATCATCATCATCGTCATCATCATTATCATCATCATTATTATTATTATTTCTGTTTTTCCCTTTATAATCTCCAGCTTCCAGGGACATAATGACACACTTCTGCTTCTCAAAACCATAAGCATGGCAACTGAAATTTGGGCCAGCATCATCAACAACCTGCATCATGAATATAGGGAAGGCAGAGGTGCCTGTGGACTAACCTGAATGCCCTGCAGCAATCCTGCTCGGTGTCAGTTGTATCTGCAATAATGTGAGGGACATCTGTCTCTAAAGAAAAAATTAACATCAAATAATTTCAATCCACCTTCAAACACAGCAATAAAAATATGAGTAAGGATCTGGGATATAACAACAGTGTGGATTAAAAATCAAAAGTAAATATAACACCTTTTTTCATAGCCTTTCCTCTGAGCCTGCCACAGGCACATGGTTTATTTTCTTTCTACATTGTTTCAAAACATCTTCCCAGAGCAAGGATGTTCCTCGTGGCACCCCTGCAGAGAGACCATCCATGGCAGTGGCAGTCCTGCTCACAGCATAGGTAACATCCTCATGCTGGAAGAGAGGAAAGAAGTTTTACTCTCCCTATGCTCCCCTTAATGCATATTTGTTTTTCAAACCAAGTGACTGGGATTGCTGCTGTGGAAGTGCTTTGGGGAGCCCATGTGACGAAAGCTTTAAAAGCATAAAGGGAACTATTATTTTTTATGAATCCCAAAAGGCTATTCTGAGAGTTGCCCAAAGGGAACACATGAGCAATACTTGAGAAGAAGAAATATTATTTTTCAGTAAGGTATAAAATATTTACTATCTGCCAGTGATGGGCGCTGAATGATTTGTGAATATTACTTTGACAGTGCAGTGTTTAAGGATGCATTTCTCCATACATAGGCAGTCATCAGAGCCATATATTAAAACCTGAAAATCTCTTGCCAGTGTAGGTATTGACTGCATTGGAAACAAATGCATGTATAATTTACCTTAAAGTTGTGTGATTTTTAAATATGTGCATACATATTGTATATATTTCCTGTTGGACGAAACTCACAGCTGGTATGTCTCATTGCTGCAGAAAGAAAGATCAAGGTTATATTTTACATCACATGAAGGAAATTTAGATGCCTTTCCCATTATTTACTTAGACAGAGTGCCTGCGCTCCGTCCTGTCAATTGAAGAATAAAAGCTTCCTCCGCAGTCAGAGCAGAACAAAAGGTAGCCCTAGGGATAATTCACCTTCCCTACCGTATATCTTGCCTTCAGAAGCAGGGGTTGCTCTCTGCAGGTGCCCACCTCTCACCACAGACCGCTAATGAGCTGCTTAGCCCAGAGACTTGAGAAGGGAAGAAAAGTTAATCTCTACTAGTAAGAGAAACATACAAGTATTTTGCCTTTGTTTAAAAAGTATTTTCTCAAAGTTCTTAGTCAGCATCCTTATAGTTTGTAGATCTGTGCAAAACTCAAAAGACCAGTGGAGTCTTTGCTCCACTGGTTTTAATTCATTTACACTCAAGCCCAGTGGGCTGCATTTTTAAGTCTGGCTTCCACTGAACCCAGATTGAGCTGAAAGGCTGCAGATATCATTGTTCAGTATACAGGAATAAAACCTCAAGCTTTTAATGGTTTCAGAGAAAGGAAGATAAATCCCTTCAGTTTCTCACTTTTCCCCCCAATGTTATGTTTATTTTCCAATTGGTTCAAAACAGCAAATTTTAAGAAAAGACTTCACATTTGCTGCAAGGATGTTGTGTAGATATGCATAAAACTCTAGGCTACTCAAGTGATGTTATTCTTCTGAGTGCATCGCCCAGTAGCAGCGCTGAACCTTTGGAAGCCTAATTACACACCTCTGGATTATTCACAGAAACGAAGCCTGTAAGATCAGGCTCCCCTAATGAGAGATCACTTCACCCAAACCTGACATGTAGCTACCTCTGATATGGATTGTGGTAGCATTTAATAGTGCACAGCAAGATAACCCAACTAAATTAGCACAAGATGTGGAAAAAGAATAATACTGCCAACAGGAACTCTAGGGAGACTGTAAGTAGGCAAATTGCAGCTACCCAAGCTGTAACCAGGCCAAGGAGGTGGGGGGGACACTGTCAGTAGCACAACAGTGGCTGAACTGTTCCAGTGATTGGAAGGAACTAAAACCTGGTTTATCTCTTACACCTCGTATTAAACCGCAGAACCCCCTTATGGCTCAGGTGGGAGTAAAGAGAAATACCCTGGAATCAGCTCTGTAGGTTGCAGAAGGGCCCAGTGTAGGCTACCACCTGGATGCATCCCACCCCATGGATAACCAGCTACTCTTGCCTGGCTGCATGCTCTGAAGGAAGGGCATAGAGCTCTAGGAAGTAATCTGCAGCTATTATGGTTGCTATTACTTTTCCAGTGCTTGCTTGCTTTATGGAGCTGTCTGGGGACATTAGGAAGTTTCTGGATTGTATGAGACTGTTAAACTTTTTGGGTACCTATGAATAAACTGAGCCACATGAAATCATAGCCTAAAGAAAATTAAGAATCTCAGTCTAATACTGGATGCATGCCTGAAAAAATCTATAAGTGCACCAGCAAGCTGAGATGTCCTCCCTTCATGACAAATTCCTAGTGGGTACTTTGTAGGGGTTGATTGGTTTCTGCTGCTCAGCTTCAGCCTGAGAGCATTGTAGTTGAACACGGCAGAGGCACCTGAGCTAGCAGGGCCAGAAAGCATCAGTCTCAACCTCTTCAATATGAAAACACATCAAGCTATTTAGAAACAGCTCTTTTTGTGGCTGCTCAGAGTATCCCAGAAAGCACTAGCATGAACATAAAGTCAGTTCCTTAACACTAGGAATGCAATTGTTCAGGCATCCCGCGACACACCAGAACACATTAATGAGAAAGCTCCCTCTGTTGAACTTCTCAGCATTAATTTCTCAGCCAATCCATGTTCTGTGAACCTGAAACCACATACAGAGTCCATGTGAAGAGAGAATCTGGTGTGTCATAGGGCTGAGAAATTTGGAGCCCAAACCCACCTCCGCTGGGATGATCCTCTTGGTCTTGGCTGGTGGAGTAGTCATCCCCATCAATATTAACTTGTTGCATAAGCACTTCCACATGGATTCTGTAGTTGACTGGATTGTGTTGCATGTCTAACTGTGACACACTTCAGCTATTTACTCCTATATCACTAGTGTGATGTATCTGGTGTAAGACATCCAGATTGTACACCAGAGGTTCACACAGCACTTCATATTATAGAGCTGACCATAAGAAATTAGATTTATCCTCCATGTCTTGTCTTGTCTTCCCAAAAACTACAAAAATGGAGTTCACTATGTGATGGATTATTAAAGTAATTCTCATCTTGAACCCAAAGTGTCTTAAATACTGCTTGAAGCCCTCAATAAAATCTGTACTCATTAATTTTGCTCTTCTGCTGGAACTGAACCTCTCTAAAACTAGGACAAAGCTTATCCATGGAGACAGAACTGGTCAGCCTGCGACTGTGGAATGAGCTCCCTGAAGACCTAAGGTCCCTGTTTCTCTAACCTTGCTTTCTCTAAAATAAATACAGACAAACATGTGCATTTTTCCAAGAAAACAGAGCTAAACAAAACCAAAACTGATAAAGCTGTACCAAAATAAGACATTCCAGAGAACACACTTCTCTCCAAAGCAGGGGTAAAGAGTAAACATCACATGATAGATATTAATCACATCACTTAAGGCATCAGTACAAGGCATTCAGATACTATCAAGATGAACATATGCAGATTAAAAAATCTGAATGCTGAGCTATTCAGCCAGTTTCTTGAATGGTCTGTTATGAGGCTTTAACTTCTCCCTTAAAACCACTTGGAACTGGAAAACTGTGATGTCTCCTTCTGTAGGGGAGATCAAAAGAGATATTGATGTCTAAAACTGACACAGCTAAGAGACAAATTAGTAGGAATTGTAGTAAAAATAGAAACAGGGGATGTCTGCAGACATGTGATGAATTTTTCGAAGTCAACAGAGCTATTATAAATGTAAGTCCTGCCTTAGAAACCTATGACAGGCCTTTAAAGGATCTGATGAAGAGGTGAATAAAGGGGATCAGTTGATAAGGGCTTGTTCTTTGCCAAAGCAGTTTGTGCATGAAATTTTGTTGCATGAAAACCAAACATGCTAATGGGAGAGAAAGTAACCATCATGTCTTGTACAGAAAACCTCTGAGCTAAAAATGATTGAAAGATGCTCCCTGTATCATATATGTTTGTCTTATCCTTATAGCATTCATTATATAACCATCTTCACTCTTCCATGCACACACAAGAGCACCATAAGCCTTTGATCTGACCGCTTGCCATTTTATCCAACTTGATCATTTCAGCATCTTTCATTAAGTGCCAATAATGGATCATCATCAAAGTAAGAAACAAAATTAGAAATATGGTTGGAAATTAGTTTGAATCTCTCTTTTTTCAATTTTCTTCCTGTTGGACTTTAATCCTCGTCATTAAATGGCAGTCGCTCTGCTTCCCTACCTCAGTGACACTATGTGAAGGACTCAGAGGTGCCCTGACTTTTCAGTAATGAGGGAGAGTAGACACCTTTTACAGTTAAAGAAAGGGCAGGAAAAAAGGTGTTGTGGATATACAGACGTGGTCTGTTCTTGCTTCTGTGAGAGATAAATATGGCAAAAAGCCATCTACTATCTTTTGAGATAATTTTGGGTACCCAGGACAACCACATGAGGCTGCCAGATGAGCCTCTGAGTTTCCAAGGGACCCATCACTTTCACAGGGAGGGTCAGCCACAGAGAAAGAGGTACTGAGGGTATCTGTGGTGGCACAATGAACTGTACTCAGTTTGTTACAGCCACAAAATGACTGAAGTTGGATTTTGACATGAGGACCAGAATGACAGCAGAGGCCTGCCCCACTGGTCAGCATGGATGGGACTTTTGTCCTCTGCAGTGACAGAAGAGAGCTGCTCTGGTAGCTGTTTATCACTGCCCACTGACAAAGACCATCAGCTTCATGGAGCTGCTGACCTTTTCTTTTCAAAACTGTGCTGTGAGCTACTTTTCTACAGTGTAAACCAGATTCCTTTTATACCAAGCCCAGCACCTATGTGAAAAAATATACAATATACATCAATATACATGGCTTTACTTGGGGCTACAGCAACTATTAGATGCAGTCATGCAAGGAGAAGGCTCCAGAGACCAAGGGAAAATCAATGTCAAGCTGCAAACAGTGGAAGAGGCATTTCTGTTGGACATTCTTCAGCATCGGTTAGATTTTTTTCTATTGTTATCTGATTTACTGTGGGTTTATGCAAAAGGTTCGGGAAATCACCAGTAAATAAGTGCCCTGGAAATACAAATATAAAAATATACTTATGTTCCTATTCTTCAAATCACTTCTTATAAGCCAAATCCTGTGGCCCCAAGGAAGGTACATTGCACATGTTACTAAGTGCATACAGGAGAAGGTGAAGTGGAAGCTGGGGTCCACTGAGAAAAGTCCATGATAAAAAGAGAAAGTCTAACAACTTCCTGGAAAGATGTAAATATGATTAAAGCATGGAAAGGAGAATGTCAAATGGAGTAAGGTTAATGGTTCACACACTGCCACAGCTTGCTTATGAAGAGCATTGTCGATTTTATCAGAAAAAAGTGGAAAAGGAGACTGCAGCAATCTACCTCACTTCTGAAGCAATCTACAGAGCCTCACCACCAACCTCAAAGACATATCTTGACGAGGTCAAGAATGGCCACCTGAAGACTACAGTATAATAAGGTAAGGAGGGAAAAAATCTTAGAAATATGGTTCTACATCCTGAAATCTGATTGAATCTCACCTGGTTTGCAGGCTGATCAAAAAGAAAATGCAGCAGAAAGCTTGAGCTGACTTGAAATATTACCTCAGAGCATTTTTTTCAGCTCCCTCCTGCATAATTTGGCAGTGTCTTTTGATACTGCTATTCTTTTCTCAGTGAGACAGACACAGCTGGCTTTCCTTCAGGCAAATGCTGGCTCGGGAGCTGGAGGAAAGGCCACTGAGGAAAAAAAGTCCTTGTTGTATATGCTATGCATGGAGAGGAAAGCCTAATGGTATCCACATCATGTGGAGGGAGGTACGAAGGGAGTACAGGGGCTGTACACTGAGGAGCCAGATAAGAAATGGAAATCCCAAATCTGACTTAGAATGTGAAATAAAGTGGTAATACTTTGAGAAATGGTTCAGAAGTGTAACGGTTCTGGTTTCTTCAGGGAATTAGTAACACAAAAGTCAGTCTGATTTTGCTCAGCGGAAGAGAAACAATACCTAGCTGACAAGATAGCTCCAAGTACAGGAGATGATTAGTTAGATTACACTGAACAAAGAAGGCTGCTGTGACAGCAAAGTTTCCTTTCTTGTGTGTCTCGTGCTTTTAACAGATGTTTACTGAGAGCACTTTTTTTCACTCAGTCTTTTAAAAAATCTAGTTCAAAGGAGTTAGGAATTCATGACCATCAACATAACAAAAGAAGCAATAAACTTATGCATATCAAGGCTGATGTGTCAAAAGCTCCAAAGACCCAAGCAAGCAATAGAGTGATGTACTATGACACAAATAAGATGCTGTGATCCATCTCAATAAATTATTTTTATTACAATGTATCAAGAAAACCACACCTTCTGAAGAGAGGGCTTCTCTAATAAGCACTTCCCTTATGAATAGAGGTATCTGTTTTACAGGTATACTGAGTGCTCCTTATTAACTGGACATTTTTACCATAGCAATACCATTCCTATCCTAGGAGGATTGCCATAGTGTCATTTCTATTATAATAAGTAAGAAGATAATTTTATAAATTTTTTTGTACACAAATGTAACACCATCTCTGCAAATACAAGCAGGCCCTTTCATCTTGACTTTTCAGTTGTGGAAACAGAGACATCTTTACCTTCATGGACATAAAACCAATATTTGCAAAGTGATCACCACTAGACCACATCACTCTGATATGGGTTCATTTGTCTTGTTTACTTCAATTTCCACATTTTGGCCTAATTTAGCTGCTTTATCATCACACACTAGCTTCACACTAAAGATGGCAGTAAATCATATGCTTCCTTATTTGCAACCCTCCAAAAATGTTCTCTGTTTTTAGAGAAGGAGTAGGATCAAATGAAAACAAGGAGTTATGGTAAGGAAGAAGGTGAACATATTTGAAGATGCACTATGCTATAATGAGCCAGAGCTGCCACTGTATGACAGTACATTTTAAAACCTGAACAGCAACTAATAAGAATGGAATCCATCCACAACAGCCATAGAGCCCAGTGAGACCCACAGATTTCATCATGTTTTATAAGAGAAATCAGTTTCTTGACTTTCTCTTGTGTTGGGAGCTGCTTACGGCAGTAAATGGGTGAAAAAAAAAAAGACCTATGTTTTTGGTTAAGTATAAAGAAACAGCAACTGTGTTTCAAAAAGGAAAGTCATCTCTCTGGTACGTTATCAAGCTTTTGAGTTCAGTTTACAAGCTCATGGGCAGGCAGTGCATGTTTTGTCCATGCTGCCAGTGTAACAATTGCCATAGGAAATGGTGTTCTGCATCATGGTCTTGCTTCAACTTCTGAAACATCAAGGGTAATGCCAAGGAACCACCTGAGAAGTACAGTTGTGAGGCAATAAAAGCACCATTAAAGCAAGGTCCACATTTATAAAAAAAAGAATATGCTACTCTTACTGTATTTCATGGAAAAATGTGTTTGTTGGACAGCAGCCACTTGTGTCCAGTAAGTGCCATCTGCCCCATTGCTCAATATCACATACCAGATGCTGTGCACATAATTTGACCAAAAACAGGTAACCCTCCCCACCCCATTCTGAATAAGATAAGATAATGTCCATTGGCATAATCTCACAGTAAGAGGTGAGGGATTTGATTCCACCTTCTTATGGATTTTAGTGTTAACGCTGAGAAATTCATCTCCAGTAGCGTTCTTCCATCCATCCATCCATCCATCCATCCCTCCAGACACCAAGGTACTTACCCGAGGCTAGTAGCCATGATTAGATTAACTGTGAACACTGAGGCTTGCAGACAGAAATATGATACTACCGAGACTTTGGACTTGGGCCAGTCAGTCATAAAGGGGAGTTAGAAAGTATTTTCCAAGCAAGGAGGCACACATACATCTGGGTAAGTTAGTGTAAGCAGGACAGGATGGGCAGATAGCCACAACTTCTGAGGCACATGTGTTACTTTAAAGCAGTTTTCCTTCAGTATGTCTGTCACACCCAAATTTATTATTGTCACATAAAACTCATTCCTTTCACAGAACTGGCTTCTAGTCGTCTCTTTTTAAATTATATGGTTTTCTCTAGCACAGTTGCTCTTTTTGGGAAAGGAACTGTAATCATCTGGAGTAACAAGTCCAATTCACACAGAAATGCTTCTTACAGAAGCTCAGTATTAAGATGGTAATATCCTTTAGGTTTGATATTTCCGTGTCAGGGAGATTCTGAAATTCACTAGAGAGATTTACTCTCAAGGGCTAAATAAATATCTACCTGTGCAGGAGATTCAATTGCCACATAAATTTGGCAGTTTATTGCCCTTTTGTGCCACCAGTCTTGTGCCACGCCCTTATCAGCAAACAGCATTCATCCACCTTTGCACCTTCTGAGATCTCAGGATACAAACTGGTGATCAGAGATGGAAGAAATTCACAATGACAATTTAATATCATGATAAGCAGGGCTTCAAAGTTCCTCTGGGCAGTGGCCTCTTCCTGCACAGTTTAAGCTCTTACACATTGTTTGGGCATGGTTTATGTCTGCTTTTGTCCTGAAAAATTACATGAGAAGGAGAAACAGGGGAGAAAAGACTGAAGAAAAAGCTCATGAGAGCATGTCCTGTCCTTTAGTATTGCATGTGAACCTCCTCAGCTGGCCATCATCTCCCAAGGTGCCACCAGACGTGTCCCATGGCTCCTGAGTCATCAAAATTCACAGAGCCCATTTGAAGAGGTGAGTCAAGGCTCAGATCCTGAAGGTACTTGGCTTAGAGAGGAAGACAACAGTTTAATCTGACAAATTGATTCTGGAGATTCCCATTTCCCTCTACCAGGTGTATCCCTATCCTTTCCCTCCAGCTCTCTTGAAGGTAACCTCAGCCAGTAACTGTCAGTTTGCTTTTGCACTTACTTTTTGGGTTGTCCTTGTCTGAACCACATACGAATGTTGAAAAATGTCAGTTTTGATACTGTTGAACACTTCTTAGTGTGAGACAGAAACCTGCTGAACCAACCAGCGGCCAAACCACCCCGTTACTTATGGGCCTCCTCTGTCTCAGGCAGGTGAGTGATTGCTTTGGGCATGTTTCTGTCAGCTGGAGTGAGCAGCATGTCCAGCAGCCAGGAGCTCACTGGGCTTGGTCTCCGCCTCCTGCCCCAGCTTTCCCATCGCCATTGTGGACATCTGGAGGAAGATGTCTCTCCAAGCGCCCCAGGGAGAGGCCCAGCTCAGGCTCAGCCAGCTCTGGTAGACACAGGGGCTGCAGGAGAGGCAAGGCTGGTTGCCAGGCCATGCTGGTGGCCAGGCCATGCCGGGCTGTTCTGAGAAGGCAGAGTAGCCACCTCTGCTGGCCAGCGAGCCAGCAGGACCCGGCCACGATGAGTCTGGGGAGTGCAACTGGAAAGCACAGACTATCAGAACAGCTGCCAACCATGTTTAACTTGTCCTGAGCGTGCTGTGTCCTCCTCTGGTTTGGAAGTCATGTTGAATCAAGCCATCTCACAGGAAGCTCATACGTGTGCCAGAACACTGTTACCTGCATATGCTCTTTGGAGCAAGCAGATTCCCCATATGGCATTCAGAGTTACGGTGTGAGATAAATGGGAAGGAAAAGCTCATCCTCTGATCTTTCCTAGCAAGCCCACAAGATAAAGGGAAACTAGTGACAAAATCCACAACTTCCCTCTGGCAGTCCTGACAACTGAGAAAAACACCTGTAATTAAACACTAGAAGAGAGCAGAGAGGAGAAGGAGTAGGAGGAGGAGGTGGAGGTGGAGAGCTGTGATGGAACAGACACAAGGGTTGCCAAAACCCCCAGCAGCTCCTGCCACCCATTTGAGGCTGTGCTGTGCCTACTCAGAGCTGCCACCCCTAGCACAGCTATGCCAATGTGACAAGCTTTCCACTTCTTTTCCCTGCGCAAAGGCTGAGGAAGCATTGTATTCAGCCTAATCACCAGTTGAGCAAAGGGTTAATCCATCACTACCACACAGTGTCACCAGCTTTCTGATGCTGCCTGATTTTAAGACAAGTCTTACAGCATTTCTGACCCGGAATGTCAATTATTAGCAATGTTCAATGGCCTTCCTCAAATGTTTTTGCAGGACCCACAGATGGTTTTGATATACTGCAGCCACTTTTTAGCCATAGGTGAGTTCAGACCCTCTCTCCTCTTTGCAGTCAGTTCGCTCGTTTTGTAACTGGTATTATATCAATTACAATTTTTCCACTTTGACTTTACCAGCCCCCATCCTTTTCCACCTAATAGATCTGCATGCCTGTCTGAAGGTTTCAATAATAGGATGCTGAAATTCTAACCAGCTCAAAACATCATCTCAAGCATACAGTTGCTTTGTGAGAAGCTTTCATGGTGAATTAAAATAAAGATTGTCAAGACATCTACTTTCAAAGTCCAGAAAATTGCTTGGGTTGGCACTTCTTAAATAATATAATTTTAGAAAGTTGATAACAGTTGTAGAACAGAAGTTGATTCTTTTCTTCACAGATTTACTCATAACAATAGGAAGCTTAGTTTTCTCTCTCATTGTTTCCTATTCAGACAATTGAAGGATATTTATGAAAACCCTGGAGGTGTTACATATTCTGGGAGGGCTGACCTTCTATCTGAGAACACCCGCTGAGTGTACATTTTCTGCAGTCACTGCCTGAAGTGTCCATGCACCCTACAACTCCTAGTGCATGTATATATACCAGATGGGGGATGACAGAGGAAGGTTCTTCTGCTTTATCAGATGGCTATCTCTGCAATCTGGTGCAGTACCTAAATCCAGAGAATTGCAGTGATTTCCCGAGTAAGTGTAGTGAATGCTCCATCTGATGCCAAGTCCAGTACCCTAATTACAGAAATCAAAGCATTAATTGGTTTGGGTGTTCGAGGAGGGTTGATCACTAATGTTCCAATATTCGTATTTTCAGTCAACAGAAAAAATACCCCAAGATAGAGATGACCAACAATTTTCAAAGTAAGGGAAAAGTGTAGATATCATCAATAGATGAGATTAGAGAGATGTGGTCTATATTGCATTTATAACTGGCCTGCACTACAATGAACATGTGCAGTTTAATGCACTTAAAAATAATCTGTATCCCTGCTACACTCATTCCATCAGTTTTACATTTATGCAGCTAAAGGCAAATGTTTAAACATTTGGTTAATGCACCATATGTCTAAAATATTTTAGTTCCATCTGACATTTTTTAAATATTTTTATTTCAGTGGTAGCTCACTGAGTAAATTCAGTTTTTCTAGAGCTGAGTATCCCACACTCCCTTTTGCCACAGCATTCCTAGACCTGTCTGCCATGATGTCTTAATTTTTTGGCTCGCTAATGTAATTTAATCTAATGTAATTGGTTTGGCAGCTCTATTAACTTTTTTTTTGTATGTAGGTGCTAAATGAGGCAGAATGTGTGCACGGTATGCGAGGCTGCTTTTTTCCACTTGCCTATTTTAAAGAATGATTGAAATTTTCTGGACAGGGGCAAGAAAAGTGGGACAACACAGCCCCTCTGTGCAACCCACCTGGCGGCAAATGAAGCATCCTTCATGGTAGATTAGCAGTGAAGCCTGCTGGCAAGCGATGGCACAGTGCAGCTCAGGATCAACTTTGTGTAGACCACTCAGGGTGACTAATGTGCATGAAAACTGTACCTCAATGAGAAGACCTTACACAGATAAATATAGAGACGAGACGGACAATACAGAGGCAAGAGTCTCTCTTGCTTCATCCAGGGGAATTTAGGTTTGATAATGGTTGGGAACCCTCACTACTGCAGGCTACGCATTGGGCTCCTCAAAACAACATTAGGCAAAAATATCCAAGCAGATATAATTACTTCAGTGTTTTCATTTATGACTGGCTTCTTCACACATAACTAGCACTCTGCTTCCAAACAGTTGTAGCTCTCTGGAAATTCTGAGAGCAACAGTGCAAGTTTTTCAGCGAGACAGAAAAGCCATTATAACAAATATCAAAACAGCGAGTCAGCCTAAATGTTTAATGAAGTGAGATTCAAACAGAGCTTAATAGATTTTCTTCAAAACTTCAGAGGAACATCCTTCTTCGTTCTGAAAGAAAAATCTTCAGTTTTCTGTCTGGATCAATTTTGTAAATTAAAATTGTAAGGAAACACAAGTAAGTTTTTATTGCTGAATCCTCATCATGCAGCATTGTGAGGAACATTTATTAGTGTGGTACTAAAACAAGAGTTAGTTCTCTGATTCCAGTGATAGCAAAACAAATTCTCTGCTGATGTAACTTAGTTTAAGTCCTGGGTGCCATGCCAAAAGGATACTTCACATGATGCAACAATCAGGTTGTTCCGAGAGATAGATTAATATAGGTGTAATGGATTTATGTCAAGAGAGAATTTAGCCTAATATTCCTCACTCTAGCTTCTATCTAGGGAAATATTCTAAGAGGATATTTAAGTGGGTTTTGACTGATTTTAGTTATCGAATTCCAATAGAAGACCTCACTGGGGAAAGGAGAAGGTCAGCTTTTCTTCAGTACGATCCAATTTAGATGATTGTCAGAACAGCAGCAGATGCTTTTGAAAAACCAATGATAAATATTTTTCAGAACTTAGGGACAATTTCTTTTTCATGGATGGTGAGGCACTGCTCAGTCATAACAGTGTGCAATTTCCAAAAGTACATCTTTGCCTCTTTGGACATTAACATTGGCTTTCCCGTGAAAGTGGAAAGAAGCATAAGAGAGAGATTTGCATATCTGCAGATTTAGTCCACAAAGGATGATCAGGACTTTTAAGAAGAATTTACATAAATGTCTGACAAGGAAGGCAAATGGTGGGTTTAATTGTGTCTGTCTTGGATGGACAGAGAAACCGGACAAGTTCTTGGTCTGAATGCCCTGCAGTGCAGCTCAGTACGCTTTGCTGTCATCTTTTCTCTCACAGGTCCTGCCCTCTTGGCAAAGGAGTGAAGTTTTACACTTCTTCGTTCAGCAAGACACTGCTTTAAACAAATGCCACCAAATGAATCCCAATAAAGTAATCAATCAATTTAACAGAATCAAATCCCTGTGTACTAAAAGGTGACATGAAATTATTGTCTAATATAGTAAGGGAATAAGTCTGCCATAGCCCAATTTCACCTTCACTATATACAATGAAATAGCTCTCAAGCAATTCTTCAACAAAACAATAAACCTGTCATGAAAGAAAAATTTATTGTTCATCAAGGCTGTGTATTTAGGAAGTAATACTACTTTCAGGGTCATGCTGGTAGTAACCTGGCATAAGATTAAGGGAAATTATAGGGAGTCTTCATTGCATTTCATGTTTTGCCTTTGCAGAGCTACCAAATGTCTATCTGAATCCCTAAACTTCACCAGTAAAGGATTATACAGTGGAAAATAAAAGCAAAAGTTAAATAAATACAAAGAATAGCAATTTATAAATGTACCACTTTTTACTTTGTAAGAACTTTCTTCCTGAAAATAATCTTAAAAGTTATACCAGATAAAAATAACTACACTTTAAAAAAATATTCTTCTGATTTGCACTGATGTAGCTGACAGAGGAGTCTGACCTCTTGTCAATATGAAGTATTCAGACTCCATATTCCTGAATCCATTTATAATTCTGTCTGTAGTCTAACAAAGAAATTGTGAGGTAAAACACTCCTAATGATTTTCAGTATTAAGAATTCCCCTCTCAATCTTTGTGAGGGAAAAAAAAAAAGACATACTAAAATAGAAAGTGTCATATCGCAGGCTTTTGGTTAGCTGAGCAGCAAGTTAAAATCACAGGGACAAAAGGTCATGAAATAGGCTTAAATATTGATTGGATGCCTGCTTTCATTCTGAAAAGTTTAAGCTGTATATTCCCATGAGCTTCAATTGCTAAAACCTTTTCTAACAGCTCTTCCAGGCTATGCAAGCAACTTGCTGTCTCACTAACTACTTATCTAATCAAGTTGTAATTAGTGTGATTTTCTTTAGAGAAAAATTAAAAATGACTCAAAGCCGTATTATAGAAGATGCACATTCAGTGAAAGGAAGAAATACAACGGATTTAAGAACTGCCATTTATAAAATGAATGATGCTTTTCCCATCATAGTTTTTTGTGAAAATTTGTGAATGTTGTGAACAATTGCTCCACGTAAATATGATTCCTGAATCATTTAAGAATCATTTAAAGCAGAGCAGGTTCTGCTTCTGAGAAATTAGAGTGTGATCAGAAATCACAGAGCTGCTGAGCAGGGAAAGTGAAGCTAGTTATAATTCTGCTCCTCCACAATGGGGTGAAGGATTGCCACATAATTAAGCTTCCTCAAGCTTTTATGGAAATATTTATGAAATGAGAACATCTTTTAAATAAATTACTGGTCTATTTATTATTCTAAAAATGTTGCATTGACAAAATATTCACCCTGGCTTGATTGTTAAACTCGTTCGTGATTCAGGCTCAGCAGTCCGAAGCTAAAGAGCTGAACATTACAACCACAGGACATTTTCAGCCTGTGCCTACTACATGACCCCATCAACTCAGGCAGAAGAGACAAAACATACCGGGATCACAGCAAGTGGAACATGGAAAATCTGCCTTCCCATCATTGTCTTTGCTTACCCTGACTACAAAGGCTGTCAAATAAACACTGCGTGAATTACAAGTCCCCTTATTTTAGAGAGAATATTGCAGAGCTGCAGGGCTACAGGAAAGCAAGGCAGGTCAATAGAAACAATAAAAGTCTTGGAAACATTCTCCTAGGAGAAAAAATTGCAATGATTGGAGTTATTTACCTGAAAGTTCCAGTTCATGAATAGAAACCAGAATAGTTTAGGATGGCTGAACTGGTTTTTGGCCTCCAGATGTTGCTCTGCCCTCTTGAAAGATCCCATTTGTGCAGCAGTGCTATCAGAGATGTCTGTAGAGCTATTGCTGAGCTCCATGGTGTAAGTCAGCTGGAGGGAGGACCACTAGGGACAGCTCCCTTCTGGGTTGTCAAGTGAAAACCTTAGAGAAGGCAGAAGGGTCATTTGTGCTTTGCCATCCCAAGGTACAAGAGAGGCAGGACTGGAGGTGGTAAGAAGGGAATAGCAACGAAATTAAATGCTGAACCAACTCAAATACAAGAGAAAATTTCTTCCTGACAAGCAGACCTATGGTATGGACCTTGATGTTGCAGGGCACTATTGATGGTGACAATGTGTGAAGGTGAAAGAACTGGGTATGAATACTGCTTTGCTAAAGGTAGTGTAAGTGAAAATTGCTACAGTTTTGACTCTTACTAGGAGTCTTTCTTATGCTTACTTTGAAGACTTACTTCATTGCTTGAGCCAATCTGTAGTGAGTAGCATGAAGAGGATGCCTAAAGCAGCAGCTCTGATCAATGGAGGGCTTCTGGCACCTTCTTTTAAAAAGGAGAAGAATGGAACACCTCCAGATGTACCGTCAGAACTGGCGCAGTGTCCTGCCCCCTCTGTTCATTGCCAGCCTCATCAGACTGCAGCCCCAGGATGGTCCCAGAATCCATCTGCTCAAGGTCACAAAAAAAGGAAAAGGCAAAGGTCACAGGTTCCAGCAAGGGAAACTTCAACCTAGCACAACAAAAGAAAATTTCAGAGAGCGAGCAGAGGCCCAGGAGAGGCAGTGCCACCTCCATCTTTGGAAGTATTCAAAACCAGCTTGGACAAGGGTCTGAGCAACATAGAGTAATATAGCCCTGCTTAGAGTAGGAGGCTAGAGTAGCTGATCACGTGTATTTGCTAGCCTCCTGTACTTCAGCACAGAGCCAGATTAAACATTAATACCTCAATATCAGTAAGACTTGTCCTTCAAGATGTGGGAAGGAAAGACGGGAAATTGACTCTGCATAGGAATGACAGTGTGGAGAAGCCCTGGGTTCTACAGGGCTTTATGTGTGGGGTAAGAGCCAGTGCTGGATGCTACCAGCTCCCTATAGACCATGGATGGAGGGGAAGGAAAGCATCAGTGCGTGACAGCACTGAGGAAGTCTATCACGATAGCTTGATTCTTGACTTGCTAATGGATCTACTTCAGAAAGAAGGGAGTTTAATAAAGATTAACCTTTGTATTCTCAGTGAAATAAGAAAGAAATGTAGAATGACTTTTTACCAATTCACTGATACACTTTCCTCTCTATGTCTGGTAAAAGGCAATCATCCTACAGAGACTCGAGGAAAGTCATCAGTGTACATTGTTCTCATTTGATTTTTCATCATATCTGTCTATCTCCTGCCACAAATAATCTGAAATTGTCTCCATTCATTAGAAAAGAATATAATTAGGAATCATATGAAAATATTTTTTTTTTAAAGAGCACTAACTTGCAAATGTCTGGTGGATCAAGAATATTTTCCAGGATCCCCAGGCCCCACTGAAATGAAACTGAAGCTCAATTATTTTTCAGAGAGATCTACAAACCTCTAACACTTTCATTTTATTTCAATACTTTTTTCCTCTCGCTACTGACCTCAAAAACTCTTTCCCCCAAGACATGGAGCAATCAACTTTTCTATTATTATCTGAAGAAAGATGTTTGTTCCACATTTTTAAATAGCAATGCAATAATAAGGCAGAGGTTTATTTGACTCACAGATACCAGCAGCTGCAGTTCCCCTCAGTAGAATAACCATAACTTCCCAGGCTGAAAGGTTTATATGACATCCTTGCACATCCCATGCACAGATTTATGGTCAAGTCCATCTGCAAGGCCATCTTAGAAAAATTATTGTGCAATTCTAGAAATCAGTACTCCAAAAAACAATTTAGTATATATTAGCAATTTTTTTCAAGTACATAAGCTCTTTCGAAATATTAAAATTCATCCCATCTCAAGGAGCTTGTGAAACAGTGGTTGTATGAGTACTCACATGACGTTGCAATGGCTTCATGCACTGGTGCTAAATGCAGACAGAGTTGACTGATGATTCCCCCTCCATTGTTTCTGCCTTCAATTTTCATCTCCAAGCACACAGCAATCATACTTGGATGCAGCATTTCTTTATACCTTTCTGGCCACTACTCCAGTCTTCTCTTAAAAACACCACATTCTCAGTAGATATAGTTCTTTGCTCTTTCCTGTACCTTCGTGATCTACTACCAAAGTGTGAGCTCTTGGCTTTTGAGACTATTAAAACTTCCCTTTATATTCTATGTGCATGAAGCGTTCACTGTGAGTGAGATCAGGACACTTGCATGTTATGCAAGCACAAATACTAAGTGCAGAACAGTAATTTTCTGTTTTGAGAACTGTAGTGTAGTCACTATCTGTTTTTTTCCCTCCATTCCCTTCATTTTTGTTACCAGCATATGAAGGCACTAATTCTGCATATGCTCTAGTGAAGAGGATATCTTTTTATCCATCAACTTCAGTAAGGAAGGGATTTCTTCCATGAAACTTAACTGATCTTGAAAAAAATATTCTTTTTTAAAGATAGATGAATAAATCTGATAAACAGTAAATTTCAGATCATTTCACTCAGAAGTATTACATTTCTGATTAAGTCTTGTAATCCAGCGCTGCTCAGCCAGAGTAAATTTGTTTACCACTCTTGATCTCAGCAAAATTTGCCATTTTACACCTGTTAAGGATCTGCCTCAAATTACAAAGCAAAATCATGTAAAACTAATTTTCATCTGTTCTGTGACCTTCCCTTACAGGATTACAGTCATCCAATGTGAGTAATTCCCATTGAATACATCTTCCCCATTACGATCAATAATGGAAGCAGAAAGAAGATTAGAAGATATTGTAGCTATGTTAGAAAATTTTCCCAACAGATTTGAGTGACTATTTTATTTCTCACAAATACTACATTTTTAAAGCAGTCTTACATGTTTTAATTGCAATGGGCAACATGGCTCGCTAGACCATCATTGCAAAGCAGTGCCTGAAGCTCACAAAACATTGAAACTAATGATCTAAAATTTCACAGAGAGAACCACAGGCTGCACAGGGGGTTTGTGTTTCTGTTACAACAAATATTTTTATGTAAACCAAAATGATAAGTAGAATTTCATGAATAGATCATAGACCAAGGGAAAAGAAGTGGTGTAGCCACTACAGAGATATATAAAACATCTCCTGCAAGACATGAAAAGTGTGACTGGTGGGAGTCTATATTTCCCTGTTATGTCAGTCTGAATGCATGCATCACAATGGATGGGCTGATTTCATTTTAATTCTTCTTTTCTCATGCCAAGAAATTCATTCTGATGCTAAAAAAATTTTTCTTTTATTCTTCATACCAATTCTCATGATATTTGATAATTTTTTTGTTTTAAAATGTCTTCACTAACTGTTGACAGGCTAGAAAGGTCATCAAACAAATTCAAAAGAGTTGTCTGACGATTTTCTTATTAGGTTGGTGAGCAACATCTCTATTTCAAATTCAAGAACAATAAAACGTTTTATTTTTCTTTCCCCATAGGCAGCTTCAACACCATGAGCACTTGGAATTTCTGCTTCACATTCAAAATTTAAGTGAGTAATTTCAAACTCACTAGTCACCCTTTTTTCTCTGCTTCAGAAATTAAAACAATGTTTGCTGAGTTGGTAATCCCAGTGGTCCTTCATGTGGAATGAGTTAAGGGTTATAAGGTAAAGAAGTACAGGATGGAATGACAGACACAATACAGCAACAAGGTAGGGCTGGACATCTAAAGGTTTTAACCAAAAGGCTGCTGAGGCAGCATTTCTAGTGGTAAGATAAGGGTAAGTTCTGAGTTTTGATCTGTGTCTTGGGACATGCATGATAGCTATGTGCAAGGGATGACTCTGCACAGTGTAGGGTGGGATAACAGGATAACTCCCTTCCCAAAATCCACCAATATCCACCTGCATTGTTTGATGCAAAAGCATAGACTCCATCCCAGCCTAAACCAGCCCACCTGGTTAGAGATAGAAATTGGGCTACTAAGAATATCACATGAGGTTGGAATGAAAACTGCCTGCAGCTGGAGAGTGGGAGGGGACATCTGTCCTGCCTACCCCGTGCTGCCGGGGAGGCCACCTGCCCGTGAGACTGAGCTCCTCAGCTGTATGGCCCAGGCACCAGCAGCTCTGCTGGCAGGGAGCATCAGCACGTGCTGTCCCTCAGCCCTGGGTGGACTCCAATACCTACAAGGCTGTTGTGTCTCCTCATTCAGCCACCCAAATTACACTGCAAGCAATGCACAGTGAGGCAGCCAGTCACAGCATGGGCAGGCATGAGAAGTGACAGGATTGGGCATCTTCTCACAGCTGCCCCCTGACTGCTGTAGAGCCACAGACAAAAATCTCCACTGTTTGAATGTCAGACAATGTCCTTCACTGGTGGCTTTATTCTGTGATCTTCATGGGTGGTAAAGATCTGGAGGGGGAAATACTTGTTCCCTGCCAGGAATTATTAATTCCTTCCTTTATGAAATGAGAAAGGCATGTATGAGCAATCCCTAAACACAAATTAGATGGCTAGCTCAGGGGCTGTCGGTCTGGAGAGGCGCCACCTCCTATTTTGTTATGAGGTTTTGAGGGGAGCCTCCAGCAGTTCCTTGGACCCTCAGACTTTCTTCTCCAGTTAGAATGGGCCATGGGGGGGTAGGGGCAGCAACTACACTTCTTTCAAGCAGTCAACTCTCCCAAGCAGTGAGAAGGAGCTACCGACACTTGGCACACCTAGAAATCATGTCAAGTAATTGTCTACAGGGGGTTGGAACTGAGGTCATCAGTCTGCTTTTAGAAAACTGTATATCTGTAAATATTATATGTACATATTATATGCATTGCAAGCATATTTCTATTTGCAAAAAAGTACAAAGATGCAGAATAGACTAACAGTTGGGAATACTTATAGCTGTTGTGTATTATTTTTAGTCGCTCTTCTCCCTTAGCGAAAACTTCACTGAGCGGGGAAAAAAGGCTCTTGAAAGGGAACAAGAAGGAAACTACACCTCCAAGAGCAGGATGAGTTTCTGATTAGAGTAGAAGAAGGAGCAGGCTACAGTTGTGTCTCTAATTTATGACTAGTTACTTTTTTTTTAGCGTTCTTTTTCCAATTATTCTGCTCTATATTTTTTTAAAAAGACCTACTAATTCACAGGTATTCAGTAAAACACTCCATGAATTAATTACAAGGGGATTTATCATATGTTTTGAAATACTCAGACAGAGAAAAATTCCGTGCTGAAGCAAAGGAGCAGCCTTTATATTGTAACCAGAACTTCTAAGAACAAACAGTCTTGACTGAAAAAAACATCACACAGAACTGAGATCCTAAATAACCCAAGTGCAAGAACTAAGGAAGTGAAAAGCATACCAGATATTTCTTTTTAAAAAACACCAAACAACAAACCAACCCAAGGGCAAATCTGCCTGTGATTCTTTCCTAGGAAGAACGTTGTACTGTATGCTTGTAAATCCTATGTGAAACTCAAGGAAACAAAACTGCTCTCACCCTTTCAAAAATGCACACCAGCCCTTCTGGACATATTGAGGGTGACACCAAGCCTTTACTTTTCCAGTTAGCTCCATTTTGGCAGTACATTTAGGCACTTCATTGTATATTACCTAAGGTTTTGTTATGGGAAGAAACCAGTGGATTTAGTCCCCAAAGGGGGCAGAGAGGGCAGTGCTGCAATCCTGGCCTCCCAACACCCAGGTACATTATTTAGTCTTGTCTTTCTCAGACACTTGCTTGGGAAGTGGATGAAATGATGCTATCCTCCTCAAAGAAAGACACAGAAAGACAGTAGCACATCCATGACTTTTGGTAACTGAGATGTCATATGCATGTAAAATTGATAGCAGTGCTGCAGAGTGGTGAGGTCCTCAATGGAGCCTACATGGCAGAAGAACTCCAGGGTTGCTCTGTTGCTCCTATGCTCCTCAAATTGGAGAGAGGAGCAGGACTAAAAGAAAATGGAGTCTTGTGTATTTCCAGGTTTTCTAATATGGGTATCCGACCGTCAGTAGTCAGCATTTTAGAGAACAGCAATATTAGAAAATAACTCAGAAAAGAAAAAAAAGAAGTGATAGTAAAAATAATTAAAAAGTCAAATGTTTTTGTGCTCCTGCTAGATGAAGTGCAGCAAATTCAGCTTTAACAAAAAGTAATCAAAGATAAGAATATAAATCATTAAACTGAGGAGGTACTGGACTAAGGAAGGCAGAGAAATCTTGCAGCATGAGGCTGTAGCAAAAAAATCTACACCAAACAAACTCGAAAAGCTAATGAAAGGGTGAAATGAAGACCACACAAGAACTTGAGGTAAACAATAGAACTTTTTTCAAATATATGAAGAAGAAGAGGTCAACAAAGGAATCATTCACATCTCCCAGAGACAGAAGAGCAGAGACCAGATGCCAGGAGAGGTAGGTATTACAGAAAAATTAAATGAACTTTTTGCTTCATTTTTCATGAGGGAGGAGGGTGAATTGTTGCTAAAGAGAGAAATGCACTTTCCTGAGTGCGAAAAATGAAACACAAAAAAGAACTCAAGGTCAAGGAATAAAAACTGATAACATGATTAGATTCTGAGAATATTTCTGAGACTCTGGGGCTCAACAAGTCCCACTCATTAGGAAGAGCACAGCAAGGTGCCCCTTATAACTGAGTCAGCTTGAATTTACTGAAGGTAGATTATTCCTGATCAAACCTATTGCTTTCTATGATAAAACAACTGGATTTGTGTACAAGGAGTGATCAGTGGACAACACTTATGTGAACTTTAGCAGGGCCTTTGACAGTGTCTCCAACAACATTTGTACCTGATTTTGGACTCTATGGTCTGGATGGGTGGGCAGCCAACCAGGTGGGTAAAAATTGGTTGGAGGGTTAGGTTCAGGGGACAGTGATTAATGGGTTGTACTCTATGCAGAGATGAGCTGGGGCTGACTGGCTTCACTGCAAGGACTCTGGAGAGTCCTGGCAGACAGCACACATCAGGAGTGTGCCCTGGCAGCAAAGGTGGCCAATGGCATCCTGGGCTGTACTAGTGGGAGCACAGCCAGAAGTTTGTGGAAGGGATTATCCTCCCACTAAGCACCTGCTGGACCACATCTAGATATTGTGGTTTTTTGAGCCCCCCAATACAAGAAATACATTTAAAAAATGGAGGAAAAAATTTTAGGTGCTGGAGAACTAGATTTGTTCAGCCTAAAGAAAAAGTGGCTTCAGGTGGACTCTGTTAACATCTAAGAGGAGGCCACGAAGAAGATGACCAAGCTTTTCACAGTGATGGTGGGGGGATGAGAGATACCAGGCACAAATTTGAACAAGAAAAGTTCCAGCTGAGTATCAGAAAAAACTTTTTCTCCAAGAGAACAATTGGAGCAAGTTACCCAGACAACTTGTGTAGGATCCTTCCTGAGAAGTTTTCAAGACTAAACTAGATAAAGCCCCGAGCAACCTTATCTGATCTCAATCTGGCCTTTCTTTGTGCTGTGTTTGGACCAGAAACTGTTGGGTTCCAAAATATGATAGCAGAAAGAAAATTGAGTGGTCTCTGCAGAAGGCCATGGGGAACAGAAGCTGGAAAAACCTCTCTTCCCTGACCTCATCTCTGTGGACTATTCCTGCCTTCTTCAGCATGTGTAAAGAAACTCCTTACATGATGTTATCACATGTCCTGCCCTAGCCAGAGAATCCACATCCTAATCTCATCAGACTTCTGCATAAAACCCATTGTGTTCCCCCCTTGCACGTGTATACTCTGTAACCTTTTGCATATGTATATCCAATACCTAATCCCCCCTGTAAATCCCCCCAGATAAAGTGGGTTTTCCACTATGATGTAAGGTCCAAAAGTTTGTAATTTAGGATTTCCCCTTTACCTCATCTCTGTAAAGTCCTCAGTTGTAATACTGTGAATATGTAAACCCCCTGTTGAATTTGTAAACCATGAACCCTTTAAATACGAACTTGTGAGTCCAAATAAACTATTCCAGTTTCTGCCTCCAAACTGGGATCGTGTTAGCTTTATTAACTTGCTACAAGAAACCTCCTGAGGTTCCTTTCAGCCTTGATTATCCTGCAATCCTATGATCTGTAGGGTTCAAAGACAAGCCAGCTGAGAAGGGAGCAATGGAAGGTCTCACTAGATCCTGGAAACAGACATGCTGAAGAATTAACCCCTTGAGGGTCCCTGGCAAGAGAAATAACAGCAATACCAGTTAAAGGCAAGATTAGGAACAGAGACTAATAAGCAAGTGAGGGGAAAAGGAGCAAGGATAGAGTCTACAAATAAAGGCAGAAAAGTTGCTTCTACAAGCACTGTCCTTGGCTTGTTGTGCAGATTCAAAGAAGCCTCAAGGAAAGTTCTCCCCAGTGGTTAAAGATATCTTTTTCCTTCCTGACTGATGTAAAAATATGGACAACCAACCATCCAGTGATAGGAGTGTCTACCATGCAGGGGCGGCTGTCCTGGAGCCAAGGGCATGTTGATGCTGACTGTGTTGAAGATACACAGATATGTCCACAGCAGAATCTTTCCAGTAAAGACCTGTAGTCCAGGTCTGGACCTGCCTGAGAACGATTTTCCTACTGCTGCAGAAACTACCCAGAGAACTTCACCAGCAGAAGCAGCCACCAGAGCAGGAACCACTCAGAAAACTTCCATCATTTTTACCTTAGTTTTGTTCACCCCGGCTTAAAAGTTTACCATGGAGAGACAATAAATGCAAACATACTGATTCTGCCTGTGGAAATCTCTGAGAAACTCAGGCTGCTGAAGGCTGGAAAGTATCATAAAAATATGACTACTTTTCTGTTCATGCCTATGAGAGACTGGGATGGGTAGACCATTTCCCGTTACCTACTGTAATCTTTTTACCAAGTGATTTTGATTTCTATCCATAAAATGGAGGGACAATTTTTATTCCAATAATGCAGGGACTTTGTCAGACTATTTCACAATAATAGGGGGCTGTTAGATCTTCAGGTAAATGCAGATCAAGAAAAACCATGTGTTCTTATGCTTGTAAATAATTGCAATTTAAGGTGCCATAAAAAGAAGTCAATAAACCCATTCCCAGGAGATCAGCAAATAACACTGTCCAAAGATTACAACCCAAGACTGGGGTCATTCTCAATAGACAGCTGTCTCATTTCCCTTACAAAGAAACAGCCATATATCACACTGCAACTCATCACAAAAGTGTAATAAAAAATACATGTTCATTAACCTGCAGAAAGGAAATGGGAAGGAAAAATACATGCTGATGAAGCAAAAACAAATCAGCCTAGCCAAGACATGATATTGTAAGGAGCTCCAAACAAACTAAACCAAACTAGGTAGTTGGACAGTAGCATTGAAACAGCCTAGGCATGTGGTTTGTGGGAAAGAGTTTAAAACTACTTGTTTATGTGCTCTGAATTAGTTGTAACCTCCAAGGAAAAAGATACAGGAATTATTGTGGACAACTCAATGAAGATATGCATTCAATGTGCTGCAGCAATAAAAAACCAAAAGGAAAAATAAAAAAAGAAAAATAATAAAAAACTAGGGGATATTGAGCATGGAACAGACAGAGAATAATACAGAGAACATGGGGATCAATGAGACATCCTCAGCCTTGCCAAGTCAATAGATATTTATTTTGTATGCCACCTCTCCTGAAGTCTACAGCCTCAAGTGTCTTGCAAACCAAAGTAACCTAATTGCAGAATTAAATAATAACAAGGGGAGATAAATTTGATTCTCTGTTCACAAATTGAGTAAAGAGCAAAAGGTTGTTAAGCAGACTGGATAAGGGCTGCAGTCCTTCATGACTGATGGAGAATTTCTGCCTAGAGATGACAAGAGAGAAAAGAGAGAGCAAGAAGGCAAAGAAAAATAAAGGCCTGCACTGGCTGTTGAAACGGAAGCAGTGCGACTAGATGGCTAGGTTTGTTTGTGGGTTGACATCCACATACATAGCAAAAAATCTATATATTATAGCATTTCAATGGTAAGCTCCAGGGGAATCATAGTTCAATAAGATTGAATATGGTTCAATAAGAGCAGGAGTGGACCTCCAGTGCTGCAGCCAGGGTTAAGAGACAACCATTTCAACTTTCTGCGCCCATTTTTCACATCCCTCTTTTTGCTTGGTTTTTTCCCCTCTGGATGTTTATTTTGTAGGTTACAAACAATCTCTTTATGTTCTCTGCATGTTTGGTGCTGAATGGGAAAACCACAGGGTTATTAACTGTGAAATGTATGGAGAACAATGCTGACAGGCTCAGAGTAGGAGAGCTGAACATCTGGTCTGTCAAGGACATGTCATGTGCATGTGATTTTACAGCAGTAGTAATAGGGTGGATTTGCAGACTCAAAATGAGACAACAATCAGTAAAAAATTACTGAGACAACAATCAGTAAAACTAATGGAAAGCCTGAGTTAGGGAGGCTTTGAGAAACTATGTAAGAGTAGCTAAATCTCAGATGAATGAAGTTAAAGGCAAAGTAATGGTGTTGAATACTACAGGAGTGGTTCATATTCACACTATTAAAGGTGGAAAGGCATCACTATCCCCATCACACAGATGAAGAAAATGAGAAGAGAGAAGTTAAAGGTCACCCACAAAGTCATGGAGTCAGACACTGGTACAAGGGAGAATCTCAGCTTTGAGTTTGATCAATCAAATCTACGAAGAGACTACACTGCAGAAAAGTCACTGAAATGTTGTACTATGAGAAACACCGTTAATGTGCTTTGAAAGTTTCCAGCTGGAGGTGAGCTCCGAAGAGTAAAAAGGTGAAAAAAAAAAAATTGTCCTGAAAATGACATTAACTTGGGTCACCTCATTTCAAAAAAGATGTAGCAGAAACAGAACTGATCAAGAAAGAATAAATATGTGGAATTGGCACTGCTCAGCTTTTGATTTGTAACCCCAAGAAGGGTAAAAAAGTCAGTGCAAGAGGGGAAGCTGAAGGAGAACTGGCACTGTAATGTCCTGAGAGCTTAACTTCAGTCTAAGGCAATTCTCATTCACCCTTTGCTTCCACATCCTACATTAGAGGTCATGTATTCACTGCCAATCTCTCAAAGCACACACTCAGGTCCTCTATATATGCTTAGCATTAGTATCATGGATACATGTTTTATTCTTACAAAGTAAATTTAAGTGTGTCAGGAACATATTTTTTTTAAAAGCAAGGAATTTTAATCTGAAAAGGTTGCATGGAATTAGAGAAAAAATGGGCATGGGCATGGCATGGGCAAACTTCTGAAAGGAAAAATAAATAAGATATTGAAAGTGGATCTATTTTGTACCTTTTAATAACTGAAATAAAAAAAGAAAAACTTTTACTAAGTGAAAAACTAGAACTGGATGCAAAAACACCCCACAGGGGTTTTTTTGTGAATTCTCTGTTTTGAAAGAGTGAAATAGAGAACATGGAGGTACAAAGAAGATGGGAAGGAGAATGAGCATTATTTCTTAAAGAAAGATTTTGTATAACACAGGGATGACCTTCTCTCTTTCAGAGAGGTGAATAAGTTAAAAAAAAAAATCAAAAGTGTTCCTCTTAAGCAAACACTCAACATTGTTTACTTACATCTCTCTTCCTGTCAAAAGGAAAAAAAATGGAGGGGGTAGAAACTGAAATAGGATTATTTTTTTCCTTTCACTTAAAAAAAAAAGTCAAATTTAAAATCCAATTTTGAAAATTAAAAATTACATAAAATATTTTGAGGAGATCCTATTTCAACAAAGAGGAAGTGTCAAATTAGTCACAGCCACGCAGGTCATTGTCTGGGACAAGAGCTGAGGAAAAACACACATGACCCTTTTCCTACAGTCAAATTCCCATTTGTACAAAACAGTGGTAAGGTGTTAGGTGGTAGAAACCCAGATATTTCAGAAAATTGAACTGGAAAACATATTCTCCTTACACAGACCTCTGCTTCCATGTTTAAAGCCTATTCCCTGCTTTCAGTGCTGTCATAGCTTCCATCTCAGTGCTCCCTCCTCTTACCACTTCTGAAAGTAATACAGGTGGCTAGATTAATTTAACCTGGAACCATCATCCAAACATAAAATCTACATTATTCCCAAGGTAGTAAGTTCCTTTTGTCCACTGTCCTGATAGCACTTCGGGGACAAGAATGAATCTGAACTGTAATAAAGATAAAATATTTCTAACCCCTTTTTTTCTGTATGTGACTATCCTGAGCAGACATCTCTGCCAGGTGTTACAGAATCAAGAAGTATTTGAATAACCATGGTCTGTAACTCCCTGCAAGTCAGTTTGACTTGTCTAGCAACTAGAGGTCCTTCGCTTGTGTTGCTGATGTTGCTTTGCTTGTGTTGTTGATGTCGAATGGCTCTTTCTTATTTCTGATAAGATAATAAAGCCAAGAAGTTTCCTTCTGCAGAACTCCACTATCCTTCTCTGCTGTCTGAAGGCGCTATGCTCACTGCTGGTAGGACTATTTAAATACAAGGTTTTGGTCTTTTGTTTTCCACTTCTCTTTCACATCACTGCCTGTGATCTCCCATTACATGAAATTGTTGGGGCAAATTTGCTCATCAACTCCTCCTTGAAGGTCTTACTTTTACATTTGAAAGGTCTTTCATAGACCTGTTTCTCTAAAATATTGGGAGATGGAGGAAATACCTTTCTCCCTCAGTCAAGTAAGTGAAAGGAGTTCTTCCCAAGTCCACATTCACCTCTTACAACAAAGTGATCGTGCAAGAGGCTCCAGGCCCCTGGGCAGAGCCGTGTGCTCTGAGCCCTCCATGCAGACTGACCACAGGGGAGGTGTGGGGCAGTCGACAGCACTAAAGGCACATACAACATTTGGGACTTATTGTGCTGCTTTAGCAGCCTCCAACATAGCTGCTGACTCTCTGATCCAGCAGTGCAAAGCTCCTGCAGGCCCACAGTCCACTCTCTGGAGCACACTAGCCAGGTCCACCTTCCATTCTAGTTGCATATCAGCAGGACCCATGTCTCCTTTGGGCCTCATGAAATATACCTGAGACCCTAAGACAGAATTAGTATTTTAGGTTTTTTTTCTCATAGACACACAGGGGGACCTGTACTGCAGACACCAAAGCTCCACCTTACAGGGTGGAAAAGAAGGCAGGTATTCCCTGCCCTGAACCACAGCAACAAGAGCATTTGGTATTTTTTTTTTTGTGAAGAGTTCATTATCTAACTTTAACATATATCACTGACTATCGTCATGCTAACTCAACATCTTCTGCATTCAGAGAAATAAGTCAATCCTAGAAAGGGCACCCAAGTCCCCTGTCTCTTTTTCAAAAGAAGTTTTGGGTAACTGAACTCCTTTATATGCTGACAATATTTATCTGCACATTGAAAATGTCACATCTGGTCCCAGGCCTTCCCTAAACAGCTACCTCAGATTAGCTGTAACACCCTTCTTGGTTAAAAAGAGGCTAAGAAATTAATGAATAAATTATTAATAGTGTAATACAGTATTGCTCAACAATCTTATTAGGAACTAGAAAACCAAAATTTAAACACAAACACAACATTTAGAACAATATATCCTAAGGTTTCCTGGTCTTGTTTTTTTTATAATGTCTGTGTATTGTAGCTAGGACAAAGAATATGTCATTTCAGTTTCTTTCCCCCTCTCTGCCCTGCTGTTTTTCAGTGGAAAATGTTCTGGTTTACATTTGCTCTGCTCCAGTGGTTGTTCAGCTATAACATGCTGTATGAAACATCCCAGTAAGAGGATATCAGAAAGGGTTGTGCCTTCTCTGAAGCATCTAGAAATTAATCTGCTGCTCTGAGTATGCCTATGCAGGCTGGACAAGCAAGTCAAGTCTCTTTTGCTCACATCTGGGCCTGTATTATTACATTTTGTCCCTTGGGAATTCATGCAAACTATAGGGGCAATAAAGGCTGACTTATTAAGCAGATTCCAGACTAGACAGAGTTAAAGAAACTCTACATGGCTGCACCCATTCAGGAAGACATCCTCCCAGGAAAGGAATGCCCTTTTAGTATGGCAGCCATTAGCATGGTTACCAATCCTGGTATTTAAATGCTTGTCTTCTCTTGGTAGCTTCCTTCTTTTACGCTCCCACTTCAGGAACCAGAAAGCACTCTAAATAATAGATTGCTTAGGACAACTGTAGAAGTAAGAAATATTTCTGAAAATCTATTTCCCCAAATATAGAAGATTTTGATACATAAATCTGGGCTTGGTAAAGTCTTGCTGCTTCTCAATTATGCAGTAAAACTGTACAAATACAAGGAGGTTGAAAGATTGCCCAAGGTCACAATGGGAATTGGTAGCTCAGGTTGAGTGAAGCGTACAAACATGTGAGCTCTGATTTTCGTCATCTAGTTATTGGACAACACTCTTTATTTCCAGCTACTATTGACTTACACTCTTCTACCCTTGGAATACAGCTGGTATTTTGTTAATTCAGTATCCAATAGCTAATAATGATCCTGCTAAAGATAGACTGCTGTGGGGCAGTCAAACTCTATGAAATGATTGTACAAAAGTGTGATCAGGAAGTAATTTTTCTTACATAGTCTGACTTCTAGTTCTGCAGTCTGAAGAAATTTTTTGCTCAGATAAGTTTCATGTAAAGTTGGTAAAAAAATTTCCAGTGGAAGAGTTTTCTGGCAAAAACTGCTAAATACTTTCAAAGTGAATGGTTTTCAGGATTTTTTTTTGTTAATTTTCAGTGGGATGCTATTGAGATTTCTCATTTTAATAACATAGAAATTTTTTCCCCTAGAAAGGAAAGAAAAAAAAGAAAGAAAATTCTCAAGTGGCATGACTATCAGGAAGATGTCCTCTAAAAGAAAGACTCATAAAAAAAGAAGGAATTTTATCACATTATTAATTTTCCAAGTTCGTCAGATGACATAACATGTCAAGCAGCATCACTCACATTATTTGCCATGGCAGATCCTGCCTGACACAGTGAATCACAGTCGCCAGGGCATGTGACTGGCAGCTATTAGTGTTGAGGGCCTGGTTTAAAGTCACGGGCTTTCATTTACAGCTGCCTGCTGTACATCTGCAGTGGCCGGGGCTGCACATGCAGCCAACTGCTCTCGGTTTGTTTCCAGATTCAGAGACAGCAATAGCAAGGGACAGAGAGTCCTTTTCAGCACTCCTTTCTTTTCAATTCTCTGTGCAAAATGACTAAAGATTTCCATTAAAGCATCAAAATATCTTTCTAGGTGTAAGCCCAACTCTGCATAAGATAAAGAAATAAAAACTTTATAAACAATCTTAGCATTCAAAAGCCTTTCCAAGCCAATTGCCATATAATGAATTCAGTGTAAATTTGTGCTGACCTTGGATACAAAATGATCTCTTTCTGCCAATAATTTGCATAGTGGATATTGCTTTTGAGTCAGGAATACAGTAAATTGCAGTATGAAGGTTTTAAAGGATGAAAAGAAAGTAGAGATTGAGTATTAGGTCACAGAGACTTGCACAAGCCAGGAGGAACACCAAGAGACATTGAAGTTTTCCTCAAATGAGGAGAGAACTGCATTGTTCCTTAAGGAGTAAATGCCTTTTTGTTTATTCATATATGTTAATTCATCCACATGGTTTGGTTGGAAGCTCATAAAGTAAATTCTGCATAGGGCAGAGAAGACAGAAAATGGCTGGTCAAACTACACCTGCTGCCCTTCCAGCCAAATGCCCTCCCATCAACCTGGGCACACCTCTGTGCTTAGTGCAGGGGATAGTGTGGATCCATGCAGCTCCCAGCCAAATCCGTGAACCAGTAGCCGAATCCAGAATCAGCCTGCATGAAAGCAGAATGTAAAGGAGAAGAAAAATGTTTTTTGGCCTCTGTGCCAAAATGTTTTGGTCAGACTGCTCTCTGAAAACTTCACAGGCACTAACATGCTGTTGGGACATCTACGATCCACCTGCCTGCTGAGACAGTGCCTCAGCATGGGCAGAGCAGGGCTGTCTCCCTCTGCCAGCAGTAGCCTCTTCCTTGGAGGATCTTCCTCCAGCCAAGGGTAAGGTACTGAATAGTCCTGATCCTCCCCCCTCTTGTCAGTGCTTTCCTCCTTTTTCCTCCCCCTCATGTTACATCAGCTCCTTGGGGTATGTCTGACATTTTCCCTATGCCTTCAAACTCCCACATCAAATGGGTCCATAGGCCTACCAATGGGACATTTCTTGGGTACTTTCAGAATACTGAAAGCTAGTGCAAGGTACCTTGCATATGCTAAGCATCACTGACCTATGAGCAAAGGAGCCTCTGAAATGGTGGAAGGACAGAATGCACTGAAATTACACTGAATTGCAGCCCCACATCTTCAAAGCATCCTATGCTCCTAATCGCAGTTTGCCATATGCACTGCACATGATTTTGGCAAGTTGGTCTCTACTGGAAGACTGGTTATTCTCAGTGTGATATGAAGCCAGCACAGGTATTTCCTGTCACTGGTTGATATCGCAGAGCAAAAATTGTGGTTGCTATTTCTCTGTCTCTTTTTAACACATGTAACTGCTTAGTGAGCTATTCACACTACATGATCTTAATCTAGCTCAGTCTTAATAAACACCATCTTGCATTTGTGGAACACCTTTGTCCCACAGGATCTGAAAGTACTAACAGAATTGTACTGTTTTCCTGGATAGACTTATTTTTATTCAATAAGATCATAATGTGCCTTGTACAGTCAAAGATTTTTTTAAGTGAATCTTTAGATGTGTCAGTCCTTGCCCAAGAGAATTTCAGTAAATATGCATAGATCATTGATTTACACAATTCTGGACCTCTTCCACTTTATTCTGAAAAGTCAATATTTTTGAAGGATTCAGGGTAGGAATGTTAGTACAGTGCATTGGTAAAGACAGCTCTTCTTCTGAGGGGATATGAATGTTAGCACCAGAAAAACACTGTAAATATTAAAAGAATATTGCTCATGACAGAGAAGCAGTTGAAGTAAAATGAGGCCCTGATGGTGCTTTTGTCCTCCTACACGCTCAGAAAGGAGCCCATGTTCAGCTCTCTGGCCCCACCTGCACTCAGTATAGTAATAGGCTGCTTTGCAATGTCTTTGTAGCCACCAGTGGCCAAAGGACACCCTTCCTACGGACACCCTGTTCTCTGGCCAGTACTGGCAGTGTAAGGAGAGTGCTGGCACCCTGCCTTCCACCAGTGCTGGTGGCAGTGACTGCCAACACCGTGCCTGCAGTGGACACCAGCAGTGTAGGCAGGATACTGCCCCACCTTAGATCCCACCTTGTGTATCTGAGGTGTGGTTTATTCCTTTCACCACTACTGGTGGAGCCAAGGGATGGAACAATTCGTACCTCATTCAAAAGGTGTTTGCAGAGTCAGCTGTTGCTGCAAGATGATGCTGCAAGTGTTCCTGGCAGTGCACAGAGGCCACAGCATCTTATGGTCCTTTGTTTGCTGTCAGTGATGGGATGAGTCACTGTATGGAAAAATTGTCGCTCATCTTTCCTTCTGCATAAATGAAGATTTTTAGTTATAAAGTGTTGTCAGACTCCACTACTGTTTGGATCACACCAAGTTAAGAGGAAACAGTTGGCAGTCTTAGAGCAGAATGAGGGTTTTGGATGAAGACACAAAAAAAAGGGTGAGAAGGTTTATGTGCAAGGAGAAGAAGATTTTATACTTCCGAGCACTCAAACAATATTGCAAAATTATCTCAGCAACCTATATTCAGCCCCTGGCAGGGTCAGAACAGTTCAGTTTCCTTCCACAGCTTAAAAACAAACAAACAAACAAACAAGCAAACAAACAAAAGGCTCTTTCCGTAGTACCCTGCAGGCTTGTTCTTCGAACTATCCCAAAAAAATGAAGGCCCTAGACAGAAGAAATCTCGTGATGCATCTCATAAAAGGAGACATTTGTTGGAAAGTCCCCAATTCAAATTTCCCAGTCCTGCTGTATGCGATACTCATTATCTGTCAGGCCTGACAAAATCTTCTCTAAGTTGGATTCCCCTAACCGATTGCAGTGGTGTTTGCAGGTCACTTTTGCTGGGAACTCCTTGGAACTAATTGGATAACAAAAGGCATTAAGTGCTCAGTGGGAGAGAGGAGGGACAAGTTTTGGAAGTGCTTGTGAATGTCAAGCACCAAAAGAAACAAGTTGGTAGGTCATGGGGGAGACCAGATATAGCTGTTCAAACCCACCCATCTTCTTACAGAAAGCAACTTCATTTATTTCACCTAGGGACAGAATAAAAGGGAAAAGCAAAGGGAGACTCACACAGATGTGCTATGAACCACTGAGTTCTTGAGCGAGACTCAAGGCCTCTCTGGCCTCTTTCTTGCATATTCCTTCTCCCACGCATACAAGAGGGATAATTACACTGCAGGACAGGTGCTGAAAGGAGAACTACACAAGTCTTTGTTCTGTGCTTTGGAGCCAGATCTATGCTACAAATGGGGAAGACATATTACTAATTCCAAGATCAAGTCCTATATGGAACTAATAGGAATATTTGTTATTGGGACACTCTTTCCTCTAACCCCAGGTTACTGATGAAAACTTATATGTTTTCTTCATTTCTTGCTGGTATAGAACAGCAGAGAAGTAAAATTGCTGTACACGTGAGTAGTCTGCAAGTTAGGAGTGCAGAGGTAGATGGTCAAGGACAAAAAAATAATGGAATCATGCAAGCAGATGGCCTAGTTTGTAATATAGAATCAGTCACCGTAAGAACTACACAGTTTTGGTCCAATGGTACTTAAGACATGCCTTCATCAATAGTTAAGAAGAAGCTTTAAGATCATTCATTGAATTCAGCCATTAACCCAGTACAGCACAGTCCACTACTAAACCATGTGACACATCTACACATCTTTTAAAAACCTCTAGGGTTGATGACTCTACTACTTCCTCGAGAAGCAGTTCCAGTGCTCGGCAATCATTTTGGTGAAGAAATTTTTCCTAATATTCAATCTAACTTCCCCTGACTCAACTTGAGGCTGTTTCCTAAGGTTATTTGTTCCTATCCTCCAAGAGGAAAAGTAACATTTGCCTGATCTAACCACATGGGTCGAATAAACTGGGACAGCTATCAGAAACTAGAAAATCCTCTTGTGCTGAGTAAGGAATTTACCCAAGTTGACAATTCTTGTGTTATAACCACCATGTCAAGCTTCAGAGGGGTGATTTTTCAATCAGATGCATCTTAGCATCCTAGGTTGATTTTACTATTTTTGCCTAAGGGAGGATAACAAATGTGACTGCTGAAATCTCTGCCTTCTGAGGGCAATGTTACGTGAAAATGGATTATGCTGCTTCATATTAGCTGCAAGGAAGGCAATGACACAGCTGTTAATGGTTGACATGGACCCAACACGGCAAATTACTGACAGACACAAAAATACAATGGATCTGGTCTTATGGACATGTAGCTTCAGTTCCCAGCTGTGCCCAGGCACAGGCAAATTCCTCACTCCTGGGTGTGAAATAGGGGTAATATTGCTTCTCACATCTCAGAAGTTTCCTGGAGACCATGGGAGCTGAGCATTGTAGAGTCTTTATTAGCTACAGTACAGAATTTTTCTGCTACCCTGGGGGACACTTTTGCCTCTACTGACCTGTATTTTTGACACAGGGACATTTCAGGGAGCCTGGAGCGAGCTGGTGTACATGGAGTGGTTCTCTGATCACCTCTCTGAAGACTTGGGCTGCAGACAATTCATCTCACAGGAGCCAGCACCAGGGTGAGCACGAGTGTCCTTTACAGCCACCAGCAAGGAAAGCTGCCAGAAGTGATGGGACAAGGCACCAGATCCTGCTATCCCCAGGCACTAGGGATGAGGTAGGCTTGGAGCGGAGCCACAGCTCCTGATCACCTGCACCATGTGCAATAGCAACCATTTAGGTTGGAAAAGACCTTTAAGACCATTGAGTTCAACCCTAACCAGCACTTCCCAGTTTGGGAAACTATTTGAAAACACAGGTTTCATGGAGTAAGTGGAAAGGCACTTCAACCCCTCCTCAGGCCATGAGCAGCAGCTGAATTTGGGAGAACAATGCATCCAGAGTAAGGACTTTGGCTGTGCCAACACAGAAATCAGAAGATTGATGGATAAAATATGCCCCTCTTTCTTCCTAAAATCTCTCCAAGGGCCAGGTCTGTTATACAGATTGAGTACATCAGTCTTCTCCAGAAATGGTAGATCCAGCTTGCATGGAAAACTTAATTACTTTCTCTGCCTGGGCCGCTTGACTTGTTGCTGTCTGTGGAAACCTGAGTAAATGCTGTCTGGATTGATGACAGTCAATGGAAAAGGGTTCTCTCCAGCCAAGAAGGAAAGTGGATGCTGAGCCAGAGTTGCAGCAGTGGATTTGCAGGCCTTAAGGCCAGTGGAATTGTCATGGCTTTCTCATTTGCCCACCTGCATAACGGAGCCCATCAGTTTACCCTGGCTATGCCCCCATCCAGCCCACTGCTGTGCAGTTTAGCAAGAGCACACTCCTTGGAAAGACAGTCAGGCCTGATTTACAACCTTCAAGTGATGGAGGTTCCCTCCCATCCCTGGGTAACCTCTTCTGATAATGAATTATGAGAAGGAAGGGAGCTGTTTAGTCAATGGTATTTGTGTACGATGATTTTACATGTTGCAACGGTGCCCACTGCAGTAAGTAAATTGCCCCCTGGCTTTCATAAACATCATCTGTACACAAACATTATCCAGAGCAACTGTATGGCAGGGAAATTCTCCAGTGTAAGATAATGTCATCTCCACAGCAATAAGAAAGGTAAAACAGTGCTTGCCAGCTGGGAAAGAGGGAGAGGTGACAAACAGCAGCCAGCTGTAAAATGACCGTGTCAGGGATACAGCTGCTTGGGTCTGCCTGATTTAAAGCACAAACCCTGCAAAGGCATGCTGAGGAAACTAATTCTGTAAGAGAGTAACTTCATACCCAGGAAAATTATGAGGCACCCAGAGGTCAAAATGGTTCTGTGGGGTGCCTTTATAATATGGCCACCAGCAGAAAAAATGTCGGAAACTAGGTTCCATCTAATCAGATGGAATTGGCAATAAAGGCAAGACTGCTCCATTTATTTATTTATTACATTAGGTCCAAGGGAATGAGAGCCCATTTTCCTTCAAAATTTGGATGTAATTTTAGCCAGCTCTTCATTAGTGTTTTCTACCCTCCATCTTGGAGTGCTTTGCAGAGGAAGTTGATGGCATCATTCCTGTTTTATTGGCAGAGAAACTGGTGCCAGAAATGGAGAAGTGATCTGGCCAAATTTTTGCAACATCTCAGTAATAGACCAAAGAAGGGAATGTGGCCCTGCTGCATCACATCCCTTTCCTGCATCCTCTCAAGCTGTGCCCAACAGGAGAAAAGCCCTTGGCAGTCCAGTATAAATCCACCACTACAAACCAGGTACAGACAGACTGAATGGTCCATTTTGACCATAGTCAACTCATCGCTTACATCTGTGAAGGCTGCAGTAACCTACTCCATCATGGGATCAAGGGGACAAATATTTTTGCTCATGCAACATAGACTCATACAAGGAAGGTGTGCAGAGCTCAAGTGTCTTTCTATTAAGCTGTGTGATATCTCAGTTGAAAGATGGGACACAACTGCTTTAGGTCATTTAGTCATTGCTTTAGTCATTGAATGCTACTTTCCAGGACAGAAAGACTCGTCATTTTGTGGTTGAGCAGCATCCTAGCTATTAGAACTGCTGCTTTTCTCACCCTGATAGGAAACAGCCCAGAAGAAAATTTTAGCCTGTCTTTAAAACATAGATGGGTTTGTCTTAGGTGGACTTTTGACTTCTTCAGATATGTTTAAAAATTAACACTTCTTCCTCCAGCACCCATCTGCTAACACAGAGTAAAATGGGAATTCAATTTCTGCCTGGTGTTGTCAATTGAGCAAACAGCTTCTTCATGCATCAGAGGGAATCTGAAGCCTTCATCCCCATCAGCACCTTCAGCTTCCAAAGAAAACACTAAGCATATTGTTCATCAGTTCTTCCAAGGGGGAAAATAAAGAGTTAATTTTAGATAAATCATGAGGACATGGGCCCATCACTAAGCACTGTGGTACTAGGCAAAGGCATGAAATAAAGAACAGTCATTGCCCCCAAGGGCTTAAAATGGCTGGATCTTTCTGAACAGTTCAGCGTAGCTTTTTTTTTTTGTTTTTTTAATCTATGATTAGGTGTCCCAGGAGAGGCAGCTGCCTGATGAGCACTTCAGGAAATTTGACCCTTATCTGCAGGTGCTTAAATGGAAGCTGAGCCCTGGGGAAAATCATGTGTCTGAATAGCTCAGTAAGTGGCAGTGAGGATGGCAGGGAACTACTTCCTAGTCAGGAGAGCATGGCTGTGATCCAGCCTCGACTGACTCAGGGGCAGTGAGACCAGCCTAACCTCACAGAACATTCCCCAACCCAGGAGGTGGCAGCCATGAATGGGAGAAGAAGGAAGAGCAGGGAGCCAAGAGCCACAGTGCCCCAGGGAGAACCTCTCTTCCTGAGGGCGTGGAGACACTTCTTGACCTTGGCCAATAACACCAACACGCAAAAAGCAAAAGCAGTATCTACCAAACCAAAGCACTGCACTAATCCATCTGTACAACATGTACTCAGCTTTGGTGGTTTTTCTGGCTGTTTGAGTACCTCAGGCATCACCAAGAACTGGGTTTATATTATAGATCCCATCTCAATCCATGAACATCTTGGGAGTGTTTCTGCAGGGCCGAGCACCCAGCTGCCCATGCTGTTGCCCACTGACACACTGCCTGTCATAGATCTGAACTGTGACAGCTCCTTGTACCCCAGACATCACTCACACACAATTTTGGGGATGACACAGTCTAGGGACTGTCCCTACAAGCATTTGACCATATGCATATTGGTTTTGAGGGTGGAAAGAGAGGGAGGGGAAAAAATTGAGGCAAGTGGAAGCAAGCCAGGCTGTGACACTCAGCCTCAGGCCTGGAGCACAGACCCTCTGCTGTTCTAGCTGCATAGCTGGAGCCATTTTCTGCTCTTTCCCCATTTCCAGTCCAGGGTATCAGTAAGCTCTCCCTGCTGTCCTCTGTACCTTCTGCTCCCTTTCTTTGCACCAAACACTGAAGCCACAGGTCTGGGGACAGCATGTCTTAGCCAGCAGTGGGACTTGATGCCTCCATTAGCAAGTTACAGAATATTGACAGTGGAAATCACAAGCTAGTCATATTTCTATGCCTCAGAGACAGTTCTCATCTGCTATCTGCTAAATAACCTGATATAACCCAACCCACACTCAGGCAGACTTTTTCTTCCACTCTTCAAATCCCCATCTTGTCCCACCTAAATTTTGTCTCCAGGGATTTCTTGCAAAAGGAATCCGGCAAATAACAAGTGACCTTCTCCCCCTGCTCACTTCATTCTCACCTTTTTCTCACCTCCCCCAGTAAGTCATGGGTTTGTCTCCCTCTAGTCCCTGTAGTCCCTCAGGACAGAACACCTGCTGTTCTCTCTCATGGTTGTATACAAACATAATTTTGATGCTATTGCTCTTCATAAAAAATCTGGCTCATTTTGTCTTCCCCTTCCTTCCTGGTCTGTAAACCTTTGCCACTTCCCCTAGTTGTTCTCATATCTTTTTAATGACTCCTCAGAGCTTTTCTTCACCTTCTCTGCAACTTTCAGAGAGAAATGACGTGGATCTCTCCTCCTATTTCTCTTTTCTTCCTCTTCCAAAGTTTATTTCCAGCCTATTCTGCTCATAAACTGATCGTTCCCGGACCTTGTTTCTCAGTTCAGATCTGCAGGGACCAAGCACAGTGTGTTCCTCCATATGTTCTACCACATCTTTCTGTTTGCTTGCTCTCTAGCCAAGCTAATTGTTAATTAGTCATAAAATGTGAACCTCTCCAAAAAAAAAAAAAAAAAAAAAAAAAAAAAGAAAAAAAGAAGAGGAAGAAGCAGACAAAGAAATAGGCTCTGCAGCAGAGCAGTGAGGGCTGTTGTGGGAAGCCAAAGCTTGGAAGCCTCCTTTCCCTTTGCTCTCACCTCCTGACAGCTTTCTTGGACAGGGAAGTGTCTTTGTTGCTCCCCTTTCCTCCTTCTCTTTGGAAATGTCTCCACAGAAAGCCTCTCTGAAGTATCTGGGAAGCAGATATGGCTTCCCAAAGTACACAACAGCCCCGTGAGAGTGTCACTGCCCCAATGCCAAGGGCACAGTCCAGACCAGGCTCTTCTCATGACCCCAACTCATTTAAAATCCACCCAGCTGTGGAGTGTCCCTCACACTTCAGCTGGTCCAATGGTAGCTTTATGTTTTTAATGGTACCTTCAGCATGATCAGGTTCTCTCTTTCTTTCTCTTAAGTATTTTTAAATATGCTAGACACCTAGTGAGGAATATCTCACCCCTGCACTCCTCTCAACAGCAAAACAACAGCATACTGATGCCCCAGTGGAATGTTTCTAGATGCCTTCATTGAATATATGATCACAACAGCTATACATGAAAGACATGTGCTATACATCTCCTCGCAGAGGACATATACTAGATATTAAACACTGAGGTGCCCATTTTCTGCTATGCTCCAGCTGCTGAGAGCCACTCTGATGCAGCAGAGTAAACACAAATCCAGCTAAACCGGGTTTACAGCTGCTTTGTGTTAGTAAACTAGAACAAAGCAGCTGGAGTTTACTAGTAGAACTGGCTCTTACAATATTCGTGGGTCCACATGAGCCCTCATTTTATCAGGACACTTCAGATGGTAAAGGTAGGAGCTGTGAATCCTGAACAGAAATACAATTAAATCAGTTGAAGACGATGCACTCTCTGCGTAAAATTATACCATAGCAAGTATTTTATGGGAAAACATTCGAAGTCAGCTGCTTTGGAGTACAGAGGAGAGAACTGAGGCTTCCAGGAGCAGCAGTGATTCAATGATCTTATCCAGCAAAATCTTCCCTGCTCCCCAACTCATGTTGGAGCACTGAAATTAATTATGCTGTGAAAAAAAAATATTATGCTGTGAATAAAAGCTCATATGTTTCCTACTTCTGAGTATTCATCTACTAACTTTCTATCACAGAGTAAAAGAGATTCTTTTAGCCTGGAGTTAGGTGTGGAAAGTTCATTGTTCACACAAGATTTGCAAAACCCCTTAATATGATGTGATTTAAATTCGAAGTAGTATAACCTTGTAACCAGATAAAAAGGGGTAATTGCAAAGGAGTGCAAGACAGAGCACAATTAAACCAGTGTTTTGGAAATTTAAAGTGAAAAAGAAAAGACTCAGCACTCTTTAGTAAAGCAGGAGGTTGTGTAAGCACTTGAGAGGAGAAAAAAAGGAAGGTAGAAAAAGCTTTTTTCTACATGGAGAATTAATTTGAGCACTGACCTCCAACCTGCTCTGGTACTTACACATTAGTATAGGTGGAAATGTGGACATAGTGCAAATGACATAAACAAATTCCTGCAGAAGAAACTCTTCTGATGGAGACATTCATTCTCCAGACTCAACCCCACCATGCTAACACACTTTCCTATTGTGTTGCATACAACTCCTGCTCTGCTAATGGAAAACGTCTGTACAAAAGGTGTAGCTCACAAGAGGAATAAAACTCATTGCAGGCTGGTTTGAATTTCTCAGGCACCAGAGCTGCCATGAGAAAAGCCTTGGCTTTGCAGGCTCACTAAACCCACACTGAGCCCATGCAGGTTGCCAGCCAGGAGTATCTACAGCCCTCTGATCTACTGCATTGCTCAAGGCAGGATGGATGGCACCAGGCTCTGGCTATCAGCTAGGCTGAGTTACTCTGTCAGGTAAGAAAATGGATGCTATTGCCTGCCTGGCAGTAAAAGGAAAAGGGAAAGCAGCAGTAAGGGATAGAGACAGTTATTATAAGTTTGACTAGGGACAGAATTAAATCGATGTGGTAAATGGCACTTAATGCACTTTAGTGACCCAATGCATTTACTTCATCATACTGTGCTGTGTGGCTGATCACATCTGATGCATAACACATGAAAAGCACTAGAGGCCATTGCTGGAAAATTTCAGAATGCAAACCAAATTGTCTGGGCACCTCAGCACTTTTTTTTCCCATCATTTCTGCACTCACACGCACACCCCCCCCCTTTCCTGCACAGCACACTGGATTCGATAGTACCTTTCAGAGATCAGCTTGGCACTGACTCCACATTCCCACTGAGTTTGCCTTGTCAGGACCAGCAGTCAGGGCTCCAGCTCTGCATAAATTCTGACCATTTCCTTCATTTCATTTGATTGAAACAGCACAACTGCTTCTTTTTTTATTTCCTGACCAAAAATCCAAGAAAACTTGGTGCAATCTTGGAAAATTAAATAAGTGGTCAAGTGTGCCAGCTGTAGAATACAGTGAGACTTCACTCATTCACATGGCATCAATCCATACACACAAACCAGGCAGGCTGTCCTCAGAAAGTTCAAATCCGAGGGCTACGTGAAGGCTCAGATCTCTTCATTTACCTGATGCCCTGGGGGATACACAATGCCAGAGAGGTGGAGATGTTAAAAAGACAACACAATTCTAGAAAGATGCTAGTTTTTGGCAAAGCTGGGTTCTTCTTCTGGTCCTGGCATTGGTTTTCCTTTTTTTTTCTTTCCCCTTGCCACCAAAATCAGGGAAGATGCTGAAGAGGTCCTTGAGACCTCTGAAACTCCTTGAGAGACAACATCAGGCACTCCAACAGCTCTCCTTTGCCCAGCTCTGCAAACTCCTGTCCCACAAACCAACCAGATACTCTCCACAGCTCAAGAGCTGAAATTGTGTGTCTCTAACTTTCTGGGCTGGGAAGAAGTGCTTTGGTCAGGAGGTCTGCAGGGATCCACAAGCTTTATGTATGATGGGCAACTGCCATGGACTTGCCCACTGCATCTTCCACCCTCACAGTGATTCTTCTTTGAGGTGGCAAGCTGAGACCCTGCAAGCAAACTGAGAAATATCATACTGACCAAGACATCTCCTAAATTGATGCTGAGGACATGGGTAACCTCCAGAACAGCTGGAGCTGCAGACAGTGTATATCCATAACTGTAATGAGCTGGGACTCAACAGGCTGGGATGGCCATGCCTTACAAGACTGGTCCTCAAAAGTCTGCCCCTCTGTTATATAACATTAATGCTTTTTAACATTTTCGTAAGTGGTTGTGACTGTGATATTGTTACTGCTGTGTGTCACCATAAATCATCATGTTTTTCCAAGCCTTCTCTTCATTTAGAGGTTAAATAGAATAAATGAGTAGAAACCACAACCACACATGCAACAAAATGAGGAGCTAGAAGCAACCACCTGCAGTGCTCCCACCTACTCACACATGTTCCAGAGCTTCTTCCACATGATGCAACAAAAATTTACTCTTGGACTGAATGCTTCACCTGAGGACTAGAAAGCACTGGAAATGAACTCCTAAAGCTCACATTCTTCCTTATAAAATGAGGATATTTATGCATATCCACTTGCTGTTTGGGAACAGTATGGTACAGTGAGGTTAAATGGGTTTTTACCTCAAATAAATCATTAGAAGAGTTGGGAATTGGACCAAGAATACTACCAAAGGACCAAGAATCCTATCAAGCAGTCCTTGGTCTCATTACGTGAAAAACATCTTCCTTAGCACTTCAATTACTACTGACATTATCCCTCCAAATGTATCAAATGAGTTCTGTTACTAGGGCCATAAAAAGGAATTTGAGGAGGCTAAACCCAACCCCCACCTGTGCATCATGTCCCACTTTTGGACCTGTACATCACAGCAGCACAACGAGCACAGCAAAGCCACTTTGAGTGGAAGCATCAGGTCCAAGGTGACCTCAAGCCATGCTCACCCCAACGCCAAACAGCTAAAGAAGATCACTGATCTCCTGTGGGACCATGGCTTGGGGCTCAGGAGAAGCATGAGGAAGACTGCAATAATTTTGGATTCACTCTAGTGTTGCTGAAAGCAGAATTTGGTCCTGCTTTAAGAGAGGGAGACAAAAATGTACATTGGATTTATTTGCCTTTGGAGTGAACTAGACAGATTTCAATACTTAAGGGGATTGCATTTAAATCATCCATGGATTTTGAAAACAACATTATTGCTTGGCATCACAAGTGATTCCCAATGTTTAGATCTTCCTGAGCTAGATTCAGTTTTAGTCCTAATAGTGACAATTCTATTATGGCTGCAAGGGAAATGGAATTGCAATGAACTGGTATACATTTTCCTTAAAAATTATAAAGTGACAAATGTTTTATTTCAGTTTCTCTTGAGGATTTGCTGGATATTAAAAATAATCTTAATGTAGTCACTGGTTGGCATTAACACAGTACTCTAACAGCCTGTTTCAGGGAAAGCAGAGGACTGTATTTTCCTGGCAGCCTCTCACAAGGTACTGTTCACATTGTAAATGTGCTTTGTTATCTAGCAGGATCAAGACTTCACTGAATAAAAAGGTATTTTAACTTCATGTTTTGAAAGTCTAATTCTGCCCTTTCTGGGGCTGAAAACAATCCATTGTCTTCAACACAAACAAGAGGGATTTACACCAATCTAAGCAAGTGGAAAATCCATTTTTTCTTGCTATGTTGATCTCCATTACAGTGTTTTAAACTCTTGGTTTTTGAACACAATTTCAGGTACTCTTACCTTGTCATTTTCATATTGTCTTCCCAGCTCCCTGATGCTCCATCAGTGGTAGCAATAGTGTGTATATGGCAATCAGGCCACTGGTACATTATTTACTGCACTGTACAACTCCACAGCAGGTTTAGGTGATGAGACGGTAAAATGGGGCAGATGTTCAGAAAAAAACCCATACTAGTATCCACATAAAAAACCATGGTAGAATTAAAAACTAAACACTTTAAAAAATCTAATTAGTCCATTTCAGACTTGTATTTTCCAAAGAGCAGAGTTACTGCAGATGCCTCTGATTCTCCATCTGCAAGCCAAGATGGTCTAGATGAACTAGATGATCTTTAATGGCTCTTCCAAACCAAACCATTCTATGAACCTGTGAAGATGTTCTAAAAGACTCCAAAATCTTCCTAAAAATGTAGGACCTTGCCAGTCTTCTGCAGGGCTACCAAATGAAATCCCTGCTGGGGCTGCCACAGACCTCAGGATGCTTACATCATACAAGGAGGAACTGACTGTGGATCTGTTTCAGAAACAAAGAAAACACAAAATGTATCCCTCAGTTGCCAGCAACTAGCTTGCTTTGTGGTTGTGAATGGGAGATGATTCTGTGTAGAGGGGGAGGGAGGAATATGAGGGAAAATATTTTACAAACTCAAAATTCTCATTTGTAGTGCAACTTTGAGAGAGTGTTGTATCTTCTTTTATTTTTAGTCATTACCTCAGCAGTTGCTGTTAACATTATATACTTCTTGTGAAAACTCAGAAATGGCTTCATCTTGTTTTCTGGGATGAAGAATAGCTGTTCCTTACTTTGCTTCATCACCACCAGCAAGACGATAGTTAACTACAGTAAGGAAAAGGGGAGGAGCTCAAGCTGCACAGAGCAGCCTCTGCAGCAAGAGCACCCATACAGCCTTAATGCGCAATAGAAATGCAGGTGATGTGCAAATCCAGCTTCCCAGAACTAGCAGGACCTGGAGCAGGCAGCTCATAAAACCCGCACACAGCCCTAGAAGCCATGCAGGGAAATGAAGTGTGGAATAAACTATATCATGCAGCGACAAGAATGTCACCTCATGCTGCTCAAAATCTTGAGCAAAATCTGTTTCTCTCCAATAACATTGTGGATACGATTAGCTAACAGCTTTAGAAAGGGAAAGCAGAGACTTGTTTCTTTTCTCCCTGCTTATCATTTAAAAGAGAAAATAAAATAAGGCGTTGAACAGTGCCAACTCTCTTATCTACCCCCATTCAAGTGACAGCACAATGAGCTTCAGTGAGGTAGTTCAAAAAAGCCCCAAGAGTGCATTTAAAGTTGAACTGATGATGTGCTAAGTATTTGGGGCAGATCTTCAGTTCATGTAAGAAAGCAAGGTCTCAGGGACTTCACAGACCTGGCTTTGCTGTATTCCAGCTAAGAATCAGTTTTTATTCCCAGTGTAGGAGGCTAGCAAGCAAAACTGACTCAGTGGGATTTCTTCACCTGACACATAAAACTCGGAGATCTCCAATTGTTCTTCCTTTACTTACCACTTTTCTATATAGCAGAGATTAAGCAGGCACAAGTTGCCAAGAATCTCACTGATCTGATTTGTTTTGGATTTGATCTCCACTGGTGACACAGGCTACCAAGGGGTGGAAAGCGACAGCAGTGGTTTGGTTGAGGTCAATATTGCACTTCTGAGGTGACTTATCCCAATTTCCAATTTCCTCATTTTGGTTCACATCACATGGCAGTGATAGAGCACATAAACTGGATCCTTTTAAGATGAAATAAAGCTAAAAGGGGCAGATGTGGACCTGACACACTCCACCCCCACATTTAACCCATCCCTCCAAGGTATGTATAGCACACAAGTCAGGCCTCAGACTACAGCTCTACACCAGCCAGTCCATGCTAATTACTAATGGAGACAACAGCCTTCTGGTGGCTCCTGCAGATGTAGCTATGTGCATTTAATCAAATTAATTCCACCCCAAGCTGTTCTGTATAAATAACATGGCAACAAGAATTCAAGTGTTGAAGGAGTGGGAGCACTGATCTCGGATCATTTTCAGGGTAAAATTTTTTGTTCATCTTTTGGCAGGGAGAAGCCCATAGCCAGTATCAAACAACAGTGACTGTTGAGATGCTCTGTTTTGAAGGAATCTGTAGTGACTGTAAATCAGGAGCAGAGCAGATTCACCCACATCTTTCAGCCTCTTCCCAAGATACATCAGTCATCTATGACTGGCACATCAGATGGGTCAACATAATGACCTCTCCATGCTCTGGCAGTCTGAACCCCAGAAGGGATGAAGGCAGCCTGAACATCTCAGACAGGAACAAACCAGTGACTAATCTCTCAAATGTACAGGCCATGATCCTAAGCCCACTAGCATTATCAGGAACTTTCCCAGTGTGGGATTCATCCCACCAGATGTTGGCATCTGGGCTGCAGGACCTGCAATCAGTGTGCCTGTACCATCAGCAGGCAGAAAACCAGCACATGTGAGGCACAACTTATCTTATGCTAAAGCCCACGTCTGAAAAAGGTGAGGAGGATAATTCCTAGCAGTGCTTTGTTCTGTTTATTGACTAGGCAGGGTGACAGTGAGGTCCAGCTCTGACAGAGAGGAGTACTTTGTATTTATCTAGAGTTAGGAGAGCTGAATGTGAACCCCTGTGACTGTGACAGGCTTCTAATAACCTCCTAACAATAAATATGGGTCATTAAATTAATACACATATTCTCAGCCTGCAAGGATCAGCCTTCAAAGGGTGGTGATCACTTTTGCACACACACATTACGGTGGCTCCTAAAAGTCACCGTTACCTACCAATGACTGCGTCACAATGCAGGGAGACTGTCCTGCTTTACACAAGTGACACAGACTGAGAGTTCTGCTGCTCTCACATAAGACAGTAAACACCTGTCAGTGTTGCTGGACTAGAGACTGCTGTGTATAAATGCTATACCACGTATATTGTTGACGGAACAAAGACACAGGATATACATAGAGTCATTGCTCTGTTCAGGCCAAGGAGAAAGAAGATAAAGAGCCTTTCCTTTAACTATCCTGAACTTGAGACACATGGCAATCATGCTCCCAAATTTGCATTCTCAAGAGCACAAGCAAGATTTGTTATTCTACCCTAAAAATGAGAACACACTGCAACAGAAATGTACGTCCTTTATTAACAACTTTTCAAAATAAATCTGAAGAAAAAAAGTCTTTGGTGACACTATCTATAAAAACAACCTATCTTAGATGGTAAACCTATGATGTTATACAGGTTAATGAAGTAAACCAAATTATATGGCTTTTTAATTTCTCATTCTCTCTTTTTCTCTCACTCACACATTTGTTTTAGGTTTAATTGCACCATGTTGTCAATAGTCAAACAAAGAGGGAGAAACACTTTAAAAAAGATGTGGCAGCACTATGAAAACATTGGTAATGCATTAGAAAATTTTTCTCAAAAATGTACATTTTATACAAAATAAGATTGTATTTTTGTTTGCTTTTTTGCTTTACATTTGCCATCCTAAGAATTCCCATTTCAGGTTTCCATTCTCATAATCCAAACACTATACATATTTTCTCTCAAAATAAATATACAGAATTATGTACAAGGTCGCAAGGCCCATTGGATCATTGCTAATCCACTGTGAAATAGTCACTAAAAACATCATGAAAGAGTGGGAGGGAGCATCTCAAAGCATCTGATGAGTCCCATAACCCCCCCGTCCCTAATTTAACCCCTGCCTAATTTAACTCCCCCTAATTTAACTCCAACCTAAAAAATGTGTGTGAAGACGGTTAAAATAGTGGTATAAAGGCCAGCTTGACTTAGTTTTAAACAAGGGTGAGACGTACAAAATTTTGGAAGATGCAGTTTTACTTCCAGCAGACACCAGCTAAGACCCTGCACAGGGCAGGTCCCTTCTTGGAAGACCACAGGTCCATCCCGTGAAGTCCTGCTAACACCCAGGGAAATGGCTCTGTCAGGCTGATGCCCTTGAAGGCCACATTTCCAGGACAGACATCAGAGCTGCCTGGAAAAAAAAAAAAAAAGGAGCAGACCACCAATCCATCCTTTGCTGTAAGAGGATGTTTAACTGGAGGAATTAACAAATCGTTGTCAATTGATATAGACGTTATGACAAACACTGAGTAGTCTTTTAGTAAGGGGGGAGTCTGAAAGAGGAGGACAGCATTTTACATTGGGCATGTAAAGATTTTTAAAAAAACTACATCTAGCTGTTTCTTTCATTGCTTCAGTGTCAAATGATGACTTCCATTCTCCAAATAACATCTTTTGGTAAATGAGCTATTTTAAAAGGCGCCCACCGGCGAGAGATTAATTTCTTTGTCAAAATTGGCTCTAAAAGAGAAACTGCAATCTAAAATTGATCAAATCCATTGTTTTCCAATGGAAAAGATCAAAGCTCTTGATAGCCATGCATTAGCACACCAGTGTGTTCACTATGAAATTATTACAAAGCTTAAACATTCACATCTAGAAAAAGGTATGGTAATAATTAGGGGTTCTCACAAAATAGAAAGAGGGCAAGTAAAATCTTGTGCAGGTCCAAGGGACTGCAAGGAGTGCCAGGCACTTTCTATCTTGGAAGTTTGCCCCTATTTTTGTGTTGCATTTTTCTCATGAAACCTTCCTCCTGCAGTAGATCTTATTCAAATTATAACTGGGAAGGGTTTCTTTCTCTCTTTTTTTTTCCTTTAATAAATTCAATTAAAAATTAATCAGTTCTCCCAAATTCTAATCTCTACTTTTATTCTTTTTTAATGGCATGGATCTATTCACATTCATCCACCCATCTCACCCCTGATTAAATTAAGGTCAGCAACCTTTACAAAAGGCCACATGCGTAACACTCAGTCAAGTCATCAGGCATTCAAGTACCTGTAAAGTAAAGGCTAACATAGCCTGCTGTTAATGAAAAATAATAACAGAAAAAACCTACAAGGAGTGAACCTTGTTTCAGCACCATCTGAATTGGGAAGGGAATAAAAAAAGAATAAAGAACCATTAACTTGCACCTGGGACATGACAAAAGGGTGATTTCATTCACTAAGGAAACAACACAACTCTGCCTGACACAGCTACATGTGGGAGGCTCTGCCTGCTGTCCTAGGAGTGCTGGCCAAGAACAGACACATCGAGTGTAATAGAACAAGTCTCTAAGCTGGGTCTGCTTCCCCTGGGTCCCTGGGCAGTGGACACGGAGACCAGCGGCTGTTCTCGAGACTGGCCCTGAGGCACATTCTTTCCAGGCAAGACGACTATGCCCGGGTAACATACTGCAAAGAGAAACGCTCCTACCTATCCACATCCCTTCTAGAGCTAAGCCTTCCATTGTTACTTGTTTAATTAGCAATCTGTAAACAGAAGGGGCCTCGAATCACACTCAGAGTGAGCTTTAGCACAGTCTCTTTCAGCCGCCCCAAAAAGTGACGATAACAGAATGTGAAACAGCTTAAAAGCTTGGCCTGACTCAGTGCACTCCGAAAATGGTTAGTTACTCCCTTTCTAACTAAAACCTCAACCTGTGTGCCCCCAAATGGCATTAACTAAAACCCAAGCAGAATTGTAATTCTTGTTTTTGTAAGGTCCCCTCTTTTTCCTTTCCCTCTCCCTGGCCCCTCTTGCTGGCTATAGACCAGTGACTGCTTCCCAGAGCTGCAGATGCTCTTGTGGACATGGCTGCATGCCCACCTGCACACGGGACATGAACCCCGCCGACCTCATCCAGTGTTTGGCACATTCTCCAAAAAACGAATTTAAGAAGGTCTATTCCAGTCATCGAAAGAGCTAACTGACCTCCAAGAGGAAAAGCACCATGGGAGCCACTGAGCCATTCACTCTGGAAAATCAAACCACTGGATTTCACTTTCCTCCGCAGATCGGCAAACACAGACCTGAGAGCACCAGGAAGTGAGGTTCAGGTTCTTATGAGATGAGGGCAGCTAATTAGCAGCTCACTCTACACAGACTGGAGTATATCCTGCTCCCTTTCCCTCCCTGGCCCTGCCCACCTACTGCTGCCTCTTTATACTTCTCTCCACATACTGATTTAAATCTCTAAAATGGCATTAGAAAAATCCAATAAATCACTGGACAGTTTTCCATGAGTGTAGAGAGTTAAATGGGCTCACAGAAACATCTGGTGAAGGTGGCAGAAGGTATGAGGTGAGACTTCACGGCCAGGGACTGGGAGAGCAACAGAAGTGATGGGAAAAGTGGCACCTCTTCCTTTCAGCAGCATAAGTCACTAGCCGCAGTCTCACACATGTTTTGGCAGATTCCTTTAAAGATTTGGTTCAGATTTACAAGGGCATGTGGTGATAGGACAAGGGGTAATGGTTTTAAACTGAAAGAGGGCAGGTTTAGATCAGATATTAGGAAGAAATTATTTACTATGAGGGTAGTGAGGTACTGGAACAGGTTGCCCAGAGCAGCTGTAGATACCCCATCCCTGGAGGTGTTCAAGGTCAGGTTGGATGGGGCTCTGAGCAACCTGGTCTAGTGGAAGATGTCCCTGCTCGTGGCAGGGGGGTTGGAACTAAATGATCTTTAAGATCTCTTCCAACCCAAACCATTCAATGATTCTAACACAAAATGTCAGGAAGCTGATGTTCCTGCCCTAACTCGCTGTGCTCTGTTTAAATATTGCAATACATATGCAAAGCAAAGCACTCTCTGCAAGTCTTTACATGTCAAGTTGCATACAAACATTTAGCAATGTGCACTTTGCACTTTTAAAGCAACTTTCCATTTAGGGATTCTGATCTTAACAGCAACAGAAAGCATTTAAGCTTCACAGCATTCTCTCTACAACCAGCAGCTATTACTTTTACAAAGGTGGAAACTGAGGCATGCCCTGGTTATGGGAGATGCTTAAAGCTGCATATTAAATTGGTGCCTGAGCCTGAATGAAATTGGTGAAAATTCGGGTCCAACTACTCTTCATCCCTGCTACCAGATTGCCTGTTTACAAAGGAATGAGGTATAGAAAGGCTTGCTGGTCTTCTGAGCATCGGCACTAAAACCTCTTGCTGTGACTTTAACAGAGCTCTTGGGGGTAGTAATAGTTACAGAGCACCCCAAATGCACCCCATCAAAATGTTAAGTTCAAAACATTTTTAAAGTGCTTATTTTCTAATCAAATTGGAATGGCATCTTCCTGACCCAAATGACTGCTTCTGTTTTCATACTTCAATGTAAAGAAACAAATAAATAAGCAAAGAACTACAGAGAAATAAACAATTGGAATATTTCAATTTAAAAATACTTATATTTGAAATGCTAAAACCATTTTGGAGTGGGAGCAGCACTGGTATTTCAGGGACAGGTTTTTTGTGAGTTACCTTCCCCCAAGTACACCTGGGAGTACCCACTGCTGCCAGTAACCAGTGTCTGACCATACACTTTACTTCAGGTGTCAGACCTACAAGAGGGAATTTCTCCACATATTTGCACTTCCAAAAAACAAAAAAAAAAGAAAACAAAAAAAGAGAAGGAGAAGCCCATGCTTTGACTTCAAATAAACCAGTTTGTTACAGGCCAAATTCCTGCACTGCAAGCACTAACATGCCTTCTTGTTTTCTGTGAAAACCCCTTTTGCCCTCAGAAAAAAGCTACTTCTAGAAGTTTGGCTGCCACAGCCAAGTGGCACCACTGCCCCCAGCAGCAGGGACTTGCACAAGCTCTGGGTGTCCCACATGACCATGACAACAGCTGGCCGTGCTGACTGTCCCTGGGGTGCTCAGCCACCCACGGACAGGCACACTCCGGATGCACCTCTCCAACCACAATACACACACCCAGCACTACAGCCCTGCTGTGCACACGTGTCCCTTTGTTCCATGCAACTGATTTGCTCCTCCATAATAATGCTCCTCTCTCCCTTCAATGCAAGGCTGATGGCCTTTAAAAATGGGGTCCTCAACCAGAAGGATCTACCCTCTTGTCTGGTTCCTTGGGAGTTCTCCAGTTTTCCATGTGTCCAAAGGAGTTTAGCTGCAGTGGCTGCTACTGGCTTGGGGAAAACAGGCAAAAAACTAAAAAGTCAGCAGTAAATGAGAAATGTTAATACTTCGGTTATGTCCTGCTTGTGCTCAGTTTGTTTCTGAACCTGATGCATTTTGTCTCCGTGAGATTCCAGCGTTTAACTGTGCAGGGGAAAAGGAATGAAAATTGCATTGACAATCAAATGCACGAAAGAAAGAAATGGCAGCTCTGAAATATTCACAACCAACACAATTTTGATTAAAGAAAGAACTCTGTTTTTAATAGGGTTTTTTTTTTGATCATTAAAAAAGTTTAAACCTGCATAGCAATCATTTCAAAAATAATTATTTAATGTTCCATAATGAAACTGTACACGACCTAGTCTCAGCGACAGCAGCCTGCCGGGCGGTTCGGCGCAGTCCGGAGCAGCGCACCCCGGAGCCAGGACGCCGCGTGCGGGGTCGGGCGCTTGCTGTCGGCGGCACAGTCTGGCAGGGGGCGGCTCGGCCCCCTCAGCAGCGCTCCTCAGAGTCGTTCAATGTCTCGGTACTTCTTCCTCAGGATGGAGACCTGGTCTTTAAAGAGGACAGGGTCGAGCCTCATCTGCGAGTGGATCAGCGGCATATAGCCAAACCAGCTGGCGAAAGTGTTCATGCAGCTCTGCCGCTGGGCGAAATGGTCGGGGTCGGCCCAGCGCGAGGCCCGGGATGCCTGTGTGGAGAGGAGAGCAGAGATCAGACACTGGCCATGATACAACAGGATGGTGAGAAGGACAAGTGCCATGGGAAGGCTGACACCATGGTGCCAGGCCGTGCTGGGGCTCAGGAGCGTGTGGCTCTGCGGCGGCTAAAATCTGCTCAGGGGGTTCAAACAGGGGGAAGGACACCCTGCCCACTGCAGAGCCAGCAGTGGTGAGCCAGACACCCCCAACTTTCCAAAATGAGCAGAGGGCAGTGCAGCGTGATGACCAGAGTTCAAGCACGAGCCAGCCTGATGTGGAGCATGACATCCATGAGCAGCCCTTCCATAGTTCATCACACTCTATTTCACCTTATCTCTAACTCTTCTTTCTTTCAAACGCTCCAGTTATTTCAGAGATAGAACAAGTACTTAAAAACCACTAAGAAAGATAAGAAGGTCACTGTTTTTCAGCAGAGGTGCACACCCAAGCCCAGCCCAACAGCTGCCCATGGTCTTCAGCCATAGGAAGAAAACAATTATTACAGTTTCTCAGGGTCAAAACTGCATGTTTGCAGTCTAGATCTGCAGAAATTTATACAAAAGTAATTTCAACCAGCTTTTAAGCGAGTTCAGCAGAAGCTGGCATTACTCATGTGTGTAGACATCCTGCAGAGAAAAGCAGGATGCTTCCAGGAATCCCACTGGCCAAGGCCAGTGCATCAGACAATACTGTCTCACAGATAAAGAAAATTAACTGATGTTCCACACTACATCAAGCTAAACTCTGACCCAAGGAAAAGACCCAAGGTCTTTGACTGCATACATGCAAAATATTGTGGTCTGATTTTCCAAAGTTCAGGGCAGCTATAATCCTTGTGGAAATCCATTGAAACTCAGCAGCTCTAGAAAAAAAATGTCCTGACAGCTTTAAAGATGTTGTTATTCTTTATCTGTACCTAAAGAGCATTTATAAACATAATAAAACTATTATTTAAGATAAAGTATGAATGCTGAGAGCCTAAGAATTTTTTTGTGCCACTTCCCATGCATCTCTCTATAGCACTTATGGTTCCACTATAGTTTAAAAACAAATACAAATTCATAAAGTCAAAGGATGTAAATTAAAACATGAAGAAACAGATAAAGTCAAGGACTTGCCAAATGACTGTGGTATCAAACTTGATCTTTGTCCAAGGCCTGTCCAGTTTAGCTCAAGTGGTAGGTTATAATGTGCATTGATTACAGCCTCCTGATTATACCAAGCCACTAAAGAGCAAGTAAAAGCTTGTTGCTGGAGGATTATAGCAGACATTTTGGCCATTAACAGTGAATTTCCATACGACTATTAATCTCTGTCACAACACTGAGGTTATGTTAATTTTTTATTTGTCTTTCAAGGAATTATGAACATGGTCCATTACATTTCCCAAAGCTGCAGGAACAACTTGTCTTTAGGAGAGAGTTATAGTTCATGGCTGACTCGAGTCACCCACGCTGTAGGATGAAAAATGAGTGTTCAGGCTCTGTCAAACAGCCAAAGCACAGCCCTGTGGAGAGGTGAAGCTGAAATTGGAAGCAATAGGTACTTTCTGGATGGCACCTTCTTGTTTGCAGAAGGTCTCCTGGGCACCCAGATGAGTCAGAATTGCTGAATGCTACCTATACCTCAGGTGAAAGCGCAGTGACATACAGATAAGGGAGTTTACAAACTGTCATGGTCACTCCCCAGTCAAAGATCCAAGTAACGCTAATAGGAGGAAATGTGAGGGGAAAATAGAGGGCCCTTTATTTCTCCTGCCCCCTAGTAATCATGGCACTGTTTGCAATGAGAATCACAGACACCGTGGCACCACAGATGGGAGGCTGTTCAGGACTTGCAGGTTTTGCAGGACTTCCTATTCCTCCCATTGCTCTCACACAGGGTAGGAAGACAAGTGCCCCCAGGTTACCATGTATCCCTGTTACTAGAGGTATTTCCATTTCTGTAAAGACAGAGGGTTTATCCAGTAAATGGAAGAGGATCTAAAGCAAGCATTTCATGGTTGATAGTGAGTGATGGCATGGCTGTGGGACAAAATGTTCCTTGTCGGAAAACACCGCTTACATATCACAAATTACCTCTGTTGTGACAGTCCAATGTCAGTGCTTGAATCATATTATATAATTTAAAATAGCACAGGGACAGCCTGGTACATTATATTAATTAATAATAATAAAAAATAGAAAACCTTTCTAGAATTTACTTCTGCTTCTAGCATTCCATGGCTAGGTCTTAGGTCTAGAAAACTGAATTAGAAAACTAGAGTTTAGCTGAAATTCAGTCTCCACAATCATCAGGAGTTTGGAATCACAGTGTATAACACAAGAAAACTATGAAGAGAAGCAGCATCCACAGTAGATGTTTGCCATCTTTACCTTTTCTCTCATTATAATAAGCATATCCACACCCTATTTACAGTTCTGCTAAAATAAAAACTGCAAAAAAATTTAACAGAATTGTATCACTTTGTAAACCTAACTTAGAAGCAAACCCATTATATTATCAGTTCATCCCAATTGCTAAAATATGCTGTGAATACATACCTGTCCCATCATGGTTTCCTTATATTGTTTTTTCTGTGTTACTTTGATTGGAGGCAATTTTGTCACAGCTGACACCAAAAAATTCATTAGAATGTCCTCACAATTGGCCAGTTGGTCCACCATATTCTTTAGGCTGGCAGGCAGGTAATGAGTGTACAGGTAGTGATAATATCTGGAAACCAACAGCAGAGTTATTAATACAAGTCACTGGGCTTTCAGGTACCACAAGCTCCAGGAAATTTCTATCTCAGTTCAGACACAAGTTTTTCCAGCCAACTCCCAATACACCACATCCTTTTTTAGTCTTATCCTCCAACAAGAAGGGAAAACAAATCAGTTTCTCATCAAGTCAGTGTTCATGGAGAAACAGAACATACACCTTTTTGGTAACTGGGTTGAAAGAAACAATGCAGACCTAAGCATCAAGATAAAGGACAAGCAGGAAAGAGAGCCCCATATTGCTATAACGTGACAGACAACACTGATGAATTCATCCCCCACCTTTTCTTTCCAAACTGTTCCATTGGAAAGAACTCTAGTAAAGGTGGCCTACTGCTGCTCTTACTGTTGAAATTATTCTCCTTTGGGCCTACACTATCCCTTATGGCCTGTCTTCTCCTTTGTGGGGATGTAGATTAGATACTCCAAAATTTTCCGACTTTTTCCTATTATCTAGAGAGGACTTTGGTCTGATGAAGTCCTAACCACAGGGGGTTTCTCCAACAAGCTGCAATGTGCTGAACTGTGATGCGTCCACTGTACTTCATTTCTAGAGTAGCCAGAAGACTTTGCAGTCTGCAGCTGTCAGCCAACACATACCCAGAGCTGGTCTGGAAGTAACCTCCTTTCTGCTATGCTACAGGCCATTCAGCCAAGCATCTTAATGAATTCGGGAACTCTTTGAAGTGTGTAATTCCTGATGTTAAAAAGAGCAGTCCGACTGCCTCAAAACACAAGTGACTTCAAAGAGACCCAACAAGCGCAATAATGATTACCAGATCCCCAGAGCTAAACCAAGAACTTAAATTATTACCCCATAAAAAGTAGACTTATTATCTTTCCATTTTTGACCCCCCCCCGGAAGAATGTTCTTCACACCCCACCACCCCACCCCCTCTTTACTATTTTTTGTTTCATTCAGAAGGAGGACAGCAGATGCTCCGGGTTCTTACTTGTGGTAAATAGCAGCTCCTGTCAATACCATGGAATAGTCATTAGTCCATTTGGAGGTATACCCCCACCTCTCCTTAGTGTTGTCCCAGAAGTGACTGCGTGCAGGGTACCCTACAATCCTCTCTGGAAAGCTCTGCCAAACTGTAAAGGCAAAATCCACCTGTGGACAAAGGCACAGGCCAAATGAATACCGAAACTGTTTCAACAAATGTCAACAAAACAAAATATTACCTTGCCACTAATTCACAATTCAGAATCTTGGAACTGTTGCAAAACATTAATTCTATATATTCATCAGTAAATTAAACTGACTGCTTGACATTTTGCCCTATAATTATGCACATTTTAATGGTTCCTGTTAAAGGGAGTCTAGAGCATCACAGCATTACATTAACATTTTCAAACTTGCCCTTTACATATCAAACCTTTTCAAGTTACAAAAAGAATGGGTGTAGGTGCATGTATTTATACTTCGATGCAATACCAAGAGGTAACAGCCATGTGGGAAACTGAAACTTTTGCAGGTCTTTGTGCATCTCACCTACATTTCAGCACTGTTAACATGAAGCTTGGAAAATCAGGAGTCAAATACTTTAAATTGTAAAGGTGGCTTAGTGAGATTAAAACAGGTAGTCAGTGTGGAGTCCATTTATATCTTTCATCTGCTTTGAGCGTTCTGAAGACCACGCTGGTCACACTTTTAGGAGTGTCTACGTGATCGAAAAGGTTCAACATAATTGCTTAATAAAGAGAAAGATAAGATTCCCATTTAGTTAAATGGCATCAGGAGCCTAAACTTCAAGAAAAATGCTTGATACTGTATGAGCCACAAGAGGATGCCAAATGCTGCCAGTGGTGGTTTTCTATTACATTGTCTTGCCATAACAATTTTAATAACTCGAATCTCTGAGAACTGAGACGTGACAGGACACTGCTACTCCAACATCCCACCAAACAAACCCTGGTGATACTAGTAAAGGGATGACTGTGATAGTTTGCAAAAAGCTTGTCAGCATTATATTTGAAAAGAATTTGGTAACTGCAACGAAAAGTTGGTTGGCAGTCCCCCCACTTCAGCTTAGATTTGGAGCTCAAGCTAGAACAAAATTATTTTAAAATGAGTTAAAGATGATTCTAATTGTCCTAGTCAAACCCAAGAAAATGAGAGCTTTGCTTCTGCGCTGCACATTGGGTTGCTCCAGTACCAGAGGGACCTAAAACCTTGCTCAAAAATGTTTGAAAAGTCTTCCAGGAGAGCAGCCAAAGTCAAGGGTGTAGAGGTTAGATAAAAAATAGCTGCTCTGAGAACAGTCCCATTTCGTGTTGATTACTGTCAGACTTCTCACATTTACAAGTGTTTTTATGAAACAGAAGAGTCACACATGGACTGGAACACAAAGTTAGGGACTGGATATTTTCTTTAAAGTTGTTTCAAGGAATCTGAGGCCAACTAGAAAGACAATGTGCACAAACCACTTACCGTTGTGATAGTTCTGATCAATACCACATGAAAGAACTAGAGAGTTTTTTCCCCTATAAAGGCCTTTCCCATAAAACGTGACATCTGTTTTCTTTAGAGAAGTCTGAGAATCTCAAACTAAATAAATAATAAAGCTTCTGCACTCAGTGCCCTCTCTTGTGCTTTCAACTATCTGTCCTTGTACCAGGGAGACAGACTAAAGCAACCACCCTAAGAGTAAACTGCCTTTATTAAAAAAATCCCTCAGTTCTCATCCTATATAATTTCCAGCAGCATTGCCACTCTCAGCTGATCAGCAGGAAAATCCAGCCAAGCTGCCAGTCTCTTAAACCTCCGGATCACTGACCCGTGCTGATTTCAGATTACGACTCACGCACACATCCCTCTGCGCATGTGGAACAGCTCCCGTCACAGAGCAATTACGCACTGTTCCATTGTGGATGGAAAACCTTTACTACCCCAGGGCTGGACAGTCCAGAGGATGTGCCTGGTGACTGCTCCTTTCAATGAGAATGTGACTGTATTTGACCACATTCCTAAATTGCTTTCTCTGGACCTTGAAGCACCATGAGCAGCCATTTTCAAAGGAAATGTCACACCGCATTTGCATAAGCTGTACAGTGGGGGAAGTGAAGCAATGGAGGCCCACCAGCTCTTCATGGAGAGCCACCAAGGAGAGCTGCTGACCCTGGCACCCTGGCAGAGACACGCCAAAGCTGCAAGGTGGGTGTCGGCAAGAGCTGGCCAGCTGGTTCTGTCTGCAGCACAGGGGCCATGAGCTCATAGAGCAAACAGCCACTGCACAAACACACAGGATCAACTGCAAGTTGCTCACAGGAGGGAAGAACCACAAAGAAACATGTATGTTGTCTCACAACAACAAATATTTGCATTTCAGAATGTTTAGGGTAAAACACAGCCAAGAGGAATGAGGAACGCTATTTATTTACTTCATATGTGTTCCAGAAGCTTAAATGATTCCAAAGTTTGGATGACGAGTAAGTATCAGTTAAAACAAAACAAAGCCCCAAATCCTCATGAAATTCATCATGGAATTGCTGTAAATACACCCTCAGGGCAATGAAGTCCCTGAAAGGTCTTACCATGGTCCCCAAGGCAGCTGAGACCCTTCATCCTGAGCAACAACCTGCTCAGGAACTCCAGTCCTAGGATAAATGCCTTTTACTGGGCTGTGCAGGGCTTTGCACACAAGTGCTTTGGCAGCAGCCATATTCTTTCTTATCTAGCAGAAACTATCAAGGTGTAACCTTGGTACGAAATAGGTTCAATGTCAACTATTTCTTCCATTTGTGAAGCAAAAGAGGGTTACTGTGGCTCTTTCTGGAGCAGTCTAACCACAGCACAACATCCGCACAGAGAAGAAGAGCAGTTGCAATTTCATCAATTTAGAACAAATTCAGTAACATCACAGGGTATATAGCAGTGACTGAAGATTAATGTTACACATTTCTTCACTGATATATAAGTAGTGGTAGCATCTCCACCACTGACAAAAATGTATTTTTATAAAGGTGAAGCGAGGAGAGGGGAATGGCCATGAACATGGGGGAAAAAAGGGAAAACAAAAGAAAACCGAGTTTTTCAAGCTATTCCCTGGCCATCATTAATAATGTATTTCCCAAATATTGCACTCTATATAAACTGTCATCAGTTTCCCTTGTGGTTCTCAGGAAGAGGTTCTAGAAATCAATACTCATCCCAGTTGTAAAAATTGGTTTTCTACAGTATTTTTCTTTTCGTAGTGCTATCTTGCTCTTGGCACAAACATTCAAGGACCTAAACTAGCAAAGATCTCCAATTTTATGGGCCGACACAATGGTGAAAGAACATTCCTCAGTGAAATCCTGCATTAGGGTGGCACTGCTGTCTTTTAGAGTGATAGCAGTCCCCTGCTGCTGACAACCCTTCCTTCTCCACCTACACCCTACTGATAATGTAGGGAGGGGGGAAAGCTACCCCAATCAGAAAAGTGAGAACAGAATATTAAAGCTGACTGCTCTTGGCTGCCTACACCCGCCTGCAGCTATGTTACTAAAATAATAAAGAACGGAAGAACCATATGCTAATGATGAGCCAATTAACCAGGGCGAAAAGCTCCTCTGATGGCAGGCAGTGGCAGCATTGCTGAAACAAGTGCAACACGTTAAATTTGAGGAGTGTGGCAGGAAATCTTATAACATTTACTCACTGGCAAAGCCCAGAGAAGAGCATATCTGCTGTGCTCAGGCTGAGCCCAGGAGCCAAGCAGTCTCCCAGCATGACAGAGACCCTTACCTCAGTGGTTGAAAGCACGGTGTCCTCATCCAGGCTTAGCACTGCATCTGTCACTATGTTGTCGTAGGGCAGGAAGCGACTGCTCATAACCTGTGAATATCCAAGGCAGGAAGGGGAGAAAATAAAAATCACTACTCAGTTCCAAGGTAAATACTCCATTTTATTCCTCACTCTTATTTCCTCTTGTCTGAGGTACATGGCATATTTCTGTCTGATGGAAAGGACTTTTCAGCTCAGGAGTGAAAGAGTGTCATTTTTTCACCCCAGCAGTCAGCCTACACCTTCTGTCTGAGGAGTAATTTCCGAAAAGACCTCCCTCTTTGGAGCGGGGTGCTTTCCTTTTGTGAGAAACTGCAATGGTCCATACTGAGAATTAGATGTACCTACAGCTTCTTTGGAGAGGACATTTTCCCTGGTAGCTAAGACTGTCCCTCACTGAGAAGGACTTTGCAGCATTCATAAGGCTACGCAGCTGGGAAACCAAGTAGCCCAGACTGTGTGTGAAGGATGTTACAGTACCAGGATGGTGCAACATTCCCTGTCAAAAAAGGAGAACATGCTATAGAACACATGTATCGAGTTTTATTTGCATCAAGAATTATATAGGTGTTGTAGCTTTTTAAAAAGTTGCATTCTAAGTGATCCTCCAGTACCTGAAGGGAGCCCACAAGAAAGATGGAGTGACAGGACAAGGAGGAATGGCTTCAAACCGACAGAGAGTAAGTTTAGGTTAGATATTAAGAAAAAATCTTTACTGTGAGGGTAGTGAGGCACTGAAACAGGTTGCCCAGAGAAGCTGTAGATGCCCCATCCCTGGAAGTGTTCATGGCCAGGCTGGATGGAGCTCTGAGCAACCTGGTCTAGTGTGAGAGGTGTCCCTGCCCATGGCAGGCAGGTTGGCACTAGATGATCTTTAAGGTCCTCTCCAACCCAAACCATTCTATACATATAAAACCTATATGCAGTATAAGCTTTGGAAAGATATGGTAGCATGGTCCTCAAAGTAACAGGAAATAGATGGGAAAGCTGGATCAAAAAGATAATAGTAAGAAATTAAAATCTACATGGTTTCTTTAGCAGACTAATTAGCACCTTTGGAAAGCTGATGTAACAAGGACACAACATGATTTTTTTCCCCTCATTTGCTAGGAAAAATAGTCTGGCTAGTCACTAGACTTCTTTTCCTATTCATTAAGCCAAAAAACACTACGAAAGTCAAGACCAGTAAGAGGAAATCACTATATGGAAACAGAGACATGGAGGAGTTTTACACATCTCTCATAATGGACATTGTCAGTTCTGCATCCCCTGCAACATGTTTGGGAGCAAGTCTTCAGAATCTATGCCTTGATTCAGAGAAAGCTCTCTCCATAATCAGGATGTTCATAATGTCTATCTGGAGAGTATCTCTTCATTGCTACAATGGCCTTGTTCTGGGGAGGCGGTGGCTGGTACGAGATCTGGCTGAGGTTGATGGTTTTGCTTTGCTTACACTAAGGCAAAGCAGAGCAAACAGCCGGCAGGAGACCTGCATTCTCACCTCTGATCTTTTACAGACCATGTGAAATTGTCAAATAGTACAGCAGTCGGGACTAGCCATGTATTTGTTTCATAGCTAAAGCTACCTTTTGTAAAATGGGTGTGATAGTATCTCTTGATTTCATGGGGAAGAGTTAAGGTTAGGTAAAGGCAGACCTCTGCGATCACCCGCACGGAGTAATGTGCCTGCCAGTATGTTTCAGTTAAGTCTGGAGATGAAAAGCAGTTCCTTTATGAAACCTTTAAATTGCACTGCTCTGGCTCTACAAGCTTTGTCCAAACAAACAGCTTTCCACGCATGAAGCCATTTGGCATACGTTGGGATATTAGAGGGAAGAGACTGTCCAGTATAAACACACCTTTGTGTACTCAGGAGACTCACTTGGAATCTAAACAGTGCCTGGGGCCAATTTCTACAAACACTGTAGAACTGGTCAGAGATTTTCTCCTCTATCTCACATCTGCAAGTTTTACAAAAAGAAAATAAAAAAAAAAAACAGAACAATCAAAAGCTCAGAAATCACCATAGCCTTTCTTGGCCCTGCAGCAACTCTCCTGATACTGTTTACATGGCTAGCTAAGGTGAGAGCCTTTAGCTGCCAACTTTGCAGGGCTCTCTCTCTCCCCTTGTTAAGGTGACAGGGGGAAAAGACCAAAGAGAGGATTATAAATTCAAAATAGGATTGTACAGCCAAAGCAACTTAAAGTTTCCTTTGCCAATGCAGAGCTCAAGAGCCAGCTGACAGCGACTGCAGAGGGGACCAGCCCAAATCTGTTTCAGAGTCTCGAGGCAAGTCTTGCTTCTCTCATTGTAAAGGAATAATCCACATCAGTGTGGATTTTAAAAACCCATTCTTTTCCCATCTGATGCTGTCTGTTTTGACTTTGTGAAAGTACAAACAAATGTGTGTTGCACAGCAAGAGATGATGTGGTGATTTTGCTCCCACACCTGTCCCATGTCCCTTGTCCCTTCCTTTTTTTTTGATGGTAAGACCCCATCACTGGCATCAGTACCCCACAAGACCATAAGAAAAGGCACTTTTCAAAGGCTAGTTCTCATCTTTTCCTCTGCTTTTGAGTTCACAGCTGACCCCCAAGTCTTGCATCTGACTGCTCAGACTCAATGCTGAAGCTGCATCACTACCTTCGTGCACTTGCAGAGAGGCAGAAATCTCCACAGATGGGATCAGCACTACCTACTCTCGGGACCACATTTCAAAACTGGGTCCCATCTGTGAATCTCAGATTCAAGGCATTAATTGCCATGATGATGACTTCTGTGAGCACAGGGCTCATGCATGAAACACAAATCTGTGACCAAGCTGGTACAAAAGGCTAAGGAATAGAAAGGAGCTGTCACATAGTTGGGAACTACGAAGCTTTCACCAAAGCAGTCAGAAAAATAAATTCTTATCTCATCGGAGAATATAGGCAGCATTTTACTGTGCTTCCCTCCACCTACCTTGCTCTCTCCTTCGATAACTATGACAGGCACAGAAGTGGCAGGCCAGCGGTGTTTGGCTGGGAGAGGTTTATCACAATTCCATAAAACAATAATCTGAAAGAGAGTATTGGACCATGATCAGAGACCTTTGTGGCAATGCAGTCCAAACACTAAGGTCCCAGATCTCCAGACAGACATGTTAAATTCAAATCAGGAATTTCAAAATCAAAAACAATGGTACAAATATGTACAAAAGTAACGCTTCCTACAGTAATTTCACCCAACCTGATTACTTACAATATACATCCTCTCAGGCAAATATAGACCAGACAGGAACTTGGGAAGTCTTTGTCTCGGCCAGGTCATACGGATGTCACTGATTTATTTTGGCTCTCTTAAAAGGCAAAACCACTTGTGACACTCCACTGCAAGAGGGTGCTCCTACTGAACTCCCCAGGGTTTCTTTTAGAGAAGCCAAAATCCTGGCACTGATAAGTCTAAGAGCCACAGCAGGAGGAAGGAAGATCACACAGCAGCTCTTGAGGCACAGACATCCTTTTGCAGCTTGCAGCACATACAATGTTGATCTTTAAAGTGCAGTCATTATTTTACCTGTCTCATGTAACAAAAGGGTTTAATTACTATCTCTATTCCACTCCCATTATACTCAGAACTTTTGTTTCCCATGCATGTAGGTCACAGATAGCAGAAATCTCGGAGGAAAGAAACATCAGAATTGAAACAGGGCTGAATCACCAGGCTCTTCATTCCTGGTAGGGTGGGTTTTCTCTGTTGGGACTGACAGCCAAACAGTGCTGCTTACCTGTGCACAGTACTGGGACTTGGCTACAGCAACCAGGAGTTTCAGCACAGGCTGAGATTGGGAAACCAGGGGAGTTACTGCATGGATAACGGCAGTGAATGTGGAAAGAGGCTTCAGACCTGAAGTGAAGAGATACATACGTGTTCAGTAAAGACAAAACCGCCCCAGTTAGTACAGATTAAAGGACTCCAGAGATGGAAAAAACAATGTGCACTTAATGTAAACCTTGCCATGTTTCTTTAGGCCATGTTCCTTCATCTCAGATACTAGGATACCAGATGAGGAGATCACACTTCCTGTTAACTCCCACACCCTCTGAAATACCTGACTCCAAGACACTTACTGCCTTTTCTTACTCACTATTTCCAGAGATGTCCTGCAATCTCTTTCTTCCATCCAGTTTGTCCCACAGATAATACTGACATCTAGTTTGTTCAGTCAAATGTCCTTCTTGACACAGGCTCTGTTTTACTGCCTGGCTCTGGATGCTCAGTGTTTTCTACAGAATATCTCCATAACTTCCAGAAGCTTGTTCAGTTTCCTCAGTTCCATTACAGTCTCTGACAGATTTTTGCTCTTTCTGGGTTGATTCCCCTCCACATGCATCATCGATTACCTCCTGAGCTGATAATTCTGCTTGCCTTCCATTCTGATATTTTTGTCTCACTGTGATTTCCTTTTCTGCCTGAAATAACAGATCCCACTGGTGTCTATCCTTCATTAACGCTCTCAACCTCATCTAAATTCATCTGTGAGGGGTCACAGTCATTTTTCATCAAAATTATCACAGAAACCTTCTTCCCCCCTTTTGTTAAAATTTTGTTAAATTCACAGTAACTGTGAATTTTTAGTAGGTGAGCAGTACAGATCCACAGAAGTGGGATGGCACAGGCTGAGCCAAAAGTAGCAGCAGTCTGGTAAGCAGGATCACTTCAGCCTTTCAGCCTGTAGGCACATTTGCCTGCAGAACTCATTGTTCAAGCTCTGCTCCAGGAAAAAGCCATGAACCTAAGCCCTATTCATTCCTTCTAGTGGGATCCATATGAAGACATGTCATATGGAGAATAAATCCATACCAACTGTGCACTCCAATAACAAGTGTCATGGGTAAATTACCACTTTTCCAATTTGCCAAGCACGAATAAACAAAGAAAGGAAAAAGCTACTCCTCTTATGTCCCCTCAGGCCATGAATGCATCAGCAACTCAGGCATTCATTACCAGCAACTGAAAAGTATGAAGGGACATAGATTTTAAAAAAAAAAAAATCTTTGCAAGGGAGAGACATATGATGCATGTTGATGAGTCAGAGACATTCCAGTCTACAGTAGGCAGGGAAGAAGGACTGAGACAGGATAAACGAAAGGCACCATTAACTATAAACAAATGGCAAGTCACTTGGCACATGCTACTCAAAGACTAAATTTCAAATTTCCACTAGAAATTCCAAATGCTACTACATTATAGCAAGGATTCACTCACCAAGATTAGCATAGTAGTAAGGAAAGTCTCCCAGATATGAGGAATACTGTGGCAGTACAAATAACCCTCCAGGATGTTTGTTCCATATTAAGCTGTTACGTGATATGTGCTTAAATATTCTGTCCTGAATAATCTGGAAAACAAGAGAAGTAATAATTTTTAAATAGACTATCATAGTCACTAGTAGAAGCTTCAGGGACTCCAGTTGACTAGAATCATCACCCATTTTGCAAAAAGCTGAGGCACACAAATTACTAGACATTCTTCCTTGATCTCTCTTAAAAGAACTCAAAACCGGAACACTCTTGACACCACTTCAGCAGCTCAGGCTGTGTGCCATAGGTTTCAGAACATCTCATTAGTCTCTGTGGACGTGGGGACCACGCAATTTATAGCATTTTATATTTCAAGTCAAATATTTTGTCTATTAAGAGTATCTTAGCAGTTGTAAGCCTGATTAGTTCATTGTCAGTTTTACTACCCAGAACTCACAGATGATAATTATTTGAAGATGGCATTACACAGCTAGGTATTATTTGGAGATAATGAGAGCATTCAAAACCACAAAGACTTGCAGCAAATCAGGCAGCACTAATTATAAGGTTTTGCTTAATTATAAAGGGATATTAGCATTCAGATACATTGCTGATTCCACGTCTCAGTTCTGCAATAGTTCCTTGTTGGATGAAGCAGAAAAAGATCTTTTGGCAACTACTGTCTGTCTCTGTAGAGGGCCACAAACATAGATTCCTAGGCTTTTAAGGTCAGAACAGATTGCTAGATCATCTACTTCATCATCTAGAATACCACAAGCCAAAAAAAAAAAAAGTACAAGGCCATACAATTCATACAATTAATATGTATTTATGAAACTAATTACAGTTGCTTCACATCAGATGTCTGATTGCAAGAACCAGAGTGGTTCTTACACTGATGGGAATTTTTTTAAACTTTTTGCAAAGAGATAACAAGATTCAGTGGTGGGAAGCTATAACAGAACAAGTTCAGCCTCCACATGAGTGCAACTTTTTAAGTGCAGTAGGCTCTTGAGCCACATGTTCTTACAGATTTGCCTTCCCTCAGAGCATAAGAAGCTGCCAGGTCTGGACATGGGACACTGCAAAGGGCCAGGAGGTGGTGAAGAATGAATTTTCTCCCAGGCTGGCTAAGGAATGCCTTGCCTTCTTCTGCAGCTCGTCTTCCGTGATGTCCCAATGTTTCACTTAACTGGCAGTTTATGCAGTGCACAGGGCTCAAGTGCCAAGAACATGTTGGTCGCTTAACCTAACATGTCTGGCCTTAACATAGGCGTATCTGGGTGAAATTTCATGTGTCTGAAGCTGGAGTGAAGTGTAAGAAAACCAAAAGCAAGCAAAAAGACTCACCACAAACAACAAAAAAGCAGCTGCTGGAGTCTAACCAAGCTCAAAACTCTGTAAGCTGCTGAGTTCAGGGACATTTGGTCAATACAGAACATGAATAAGTGTTGCCACAAGCAGTGGTTTTCCTGGAATTTTTGATTGCCATGACAAGAAAAGATTAAAACACCAGTTACATTGTGCTAGACAATCCACTGCTGGTGGTAATATACGTACTGCTAAACTGGGGCAGATGTTGAGTGCATGCTTGTCTGAATTTTGCCTACAGCCAATTACCATAGCTAATATGCAGTAATTCACTCACATGAGTGAGTTAATTTAACTTTTTTCTTTTTTTTTTGAATAACAGACTTAGGACTGTAGTTTCATCACTGACAAGAATGTACCTGAATATTTCTGTTTGGTAAGTTAGGTATATCAGTTGTCAGATCTCCCACATGGCAGTGGGGAGAGGAAAAACCACAGACAATGACTGCTGTTTGCCCATCTGCAAGTTATGCCACTAAACAAAGACAGAACCTAGAAAGTACATATTTTTGAGTGTTTACCACAAAGCCTAAACACTACAGCTCCTCCCTCTTGCTTTCTCAGAACTGGGGCACAGTCAGATCAGGAGAAGTCTGTGAATTTACATGGTCAGGAGGTTTTCACAGACAGTAGAGTTTTCCACTAGCTGGTAGCCAACAAGGCTGCAGGGGAAACACATGGCTCCTGTTCAGTGCTGCCTCAGTGCGCCTGAAGCCAGCACAGCTCCAAGGGGGAGCAGGGCCCCAGTGCCATGGAGCACACACAGCCTGCAGTGCATGTGAGGCACACAAACCTCTCCAATGTGGTCCTGCTCCAGGCTCAGGAGCTGGCCTTGATGGTTCATCACAGTTAACAAACAGATCACTAATTTATCATTCTCCTGATCCATAAGAAACCTGTCTGTCAGGATAGAGAGGACAAAAGACAACTTGGCAGAAAGAGAAAAGTGTAAAAAAGGATAACATGGAGGACCAAGGAATTAAAATATAGAGTATACAGTGTTGCACATGTTGCAGAGAAGACAGCAACTACATGGTTTCTCCAATGATGAGGCATGACAGGAAGTTTAATAAGTGAAGAAAGGGGTTAGGATCTCTGGCAAGATCTCCCTTTTCTTTTTGGAATGCACTAACAGTCCAATATTTTTGTCTCCCTCATCCTCACACTTCAAAAAGTTCACATATTGCCTTAATCATAGCTGCTTTTCGAAGTGTCCCAGCCAAGCATCCAATATTTCTTGTCTGTACTTTGTGCTGTCTCTTTCCACTCCTCTTCCTGAGCCGAGGGCTGAGCACACTGTGCATGGATGCAGGGATGTTTTGGGTTTGCTTTTGGAGAAGACCAGGCTGAAAAAGTGCAGACACCCTGGAGCATGGACGGTGTCTGCAGCAACACAGCACTCCCACTCACCAGCCTGCAATAGACACTCGTGAGTATCGTTTCCTATCCCACACCATGTCCAAGGCACTGGGCAGTTCCTCTGTGACTGCAATAGGGGGTTGCTGGCCAAATTATTCAAACCTCTTGTTTTGGACTATGAGCTCTTTGGCTTAGGCCACCAAATGTTGTGAGAAGATCAAGGGCCTTAAAATGTGACTTAAGGTTTCCACAGGTATGCATGATAAAGGACTGTGATGTCCTTGCAGACATCTGAGTTGATGAAGATTTTTTCTGTGCTGATATCCTCAGACATGGACATACACTGGCACTGCAGTTAGCAGGCAAGTGATTATTCAGATGATATCTAGAATCATCAGAGCACTCTGACACAACAGTGTCAGAGAGAAGATGGACCACATCTACCAGAAAAAAATAATCCTGCTAGGAATTTACTTCCAGACATCAGATTTTAAGAAGACGATATACTGCTTGCAGGTTTCAGACACCAAAAACTGCTCTCAACTCTTTTACTCCTTTCCTAGGGAAAGTTAACTCAGGACTTTACTTAGGCAAGTTGAAATGTGAAATTAATATCTGTTCATAAGAACAGAGTCCCTTTTAGCTGTCTCAAGAAACTGAGAGTCCCGAATTAAAAAACAATCAAAAAAATCTCAAACCAAAACTACACTTGCAAACAAATGAAAAAGCCCTGAACATAACTTCAAGACCAGGCATACATTAATTGGTTTCATTAAACTAAACATTTCAGGAAGCCTTTCAGGAAGTTTTTTGTCTTTTAGTTTTTGCACTCTGAGCAGAATCTCCAGCTTGCTGGTTACCCATCTGCTTCAGCTTTACAGGTTTTGCTGCCCCTTGGAGTCACGCAGCCACATGGGCCAATGGGTTCCAAAGCGGCACTAAAGACACATCTGTGAGCGCTGGAACTTGATTCAATGCACACCAAGGCTGTGGGGGCTGCAGGTTACGCCCCCTTGAGACCAGCCCCAGTACAGGCAGGGGAAGGGCAATGGGGAGAGCAGTGTGCCCCTGTCCTTTTAGCAATCCCTAACGATAACAGAGCGATGCAGGGAAGGGGCAGACGATGTGTGAGGCACCTGATGGTCCCTGGGAGCACTTCTGTAAGGGCTAATTAGACTGCAAGCTATGGCACACGGTCCTCGGCTTTGTGAGTGTGATCCTGGTGTGGGCTGTGATAATTATCACCACCTCATCAGTGGCTTATGAAGAGTTTGAGGATGCAGAGCAGTTCCCAACAGGCAGCACAGATGAAGACATGCTCTTCTGAGGGTGAGGGAGCATTGTGAGGACAGCTATGCCAGGGCCTCTGCAAATGTTCCCTGGCTGCTTTTCTTCACTGGCACAGAAAAACCTAAGGGACTGTCTTGCAGCAGCTGGAGATAGATCAGCCATGGGCAACCTGTACTGCAGACAGAAGCACTCATTTGCAGTTTTCAGGGGAAAGTAGGCACAGTGGGAAATGTGGAGCTTTACAACTGTGCATTACAACTGTGCATTACAACTGTGCACAAAGATGGATGGTATTGCAGAAGCATTAGCATAAGACGAGTGCATTTGCCCCTACAAAGTGAATCTTTTTCAGTGGTAGAAGTGTGTCAGAAATTTATGTGAAAAATTGGAAAACAATTAGAAAAGAAACCTGCATTTGAAATTGCAGCCTAGGCCCTACTTCTAAAGAGCCTTTCATCTTTCCTCTGCCTCTGAATTCAGAAAGGATTCTCTCCACATTTGAGATCATCTGTCTCCCCCTCTAATAGCAGTCTAATTATGATTATTTATTAATAATTTATAAGGATGATCAGGCCTTTCCTTTATCCTGCGTGTGAAGATAAGACCCAGCATTTACAAGCCCCCCTTTTTCCTTGAGCCAGACCAATAGCCCCATCACAAGGCATCAAAATGTTAAGGAATGGTCAAGGAGGAGCTCCATGGTAATATTTTTTCCAAAATGAATTCCAGAAGGGTTTCTTAAGAAATACATTCACTACCAATGACAAGGATAGTGATTCATAAGCCATAAAGCCTTGCTAAGTCAAGATCACACATGACAACTTTTCCATGTGTTGGGTAGCTCCCATTTTTCACTGTGTCAGTTTTCTAATGTGGATTCCGATAATGAAGAAAGTATTTCCTTAGGGGGGAAAACTCATCAAGATGCCGAGCTTTTTTCCCAGTGACATGTCATGAAAACCAAGGTCTGACACCAGCTGAGGACAGAAGCAGCTGGACAGGTACAGAAATCTCACTGCTTAGCAAGGTCCCAGATAATTTTTACTCACCTCTAGTGTAGTCAATACAATCTTCTCAACTGAAGAAAAATAAGCCTCCCACAAGAACTGTGTCTGCTGTCTAAGTGCTAGGATTTTATCCTGATGGATAGACCTGATTGTAGAAGGAATCTGTAACACAAGATGCAATATAGTCAGAAGCTTTAGAAACAACACAATCTCATCAAATTAATATGCTGCTGACAAGTCCTCTCCTCTATTAGTGAGCTGCACAGCTTCAGCACTCCTGTCCAACAGAGATGTGTGTCGACAGTTAAAGGCTTGATGTAAAATGAATGAGACACAACCCTTTATAACCTCTGGCATTGAATATATGATTTTTCTTTTTAAATCTGCTTTCTTTTAGTTTTTGGCTGTTTTATGGTAAAAAGCTGCCCCCCCGCAGCGTTGTGGTGTGGCACAGTAAGGAGCTCCTCCATACACTCCTCATGCTTTTAATCCCACGAAGCTCTTTGTGGACTAGTATTTTAACAACCTAGTACCTGCAGGTCTTGAGAGTTCAACAATAATCCCCACATTCAAAGTATATTAAAGGGATCTGGAATTGCATTTACCACAGCATGGCAACGCTACGTGCTGTAAAGAAAACATAGCAACATCTCAAGTAAGACTCCACTTTTTGGGAGCCTGTGGATCAAACTGCATTTTACTAATTACCGAAGGTGGAAAGAATAACATCTTCCACAACACCTGTTATTCACAAGGGAAAACAGTGCTTATTTTTCCCCCCTTTCCATTAAATCCACATATTAATTGTGGTATAAATTGCCTTACAAATAAACCCCAAATTGTCTTTCTGCAGTGCTTTTCCTTTAAAAAATGTAACTGCTCACTAGATGAGAAGGCAAGGGCTTTATGTCTACATCCTTCCCTATCCCCACGTCCTTCTTCCACACTGGAGTGAAACTAATGTACATACATGCCATGCTTTAACTTAGGACTTTAACCAAGGCCTCCAGTACCCCACTTGGACAACACAAACTGACATTACCAAGGGAATTTCACTACAATTGGCTACTCACAGCAGCAAAAAGGCATAGAGGAAATGTTGCTGATTTGTGTTCATTTTTTCTAGCAATGAAGAGTTGTGCTTTTACACCTACATTTTTTTTGATTTCTAAATGGAATCATAGATTTGTTTAGGTTGGAAAAAACCTCTAAGATCATCAAGTCCCACCGTTAAAATAGACCATCTTTTTCTCAGACACTCATTTTTCATAAATCTTTTACCTGAGTCATTAGCTGTAAAAGCATATACCTGGGTTGTGTGTTGGTTCTTGTGTATCCCAGCTTATTCTGAAGTTTGCCTGCAACCCACCACATCCTATTCTTTCCCACATTTTGCTTATTCCTAAAATATTCTGAGATGTGGAAGTGATCACTATTTGCTTTCACATGTTCTTGAATCAAATGATTTCACATGAAACCTTTTTCCTGAAGAAAATTTGATATTTTAAGAATTTATATGTAAAAAATTTTCACAAGAATCAGCAAATTCTTTACTGCAGAGTTTGTAACCAGGTATGGACACTTTGTTCATGGCTCCATTGGGTGCAATGTTAGATGAAACATCTTTGCTCTCTCAGCCCTTCAACTATTAGATGACCATCTTAGAGACACTGCTAATGCAATACAGCTTATGAGAGACTTAGCACTGCAGCAAGCTGGAGCAGAAGAAAAAGGTCAGATTGTTGAATATGCTACTTTACATTCCTTTGCTACCGACCCTTTAAGTAAAATATAGGTCTTTAGGTAAAATATTCCCTGCAAAACTAGTATGGAAGACAGAAGTTGGAAACATGTTTTTCTAAGTGATCACATCACTGTTTGTGATGTGTCCCAATAAGTAGAGGGATAATGAACATTACCTGTACTGGCCGCATAGATGTGTATTAACCATACCCAGGAACATTATCAGCAGCAAAGACAAGATTAACGTCACTTCAGAGTGGCACTACAGCATTTTTTCAATAAACTTAAAATTTCATTGCAATATGTGCAACCTTGGGTCTGTGTGTGTATGTGTGTAAGCAACAAACAAAATCAATACTCATTCCCAACTATACCTTTTGAAAGGGAAGGCTGCTCAGACTGTGAAGGTTACTGCAAGAAGTTATGATTTTACACACCACACCACGTTTGTGAGTGCCAGCAAACACGGTGTCAAGGTTAAAAAAGGCCTTGGTGTGGGCTCTGTTACAACAGCTGGAAAGAAAAATCAGAGCTCCTATTTTAACTGCATTTGCCTATTAGTTTTAATCTACTTGTCCAGAAAGACAGGTGGGCAAAATGATGTATTAATACTAATCTGGCATGATTACACTGGAATTATTAGAACCTTAATAAAAGGTCATTTCAGCAATGAGTAGGGGGGAGGGAAAAACCACCCTGCACAAATAAATGCAGAAAGGCTGGATTAAGCTCTCCCAGCACTATGATGAGGAGAATATGCAAATAAAAACATCCGAGTTGCTCTCAAACAGGAAATGAAAAACTGTAACATAACAAAAACATTTCCCAGAGCAGACATTCAGGCCCTCTGCCAGCTCTTTAAAAACACTGTTAATAACGGTGCAGTAGTTGTTCAGTATGGAAGCAGCTGTGAAGTGAACGAATGGCATGTTACCGGAAAGCACGAAGATCAGAAAATTATTATTATTTAGAGACATAATTTTGCTCAGAAAAATGTGCTGTCCACAGAAGCAAAAATCAAATGGCCCTTTTATATTTGTAGCTTGTATCACATTAAATAGAATAAGTAACACTTTGCAAGGCTTGCAAGGCCAGTTCTTCACAAATATTTACTTCCTGAGACAAGTTAAGAGGCATGAATCGAGATTTTCAAAGATACTTTGTTTTGGGGGTGCCACCTTTGAGGGCTTCTCTCTGTGGATGACACTAAACTCAATGATAAATAAAACTCTTAGTGGCTATTTAGTGGTTATTCAGTGGTTATTCCAGATCTTGTGGTACTCAGCTTCATGCTGGGTAATGGAGATTTATCAAATGCTACTTTGGGGAAAACAGTTTTTCAAGAACTTCTCCTAACATCAACTTCTCCACATACCTTACAGAAAATATATATATATATATATATATATATATACACACTATAAAACCCACTAAGGTAGCTGAAAAAAATAAACCTAGTGAATTTAAAACCAAAGTAGATGTTGAAGGGAGCAGGGAATGTGTAACTTCTCAGCCCACTTTTGTTCTATGATCTCAAGATTAATGATAAGTGACATGAACACTGCTTCAGAAAGCAATGTTCCACACATCAGAACAGGGACAGATGCAACTTCCCACCAAACTGTTGCGTGATAATTCCTGCCTGAGAAAATATCTGCTTTCCTGAGGATTCCCAGTGCTGTGGGACACCTGAGGATAAACTATTTCTGAAGGACTGGAGCAGAACCCTCCCTGAATCATTCTGTCTTTCATCACAGCACCTGGGACCAGGACAGCTCTGTCTCAGATTGGCATCCGAGTGCTCCACACCAGAAGAGATTTCATGCTCTTTGCAAAAATAAAAGTTTAGGAGTGCTTTTAAGAGTGTGGCCTGGTGTCTGCAATGACCTTCAGGTCAAAAAATGAATGATGTCATATTAAATGAGTTCACAGCCCGGTGTGACACAGACAATCCCTTCATGATAAAAATTCCTTTATAGCCCTGACCTTTTGGATTCATCTTCCCTGTCCATTTAGATGGTGGCAGCAATAATCACCTGATCTGCTGAAGGCCGTGGTCTTTTCCTTACCTGTAATAACAATCTCTCATCGCCTATGATGGCAGCTTGGTTCCAATCAATCACTTCTGAGAACGGCAACTCCCATCCATTGCTGAGCATGACTGGGACACAGGCGGCCTGCAGGGACACAGAGCAGGGTGGTTACCTGACGTTTTCACCAACACCATGACCCCTGTTTTCTGCACAAGCTCAGGAGAGGCAACACGGCAAAGAACACCAGAAGCCAGAATCCACAGGAGGGCAGCCCAAGGGATTATGGTTTTCCATTTTACGCTTATTCATATGCACTGAAAGGTGGGCTTTGCATGGAGAGTGGAGTTTGCAATCTAGTGCTTACACTGCCAGACAAGGGCAGAACTGTTAAATGCTGTAGACATAACACTAGAGAATTTAATAAAAAATCATGACCCCCCCTTGCTGCTTTGTGAACCATTCAGCAGGGAGCAACTCCCCTAATTTTTATATTATGTTGCTATGCAACTCTACAGAAAATACAGGTCATATTTAATTCTAGAGCACCTTTCCCAGAAGGGAGGAGTGAAATCCCTATCCTTTATGATATCAACCCTCCAAACAGAGGCAACTGCACAAACATAACTCATCTGTCATCATCTGTCTACAAAAATAAAAATTGCTTTATGTCTTAAACAAAAAGCATATACATTTAATATCTATTTCATACCAGCATGATCTGTCTAACCTATTTAATCTTCTAAGAGTTGCACAAGTTCCTCTGTACAGAGAGTTTGTAAATATTTAGTAAATAGGTCAGTATTTCCATAAACAAATGATCACTACTAGGTTCTGGTCAGCTCAATCACAAGGTAAGATCCAAACCAAAAATCTCCTGATGTGATGAAAGAAACTAGTACCAGAGGATTTGTATCAAGCCTGTGCTCTGTTTCAGTTTCTTTTGGATCAAGCTAAGCTTAAGATCTCTGAGTTTGGTCCAGACCTCTCCTCATCTCCCAAAAGACTGCTGTACCTTCCTTGGTAACATGTATCACACACAGCATCTTAGACTGGTCAAGTCTCCATTACAGGAGTGCTTATCCTATGTAAAGAACTGTGACCTTCTGTAAGGAAATTACATCAGTGCATGAAAAAAATCAACCAGAAAACACTCAGCAATGTGTTTTCATGTTTAAAACATTCCACTAATGTGGATCAGGCCTTTCAACATGCCCTGGATCCAGATAGAAATTGGGAATCCATCATAATTGGTGAATACTGCTGGTAGCCTGCTAGGAAAATCCTTGGTGTGTGCATTTTATCATTGAGCCGGAGCCTCCAAGTTCTGTACAGTGAGGTATGGTCCCTGTTTTCTCCTCCTGAGATGATGTATCTAACAGCAGCTGCATGACTTGGGGACTAGATGAGAGAAGAGTTGATCAGTGCCCTTCTGAAAGACCTGAAGTGACATGTCATCCCATATAAGCCAGTCTCACTTCTTCCTCCAGAGACTGGAGAGGGAATAGCTCTTTGCAGGTTATAAATCTCCTCCTGAGTAGGAAGAAGAGGTAAGTGACAGTCCTAAACTTGGATCCCAAACCTGATAGTAGGTGCTGGCTTCAGTGGTTAAACCCAAGTGTCCAGAGCATCCATAGTACCCAAGAAACCTATCAAAGGCTGGAAGATATGATACAGGATCTACTGGAGACCTTCTGGAGAAGCAGCAGAAATGCAGAAGGTTTTCTGGAAGTTACCTTTCTGGGCTTCTAAAATGACATCACATACCTACACTTAGGTAGCTGAATCCTGCTCTGCATTGCAGTAAACAGTACTATTAGAGAGTATGTCTGGGACATTTTGTGGTTAATGAAGAAAAGGGATGTGATGACAGCTTTACTGTCAATGCTGGGATACTTCCCAAATGGCAGAAGAACTCCCAGAGGCAGGACCCTGTAAGGTGTCTTCTTTAGTCAGATTTGCTGTCTCACTAAAACCAAGAAGTGCCTCAGCATCTCCTTCTCTCCACTTCAGCCCCCATGGCAATCCAGATGCCAGTCCTAGATGCAACCATGCTCTGTATGGTTGACTGAAGATCCAGGATCCCAGGCTGAGCTGAATCTTGCCAAAAAGAAAAGTCACACTACCTGCAGCTGGAGTAGGCCAGTGTCAGGCTTGATCACTGTGCTGCCAGGCACACTGCCACAGTGACTCCAGAACCCTTTGGCATTGCCTTCTGCTGCTGGCCCACAGCAAAAAAGGGAGACCACTAACCAAAATGTTTTTAAAAGTTGAAGGGGATTCATGTGCACTCCCTGACATCAGCCTATATCCACCTTCGTGTAAAGCTTCCATCTGCAGCTTTACCCCCTCCAGGCCACCTTCTGCATGTTCAGTAAGTACCATCTCAAAACTGGCAACGCATAAGCAGGTCTGTTTTGGCATAAGTGAAAACAAAAAGCTATTTTTGCTGCCCTGGGGCTTACTTGTAAAGGTCAGTGTCTCCCATGGGAAGTCTCACAGCTTGATAAAATACTGCTCGAAACCGGTCCAACCTCTCAGTCTCACCACATCCAGGGAAACCCTCCTCCCGGAGGTAACGCAATTCAACCTTCAGATGAGCTCAGTGCTCAGACCCTCCTGGGAAGAAGCTGCCAATTGCTCCAGAAGTATGAATAGAGGCTTTCGCAAAGTGGATTACTGTCCACCAGGGAAATGAAACACATTTCCCTCCTCCCCACCTCCTTGCTATTGCACACCGAATTGCAGCCAGTGTAGCCATTGCTTTAAACTGCAGCTCTTACCTGCAAGGCTTCCAGAAACCTGAAAGAGCCAAGCCTGCGGCCACGGGGAACCAGACAGAAAGTGGCATTGTGCAGCATTTCACGGTAATCATACCTAACAAGAACAGGGGAGAAAAGAGAAAATTCAATTAGTGGTGAGTCCTAGAGTAACTGGGCATGAAAATGCAAACAGCTGCTGAAACAGACACATCTGGATAAAATCATCCCCAACCAAGACTGTTCACTACCAGGTTAACTAGCTCCATCCCTGCATGTGTGTCAGCCATCACCCTGGCTCCTTTTTGTTCATCCTCAAGAGCAACCACCATGGGAGAGAGCTGGGGAGACTGGTAATGAAACTGATAAGGAAGGAAATAATTTTGCCTTTGCAATAATGAGCCATTTCCAAATAAACAGTCTTGCATGACTTCTAACAACAAACATCAAATGTTTTGATACCTAAAGCATTGTTGTGGCACTTCTGTGACCCTGATTTCTATTCAGATTTAGTCAAAGTCATGCAGAACTGTGTTCATGGCTGCACAAGAGGTTTGTACAAAGCAAAAAAATTTCAAACTATGCCAAAGAAATCTTCTCTTATCAAGCAGGCATTAAAAAGGCATGGGGGTTTACAATGACTCACTTGGTGGTTATTGTTAAGAGTGGTGAGAGGGATAAACTGCCAAATTTTGGCAATTAACCACATAGTTGCAATGACTCCTTCTCCTCTGAATGAAAGTGCTCATAGACACTTTTGGGGTTTTTTTTTTCAATTCCATCAATCACTGCAAAACCATTCACAAAAAACACACATCAAATCCTAACAGTTTCCAGGCTGTTATTAGCTAATTGTACTTCTGGCAAACCAACCCATGAACTGTGAATGGCATCAACCTTGTCTGAGTCAAAAGGATCCAGACTGAACACCCTCTGTTCTCCAGAAGGTCCTGGACCCTGCAGATAGATGTTATTTTGACAGCAACTTGCAGCACTGAAATCTTCTAACACTAATAATGTAATTTACCATGGCCTGCAGGCAGAGCAGTTTTTTTCTACGTGTGTCTGTGTATGTATATACATACGTACATGATTATATTCTATATACAAAGAAGTTGGGATCTCCATTTGTATTCTCACACAGGCCAGACAGATGGGAGTAAGCCAATTTTCAATTATAAGCTCTGTCTTTAGGAAGAGATGTCTTGCAAAGGCCCATTTGCTTAAACAAGCGTGTATAGCTAATTTGCACAAGAAAAGGTCACTGTGAATGGATTAAGATTATCTCCACTGAGAGTAAAATAAAAACCCTCATTGCATTAATTAAAACTACAAAACAGACTTCAAAGTCCCTTTTTATTTTTTAAATTCTATCTCAACTTTGATTAAAATACATATATACATATTCCATCTGAGTGGCAATTTCTTTTTCTTTGTGTGGGATAGAGATTAGCAGCCATGTCCCAGCTCACCAGTCAGCACTGACACAGCACACAGGTGAAAAATCTTAGGAAACTGGAATACCAAAAAAAAAAAAAAAAAAAGTTGCCATTTTTAAGCATTCCTTTTTCACATATCGAAAGGTCTGAGGCTCATTGCTTTTGCTGTATATTGTATGACAGAAAATGTTAATAAATACCAAAAATAGAATACCCCGTAAGGCTAGAATACACCAGTCAGAAGTTCCCCATCATTAGCTTGCTAAAAATGTAAAATCCTATTAATATCCCAGAATGCAATATTATCCACAAAACATTGATGGCAAAACCAGAGTACAAAGAAATGCAGAGAGCAAGGCCACTGCAAGTGAGTCCTCCATATCCCAGGGACATCCTATATTGGGCACCTTTTCTTTCATATCTAACTTGCTGATATTAGGATAGTTATACAAAAGGAAAAAAAGGAAAAGGATTTTGTTGACCGTTTTCCACCTGGAAACCAGTTAGCATCTTGCTCCCATTTGTGCCTTTTAAAACTTAAGATGTGATTTATTGTTGAGCTGTGTAATAGCACAGTTCATGGTCATCAAGCAATTTATCTACATCATACGAACACAGAAAGCCTCATCCTAATCTTGACATATTAGCACAAAATTTCCCAAAAATTTACTGACTTCAGGGAGAACCCACAAATACAAAAGGAGCACATCCAGACTAAAGCAATATCCATCAAGAACTGCTGCAGTGAATGAACCACACCAGAGATTCTTCTATTGAACAAATTTCCCTGCAATTTCAACCAAAATGCCTTAAGGTGACTCAACAGGATCTTTGAGCGCAGTGATAAGGGATCAATTTTCAGTTTAATCCCCTCAAAGACGAATCCAAGATCAAGCATCTATTTGAAATCCATGAACACACGGAGCTACTTTTACTCCTACTCGTTCATGGGTAGTGTGCAAAGCAACGAGGGTACCCTGCCTTAGGTGGAAGACAGAAGATTGACCAGTATGTTTACATATTAATTTGGAAACACCTTTTACACAACACGTGCAGCCAGTCACAAATACAAAACCATCTCTGTCAAGATGCAAGCACTTGACAGACTGTAATTTGAAGCGTTCCTTCTGGAGGAAATAATTTACATGTACCAAACAGCATCTCAGAGTAGAGCTTGCAGCAGAGAGCGTTTCATATTTTTCTCAGACTGCCAGGCAGCATTTGGAGGAGACCTTGGCCACAAAAATGTCACCAGGCAAATGAAACTCCAGCCCACAGGCCATGGCGGGGACAGAAGGTGTCAAGGCAACTTTCAGTTTCAGACTTCTCATCTGGCTCAGTAGGAATCACACACACAACAGGAGGTTTGAGTTTTGTCAGGCTGTTTGAGTTTTGTCAGGCTTTTGTCAGGAAGATAAAATTGTTTATGTATGATTGGCAATTTTTTTCCACATAGAAAGCAAACGGCATATACCTAGAAGCATCTCTGCACTTCCCTTAACTCTGACTTCAAATACTTTCAATGAAGTCAGTGAGATAATCTCTATGATTAAAGGTAGATATCATAGTTAAATCTTTGCTGGACTTGAAATTTCTCCTTCACTTGATCAGGAGAGCTGGCACAGACTTCCAGGAACACCCTCTCATCTAGAGTACTGACGTTGTACATTAAGCACGGACCTGGTATCTACTGCAAATATCAGTATCACATCAGCAACAGGCTTGATTTCCCCACCATCTCCACTGACTAACCTGAACAAGACCTCAGGGAGGCAATGAAGTATTATAACCCCACTTGGGACTGGTGAAGGGGCCTTAAGCTATAGAGAAAATAGTCAAGTGTTTAGAGGAGGTTGTTGCAGAGCCTCCTCTTATTCTTCTCCCCTGGCAATGGGGGTTAGATCTGTTTTCAGAACTACTTATTTCCATCAGCTGGTAATATCTGAAGATGGAAGGGACATTTGTTACAGTCTTCCAGCTTGCATTGCTGTGGTGTGGGGACAGCTCTGCATTACCTGCCTATCCAGACACTCTGGTTTTACTCAGTTATGGAGCTTTTTCAGGGTGAGGAATCAGAAAAAAGGCCAGCACCACAGAGCACTGCACAGGCAACCAGCCAGACACTTCTTCCTTTCTTGTGCTGCTTCAGTATTGCAGTACTTTGGGCACTTTCCTTTCCTTTCGGCAGCTAATCTTCCCAAGCATTTAGTGTAGAAAATCTTTGAGAGGAGCTTTTGAGAGGAGTTCTCTGCTTTGTTCAGAGGGTATTTATTTCCAGAAAGCTCCAGGTTTCCACATTAGAAGACTGTGGGGAGTGGGGGCACATGCTTATTGCTCATATATTCCTGATTCCTTCATTCTGCACGCTTGCACAGAGGTAACATTTTACTGCCAATTTTAGGGTTGGTTTGGCCTGGGTCTCAGCTGCAGCATTCAAACATGTTAAAATCCAAAATGCATACGCCTTCAAAATGACAGTTGGGTCTTCAAAACTAAAATAGCTACAGATTTAAACCAAAGCTGGCATCCCTCTGCAAGTATCAGCATCATGCTTTATTAACTTTCAGGCTTCCTTTTGTAATGATTAAGTGTACCTTGTTCACAGCTAATACCTTTATAGGTAGGATAAAAGAATAGCTCTATTTGTAATCAATTCTAATTTATTCACAACTTAATTGAATTATCCCCTCCCTCTTACCACCCATAGTTGAGAAAACATGTTTAGCCCCATCTATCACACAGGTGTAAACACTGCAATGCCGTGTGGGAAATTATCTGAAGGAGAAACTCTGCTCAGCCAAATGTTCTTACCACTTTAACTTCTTGATCCAACACATAGCTTCTGTCTTTCCCCATCCCCCTTCTTTTTTTTTTCCCTTTCTGATGTGCCGACCTTGTCAATCAGCACATGGATTAGAGGGCTGCTTGGGATTCCTGGTTCTCCATTATCCCAAGCAGCCCGGGCAGGCTGCAGAGGCTCTACAGTGACTAATCAGCCATGCCATACATTCCTTCTTACAGCTTAAGCATTTCCCCATGTCTCTATACTTTAGAGATTATAAACTAGCCTGGGAAACATTTTCATTACCAATTTTAATATAAACTATTTTTTTGAAAGCCACATCGTCATCACTGTTGATTGAAAAGAGGTCTAAAGAGATGTTGGCTGTTTAGACCAGCAGATACGTCCAGATGCAATGATTATGATACTTTATCCAGCTCTATGCCACTTGTCACGTAGGGTCCATCTATTCTTATCTAATCCTCTGAACACAGATATGGGATACCATCACCATTCCCTTTTCATAGATAGAAAACTTGAGATACAGATGACTGGTGGCTTCTCCAGCAGCTAAGCAGACCTTGGGAATCCTAAGCATCCTACCTGCCTCCTTCCTCTCTGGTGATGCAGCATTCACTGAAAACTAGGTACATATTATGGCTATCAAAATTCAGATGGAAATACAGGAGCAGAACCCAAGCCAAATACAACAGGTTTAACCCAAATCAAATGCAATGGGTTTAACTCAGCAGTACGTATTTTGACACACATAATGCCACACATAATCCATCTTTTGGAAGATACTGGACCTCCTCTTTGGCAGGGATTATCAGCACATACCGCTGTAGATGTCAGATGTGACGAGAGCTGTTTTTTAATTTCCTGAGCCAAAAAATTGCAATGGCACTTAACCAACTATGTCTAGGGCTTCCTCCCTTAATCTGTAACACACACTGCATCTTCCAGAAGTCTCTGCATCAGTTCAAGTGCTACAACAAAGACAGATATTAAACACCTATAACCTGAGGGTAAACGGTGGAGTGTTTCCCAGTTTTCCAGTATATTCGGTTTCAGCCATTAACCAACTGGCCATTTTTCCATGTGTGAATGCTTAATGCAGATGGCTCTGAACTACTGGCTGGAGAGCCTGAGAAGAAACCCACTCTGTCACATGGAGTGTCTCGTTGCTTGGTTTCCATTAAGGTATGTTGGGTTTTAAATAAACTGTCAAGTAAAACTTGGCACTGAAAACAACAAGTGAGTAACTGCCTTTGTAGAAGAGCTGACAGCTCAGCTGTGTGTCAGATAGATAGCTGCCCAAGACTGAGCTCGGATGGCTAACGCATCCTACTTGGAAGGGTGCCGTCACTGGAACTGCTTGCTTTTGGATTTACGGCTGCACAAAGCTTTGGGGTGATCTAAATGCCGGTTAACTGGCTACTGCCTGCCAGTTCATCTCCCGCTCTGCAAGCACTGGTTCTGGAATTAGAAAGTTTGGAGGTGCAAAAACATAATTGGAAAACTTTTTTTTCCCTGTTTAAAGGGCTAATTGATTTCACAGGTGTTTAATTATCATTTGCTGTGAGATAATACCTTGTAGTGCCATAAAAAATGGATTTAATTTTCGAGTGCTTGCAAAACCATTGCCAAAGCCAAGTTAGAGCGAAAGCTAGATAATTATTCTATAAATCAAACACACTGCCTCCTTTCTTTGAAATTTTTAATACTTGGCTATAATGATATCTGACGACCTTGAAACTAACATAAAAAGGATTTTCTTGCCAAGTGCTGAAAGGCAGCCATTGGAGTATTTCTTTCAGCCTAGCTCATTACCACAGCCGCTGCCACCACGCTGCCCTGCCTGCAGGACTCCAAGGGATGCTACAGTCTAAGTGCAGCGGCAGCGTGTGCGAACAGCAACTTCGGAACACAGGTAACAGCCGAGTATGGCCATGAGCCCAACCTGAAAATTCTGCACAATTCTACTAGGAAATTAAATGCAATGGAAATTAAACTCTGCAAACATGCAACAATTAACAGCAAAGTGTGACTGTTTTCTCCCTTCCATGACAGCATCTTCCTTCAGTTCGGAAGGTTGGATTAATAAAGAAAAACAGGGAAGCAGACTTTTCATCTTAATGGACTACTAAAGGAACTTTATTTTAAAGTTAAGATGGACAGTAAACGTTAAAACTGAAGTCATCTTTAAAGTCTTCAGTGGCATCACCATTGGATTCAGTTCACTTCAATATTATGAACAGAAATATTTGGATACACAAGCCATTAAAGTCAATGTGCATTCTAGCAAATAAAAATGCTCTAAAGATTTTTGTCTAAATATTTACACATAACGTCCTGTAAATCTATATGGTGCATGCAAAGCATGCACAACATTTGGCTTGCCAAATACTATCCAACTGGCTCTCAGTGTGGGGGCTACACCACCTAGAACAAGTAGTCTGACACAGTAGCAAACGTGGTTTCACCGGCATAATTTGATATTAAAAGATAACTGCTTATTTACCAAGTGTGGTAGAGAGGGTTTGTAAGCAGCATGTTAGAGGCAAACATTGCTGAGGTGCCTCTCTAGGCAGTGTTACGCCCCAGTTACCAGCAACCTGCTAATGGCACCGTGCAGCGCTTCTTTTAAAACCAAACACTGGTTCCTAGGCTTTGAAGTCCTCTAAGAGCGCCTGTTTCACCGCAGCACCTCGCTGTGCTGGCAGCAAGAAAATTCACGTCATGGCTGCACAAGAGAAGTCCGTAGAAAAGCATATGCACTGCTCGTTTGTACCTTGTGAGGAATGTAAATGCAGCACCACGTATAGTGAATTCAATACCCTCCGGGTCGGCGGAAAAGCAGTGAAGATGATGATGCTCGCACGCACAAATGCATGCACAGGAACACACCCACACAGCCACATGGTAAGATTTTACCTGGACCCACTTCCCCTGACACACCCTCTGAAGTGACAAAAACATGTATGAATCCTCTTTGTCTGAAATGTGCCCATCTGGCACTTATTGACCATCAACCTGCTGGACCCTTACAAGGTAAAGATAAGGCCAACCTGTTAAGATGATCCAGTGGCTCAGGCAGGCTCTTTCTAACAGGATTCTAAAAATAAATTATACCAGCACTTTGCATCATTATGGTGCCTCTACCTTGCCATTTTCTGGAGATCACAAACTCCTTTTTGAATATTTTAATATAAAGAACCTCAGCCTGCTGGCAGGAGAACAAAGCAGCACCTCCATTTCACTGATGAGGAAACTGCCATGCAACCTAAACTTGGGCTTTATCTACTCAGCTTTGTTCCTCAGTATTCTGCATAGAAAAATGCAGGAGTAAGTCAAAAGTAGTATCTAACTCTTGACAGTCTGCTTTGGTATTTCAACAGGGAACTAATATTCTGGGCTGCATCAAAAGAAGTGTGACCAGCAGGTTAAGGGAGGTGATTCTCCCCCTCTACTCTGCTTTGGTGAGACTGCATCTGGAGTACTGTGTCCACCTCTGTGGTCCCCAACACAAGAAAGACATGGACCTGTTGTAGCAGGTCCAGAGAAGGCCACGGAGACGATCAGCTGGAGCACCTCTCCTATGAAGACAGGCTGAGAGAGTTGGGATTCAGCCTGAAGAGTAGATGGCTCTGGGGAGTCCTTACTGTGGCCTTTCAATATATAAAGGGGGCTTATATGAAAGATGGAAAGAGACTTTTTACCACATCCTGTAGTGACAGGACAAGAGTAATACTTTTAAATTTAAAGTTAATAGATTTTCATTGGACCAAGGAAGACTTTTTTCTACTGTGAGGGTGGTGAGGCACTAGAACAGGTTGTCCAGAGACGCTGTGGATGCCCCAATTCTGGAAGTGTTCAAGGTCAGGCTGGATGAGGCTCTGAGCAACCTGATCTAGTGGAAGATGTCCCTGCACATCACAGGGGGGCTGGACTAGACGATCTTTAAAGATCCCCTCCAACCCAAATCATTCTGTAATTCTATGATTTGGGGCTATTATATTCTGTCCTTCACAGAGTGACTTTGTTTGGACTTTAGCCGCCTTCTAGCAGTGAAGCAGTGTCAAATGCTAGTCCTAAATAGCCCCATCTGATCCCATTAACCAAAGTCACATGCTGTGACAGTCCAGCAGTGAACAACTTTGGGGTAATTTCCCACTGCAAAGACAATTTTCTTATCGATTCATTCTCTAACTTAGAAAAATAAAAAAACAACCCACTACTAGAATTTCAGTTATTAAAGCATCGGTTTGGATTAAAGACCCAAACAAAGAAAAATCTATACTGCATTTTCTGAACAAAGAAACAAATTTTAGTTCATCTGCCACCCACTCTAATTTTGAGATTACAGGACATACCTGAAAGCCTCAGCATGCAGAGAAATAAAAGACTTATTGTGAGATCTCTCACCTGTCAACACACCTGTTGGCTCTGAAGCTGATGATTCCCTCCTGCCTGTCAAAAAAAATAAAGGCCTCCAAATCCTTCTTAATTATTTTTAAATAGCTCTTTACTGAAAACTCGAGGTTAAAAAATGCTGAAGAGGATCAGTTTTCCAGAGTATCATGCTTCAGTATCTACGGTTACTGAATGTTTTAACTAACACAGAAAGAGAAAAGGTTGATTACAAGCCCTGGATGGTAAAATATGAATAAAATCAGTGCTCTGCACCCATTTTTGCCACAGTCCAATAACTGGATCCTGCAGAGTCCAGAGGACTCCAGCGTAAACAACACCATCCTCTCCATTAAGCTGCCTGTAGGACTGGGGCTTCAGCAGAATAGTAGAGAAAGTACAACCCCCCAAAGATCAAATTAGAAGGGGTTATTGTTTCTATTCTTGCTTTGAATGTCTGGCTGAGCTCTTTACCAAACGATTTAGAATAGTCCTTACGAAGCTTATCATTTTCTATTCAGCTCCACAGATTTTCCCATTATGGCTATCGAGCTCCTAAGTGGCTTGTTGGCATCTTTAAAAGTTATAGTCCTCCAGACGCAACATCTAAAAATGGAAAGCAAAGATGATGTGCAGTACTGGCTCTAATTATGCAGGAGTTCATTTCTATGAATGACTGGATTTGTTTCCAAAAAAACAAAGAGGGACTTTGCACAGGAACTGCTGGCAGAGCCCCATGTTGTCTAGGCACACTGACCCAAAATGTGACCACGCTTGGAGGGAAAATTAGTTCAGCAAATCCATGGAACAACTTTGAGTGAAATAGAGAAGTGATTTATTTATTCATACGAGGTCAGCTGCAGCTAGTGCCCAGGAGTGGTAACACCACAACACATCTAGACACTTCAATATTCTGGTAAGATTGTCAGTTCTTATATTTGCCTTCATCTCAGGATCTCCAAGTATATTCTCTCTCCTTTCTATAAATGAGACAAAGCTACCCCAAAAATAGGATTAGGAAACAACTCTCATTCTGTGTATTTTGATTTTATTGCACTGAAGTTCAGGGTGAAATCCCAGCACTGTTTACAGTCCAGGGTGGTTTCCACTGACTGACAGCAGGTGCTGATCTTCAAGACTTAATGAGGACTAATTTCTGCAATAAAGCAGAGCAGGAGCGTGAACTGTGGAAAGGGAGGAAACTCCACATTTTTTCCCCTATTGCAGCCAACAGTAAGTATTAAAATAATTTTCATTTTCTAAGAGAGAGAAAAGAGGATACAGAAGGAAAAATGCACTGAAAAATGGTTTTTGGTGATGCCTCCTATTTCCATTCTCAGCTTTGTAAACATAAAACTACATCAGGCCACACCATGTGCAGTTTGAGAACCCGAACTGTGCTTCACTGAGTGGCCAGGTAAAATGAAATCTGTCACATCACAGATCTGCTCCTTCTCTGTGCTTGCTCACTTCTGCTGACAACAGTAAAATCCAGGTTTTCTATTATTTGTTCTTCTCAGCAAAAAAGGCATCTATAACAAGTGCATGGCTCCTCTTCATCTCTGCATCACCAAGTCCCCTTTGGAGCCAGACTCTCCTGAGCCAGAGGATGTCACATGCCATTAAGTGTAAATTTAGAATTGCAGATGACTTTTGTTAGGCGGTTTTTACCTTTCATAGGGTTGTTCAGGCAATTCCAGTGGTTTTCAGCTAACCTTGCACCAGTCAGAGTGCCTATATATATTACATTCTGTAATGCTGGAGAGTTATCCCCTTTTGACAGAACAAGGGGCAATGGTTTCAAACTGAAAGAGGGTAAGTTTAGATTGTATATAAGGAAGAAATTTTTTACACTGAGGGTGCTGAGACATTGGAACAGGTTGCCCAGAGAAGCTAGGAATGCCCTGTCATTGGAAGTGTTCAAGGTCATATTGGTTGGAGTTTTGAGCAACCTGATCTACTGAAAGATATCCCTGTCCACAGCAGGGAATTGGACTAGATGATCTTCTAAGGTCCAACCCAAATCTTCCAACGGTTCTATGATTCCCCACTGTGGCACTGTGGGACTTTTAGGTCCCAGCCTGAGCATGCAAAATCGCTGTCCAAAAAACCCTAGAAGCATGTTTGCATCCACGCATACTTACATGCACACACTTCTGCACTATTTACAAAGGACTCTCACCTGGAAACCACTGATAGACGTGCTTAGCCTTCTTCTCCTGCCTGACCCTGCCCTATCACACAAAGAACCTCACATGCAATTTTCACAAAATTACTTTTTCAAAAATCGAGGCCCATTTTGAGAACAATGTTAGAGGAATGACCAACCAAAGCAAACTGAAAACCTTGTTTTGAAGGAAATCTCTTCTCAAGCACGCAAAGTGAGACTTGAAAACCAGTATGCAAAGGTTAAGTGCCAAACACTACCCAAACCAGACCATTTTGTAATGAGTGCCTCTTTTCATTGTGCTCCTAAGAGTCCCAAGGAAACCACAAACCTGCTGATGGTGAATGCCTGACTGCTCACATCTGTACCCCTAATACTTCACCACAGTGTCAGGTATCTGAGCTATGTTGGGCCCAAGCCTAAGAGATGCAGATGGTGTTTCTCAGTCCCAACTGATGCCCACTCCTGCTCCTGGTGCTCAGTACCACTCATAATCACATTTCCCTTTTTTTGCATGCCTGCCCTGCTGGGCAGTGTTTGCCTAAATGTGCTACGTCTGTTTGCAAGCTAATAAATTATTTACATAAACTATTCAGGCATAGCAGCAAAGATATAAAACATTTATCAACAAAGGGAAGGGACCAGTTTGTCATTTTAAAATAATTATGGTTCTTTAAAGAAACCAACAAATTCAGTTGTCTCAGAATTACTTGCTAGTGTCCGCAGACTTGAAAGGACTCTCTCTTTTGCAGGGAGTAGTCTCCACTCCAAATAAAGCTTTAACCATGAGAAATTTTGTATCTCAGCAAGGAAATCTAAAGCTTGCAGGTTTCGTAGCCAGAACCTTAATGAGAAGCACAGGTCACATTTGGTATATCTTGGCATCTTCTCCTATGATCTGCGAAATACTGGAACACCTCACATGAGCTGTGGAGTTGCAGGGCAGGGAACTCCCAAGTGTGTTTGCGACTCTGCTCTCCAGTCAGTAGCTGAAGAACACCTACAGACACACACCTGGGAGCAGCTCTACCAGCCCCAGCCCCGGGACACTGCCAGACACCTCCTCCAGCTCCACTGGGAAGTGTGCAGGGCCAGAATGACACTGCCTGGCCAAGAAAGCCCTCTGCTCTCTCCATTCTACTTGCCCTGCCCTTTTATACCTCCTCCAGCAGTGAAGGCACAAGGACAGATGGAAAGGGAAAGGCATCAGCATGCAAGTGCTGAGAGACCTATGATCTGGTGCACTTTGCAGATTGCCAAGGAAAACATTACTGTCCAGACAAAAGGGTTTACAAGAGGATGCCAGCAATGATGAGATTAGTCAGAGGAATAACAGCTCTTTGGCCAAATGCTAACAGCCAACAGATGGAGGGGAATGATGTTGACTGTAAGAGAGGCCATGCAATGATGCAGTACAACATGCAAGTGGACTGCTTTTTTATACAGGTGTGTTAATTCTGGTATTAGGTTTAAAATATATTATTTTTGAAATTACAGTGATATGCACAGAGCAGGTAAAAAGACATCTGTAAAAGAGGCCTATCAGGGTAACTACAGTTTCCTACCTCTTAAAAACTCTAACTGCAGCACCCTGTGCTAGTGGGAGAACAGGCTGCAAAGTTCTCAGCTCAGTTTAGGTTTTGTGTGCCTTGTCCCCAAGGGGTATAAATGAGACCGTGAGCTCTCCCTGCAAACTTCCGAGCAGCTGTTCTCCCCCAGCTCCCTCTCTCAGATTCCAGATGGGCTGTGATACAGGCATTTTCCTACAGCAGTGCCTCAAATCACGTGTTAGATGCGTCAGCAATTTCTGCCAACATCGGAGGCTAAAAAGGTGCAGACCTGGAGCAGGTTTTTTGGAGCATCCTCATGGAGCACAGACATCTTTTACATACTGTTTAAGAGACTATAAAATGCAGTAAACCAAAATCCTCTGTAATGCTTGGCATCTGAAAAAAAGACTTATTACCCAAGAAAGGAGCAATTGTGTAAAGGATTAGAGGGTCACCATGGACAAACAGCTCAAGGCTGTTATGGAAGAGCAAATGAATCCTTAGACACATCAACCATGTACACACAGAGAAGAAATTGTCCCTTTGTACCTGGAGTCAGTGAGGCAGACACCAGAAAACACGCTGTGCTAATATCCCCACATTTTATAAAGCTGTTGAATAATTGAAGACAGAGAAAAGGGACAGAGAAGTTATTTAAGGGACTGTAGTAAATACCCTTCTGAGAGAGACTGAAAGACCTCAGCTTGTTCAGCTTATCAGTGAGAAGAGGAAGAAGCGGCTTGATTACAGCACGTAAGTGGCTCTACAGGGAGAAAAATAAAAGGAACCAAGAGTTCTTCAACCTGCTGAAAAAGGGCACAACAAGGATCAAGAGGTGGAACTTAGAAGTGAAACAAACATCAATAGAAATCTGTACAAATGCTCAGCACTGAAGGTATTTTAAGCACTGAACCAAACTGCCAGGAGAGATGGTGGCTCCTCCACTAAGTGATCTCTTGAAATTGGAAGGAAGTGCTTAGCCGGAGGACATGCTGTAACTCATCCCAGTTTACTGGACACAGCACAGGGGTAAAGTGGGTGACACAGAATGGGCTGTAGTGCACAGGAGATCAGACAGAGTAATCTCCTGGTCCATCTGGCCTTCCATTTTCTGTAAAAGCTACTGGTATCTGGTGCTTTTTCATAGTCCTGAGCACAAAACCCCTACTTCCAATATTCCATCATGCAAACTTCATCCAATTACATTAGTACTGAAATGCCTGGGGGTATCTTCTGGTAAGAAGCCTAGGCACTACTTAGATCGCTTTACTAGAGTTACAACAAACAGACTAAACAATAACAGCCTACACTTGATAACAAATAATCTTCAGGATTTTTGCTACTTCAGACCAACACATTCAACTTACTCAAGAATTATTTATCTGATGAACGAACAGTTTAAATTTTTTTTTTACAGAGATCAGCGTTATATTTCTATATATCTCAGCTGATTTCATTCCTATAAAACTCTTCATAAGACTCTTCCACAAGGATGATCACCTCAATCAAAGCACCAATACACAGTTTTGGCAAACTTAACAGAAGCATCCACAAATTATCAGGGAAGAAGGGGGAAAAAACCCAAACAAACAAATAATTGTGCCTAGATGGAAATTTTAAAATGATCTTTTTTTAATGGATTACTGAAACCCTCTCACGTTCATCTGCAGATACTGGATACATGAATGGATAAAACTGGAAGCCTAGGGATTAGTAAAGTCATTAATACAATCACATTTTCCTCATGCAGAATATCTTGTTTTCTCCTCCCTCTGTCTTTTAAAGGTTTATGATCTCTGTCTAGTAGTGCAGCCAGTTCTTCCACGAAATGTACTAAGACCTCTGTAATTTAGTTGGGAACATCAGTCTTTATGATCTTTTGCCCTGAGATGTCCTGTTTAAAACTAGTTTCTCATCATGCATAAATATTCTGCTATGGGAGGTTTGCAGAAATGGAGAGAGAATGCGAAATAAATTTGAAGGCAGCTCCTTACTTTTTTTATCATCCCCCATGATGGTCTGTGTTCAGAGGGGAGGAAGGTCTGAGCACTGCAGTCACACCTCACAAATACAGCTTTCTTGGTTTATACCTTCCTCTGCTTTGGGCTTTCTTGCTCTGCTGAGTAAATACCTATCCAGCAGAAACCCAACCAGGCGAGGACATGTGCGCTTTGTGCCTTGCCCACACCTCAGCATCTCAAGCTGGCTGTGGTTTCCACAAGTGTCTCCCAGCTCCGCTCAGCCAGCACAGAGAGCAGCCTTTCATTCCCTTCTCCCTTGGCCTGACAGGTTCAGCATGGTTCAGCTGCGACCTTTTCCATGGAGTTCTGAAGGATAACATAATTGCTGCCTCAGCAGATTCCCCAAGAAATTCATGAGAGAGCTTTCAGCTCCAGTTTTGTGAGGAATTTGGAAAAAATTAAGCCTTTAAAGTGACACACAACCTTACTGTCTGTCCCAGTGCTGCCACAAAAGTCAAAAGCCTCAGCAAACACTGCTTGAATGAGAGATTTGACAAAAGCCCCATAGAGAAATTATGGCATATGATGTTAACCCATTACTCTGTGAATTCTATTGTAGCTGGTAATTTTTGGGTCTCTCTTCAACCCTCAGACTCCTGACAAATGTGCAAATTCATTTTGCCCAGGGAACCAGCACACTGTGCATTCAGATGAATGCTGCAGGGAAATGTTCATGTACCTCCTCTGTAGCTGTTTATATTCATCACAGCTGCAAGCCAGCAGTTTCTCAGCCTCAGGTCTTAATGCATCTACACTCTTACTTATTTGAAGGAACATAACTAATCCACACATGCTACATGTGGAGGGAAGGGCAGCGTCAGCTGGACTGAAGGATACGCTGTTCCACAGCATCCCAGGCATGGATGGTGGTGCAGTGCTGCTTTCCCAGTCATACAATCCAAATCCCACTAAGAGCTGGTACCTGTCTCATCCTGTCTTGGTAAGCCCTGCTGCACAGGAGAGGAAAGAAGGGCCAAGGTCAGAAGGGAGCAGGCTCAGGAGACAGCCAGCTGCTGCGTGGGAACAGGAGCTCCCTGCCTGCAAAGAGAGAGCTGGGCTCTGGGGTTAACTGGGATTGAAAGGCCAAGCGTCCAGCAGAGACATCCCCATGGGCTGGATGGGACCCGGCAGTGGCTGGGTCTCCAAAGGATAGGATGGCAGCCTGCTGGCACGATCCAGCCGTGCGAGGTTCTTACCCGAGTATGATGTGGTGGCCATGCTGCCCTCGGGGCCAGCCCAGATGCTCTCATAAATTAGAGCACTGAGGTCACCATGGCCAGGTTTTTGCACATCCCAGTCTGCAACAGCCCTGCTAAAAGCTGTGCTCTCTTCCCCAAGGCATGTGGCTGCTGACAGAGGTCCTGGGCCAAGGACACACAGCGTTTGTGCCCAGCGACCCTGCAGCCTCCTTTGGTGCCCTCTGTCCAGAGACACGGTGCAACAGCGGGCATCCCCTGTAACCTCAGCCCCAGAGCTTCAGCCTCCGGAGCTTGAGAAACCTGGCTGTATTTTTCACACATCAAGAGCAACAAGGCTTTTATTTTGCTCTGTCCGCTGCTTAGAAAAACACACCAAGGTCAAAGAAAGAACATGAAGGTTCTTCCCAGCAGCATCAGGGACTCTGTGCCTAACAGAGGTTACGCCAGCAGTAAAAGCGCTTCTGCCTCTGACGTCTGTATCGTGACCCCGAACAGCCAGTACTGGGCGAGTTCCGTGCGTAGCCCGAGGACTGTTTGTAAAATGATCGATGACGCACACAAATGGGCTCTTGTTTGTCTTACAGTACACTGCAAACATTGCTTTTAACGATGAAGTTTTTGCCAAATGGTTCACCCAATGGAAAACACCCAAAATGGGATCCTGGAGATAAAACTGCAAAACCAAAAGTAATGTTATCACCAGCTGTCTTCCAAGAGGAAGACTGATCAATGCCCTGTGGTTTGGGCCTAGCCTATGATACTGTTTCGGTAGAGCTGAAAAGTAGATGCAAGTAATGCCAGCTATCCACCTCTGCTGCTCTTAGGATCAGCCCGGATTGATGGGACCTGCTTCACTGTTTTTAAGCTGAAAATCCTCTCCCACTCAGCTTCTGGACCAACTTGAGCCCTTAAAATTTGAATTCCTTCAATTTACTCAGAATTTGGTTTTGAAGGAGTTCAAGTCAATAAGGAATACACAAGTGCAGATTTTGGTAAGCAGAATCTCTAATTACCTCTACCAACCAGTAAAAATAAGTTGGTGGTTACTGTATGATCGTACCATGTCCCCAAACCGAGCAAAACTGAATTCACACCTCTCTGAAAATTAGGTGAGAAAGGCTTGCAAGAGGAAGATAAGTGAACTATTTCCATCTGAGCCCTCTCCTGATGTCAGGTGGATGATGTTGGCCAGATTCTGCTCTCAGTTACTCTGGTGTGAATCTCAGTGGAGTTGCTCTGGATTTACACCGATGTAGCTGAGAAAAAAACCTGCCCTGTCAGTTTTCTTTCTTCAGTGACCATTCTTCTAAATCTTGGTCTCCATCCTAGATCTGCTTCTTCTTATGAGTTGCCTGACTTCACCACAATGCCAGCTGGCATCTCTCTGCTGATCTGCCAGTGTTTAGTTCAGAGGATTTTCAGATGGCTTCACGGATACTCTTAGAAAAAAAAATCAGCTCAAGGGGTACCTTGCCTATTCTGAGTGCAATCATTCGGCTAACAGGTCCAAATGTCTCTGCCCATGCCCTAGAAAAAAATTCAGCAGCACCGTGGAAATTGGAGTTTAATGTTCTGCATTTAAAGCCAAGGGGCTTTTTTAATCTTTGGCACTTGTGAAAGGCTGTTTTTCACAAAACTGAGTGATAAAACCCTACAAGAAACACTCATCCCCAAACTATCTGTGTGGCTTTTGCACACATCTGTTTCTTTCCTGTCCTCAAGAGATGTCTAAAATCTAATTAACCAATTAATTTGCAAATATATTCTAATTTATTCAAGACAGATTTTCTTAGTGTTAAATTATCTGACAGTGAACCATACGCTGTACACAGGAACAGGACTTCATTAAAATACCAAAGGTTACACAAATGGAATAAAAATTATATTTGTACTACAGTCACCACATACTTATATCCCCTAATGAGAAAATGTGTTTGCATTTCCCAATTTCTAATTTGTTTTTGCATGTTTGGTGCAAACCTGCGGTTAATACATTGGCAACACCAAACTACTACACCTAGTGTGGAAACATGAATATCTTAAGAGGTTTCCATGTCAGTTTAAATTGCAACAGAATTTAAATACACAAATAATCCACTGGTAAAACTCTTCTCTCAGCCCAAGCAATGCTACAGCTCATTCGTTATTGAGAATTACATCCTTGTCCCTGGTCAGCCTTGCTCTTCCTGCCTCTCTCCGCAGGCAGCACCTTGGCTGAGAAATCTCAAGTTCTAATTGACAGCACTTGTGCAAGGTGAGTCTAGAGGAAAAAGCTGATGCCTCGTTCTTGATTGCCCCATGGAACTGCTAGTTTTTTCTGGTTTTTTCTTTCCTTCTCAACTCCATAGCTGTGTGGGTACAAATTCCAACAGCTGGTTTCAATTCTGCCAGCTACTGGAGAGATTGTATCATTCACCATCCCATGGCATCAGTCACAGCTCCACTCGACCTTCTCAAAAGCACAGGAGGTGCATTATTGTGCTCAGTAATAACCACCCAACAACAACAAACACAAAAACCCCCATTCGCTAGTTGGAGAGTTACTAACTCTCCAAGAATTTTATTATACAGTGTTAGCACAAACAAAAATACTTTGTCAGTACACACTGGGCACAGAATTACTTCCTGAAGACATTAATACCAAACAGCTGTTTTCTTAGCTTGACAAGCAACTTAGTACTTTTATTATAGTTCATTAAATTCCAGTTGCCCTACAGTCAATTAAGACCAAGCTACAGTTCTTCTAGGTGTACATAAGGGGCTGCTCCTATACTGAAAGGTGTTCTAACTATGTCTGGAATGCAACAAAAAAATCAGGGATTTCCCCTCATCATACAACAGATCACTGGCTGAGCTACAACAGCATCCAGATCTCTCTCTCAGTGCTGCAAACCCTGGGCTGCCAAGATGAACCTAAGCCTGTTTTCATGCCACCAGGGCTACATGTGCACAGCAGGCTCCACAAATCAAGCACTGCTCATGGCTGCAGGCACTGGAGCTTCAGGAATCCATCAGCGGCAGTGTCTAGCCCCTGGGAAAGGGGATGGGGGCTGCAGGGGGCATGGTACCTCCCATGGGGTTTGACAGCTGAGTGGGATGGTCTCAGTGGGAATCGAGACTGCTGGCAGCACTCTTCTTAATTAAAGAAAAGGAGTAGGAACAGACAGCTTTTCTGGGGGTGGGTGAATTAGGTTCCAAGACCAGTAAAGCTGGGGGAGAGCGAAACCCCTCTCTCAGGGCACACTATCAGTTTTAAAACTACACTTCTCACATTTTTCTCCACTTATTTTTAGCAGCAATATTTAAGGCAAGTACATAAGGAGGTAGAAGTGCCCTACCTGCCCCCACCTCCTTTTACTTAACTTTTAAAATGTTTACTTTGAGCATGCACTGACCTGGAAGAGGGGATGACCTGCAAAGTGACCAACTCTGCAGGTGAGTAGATGTATAGCAAGATGTACAGCAACTGTCAAAAGGGCAAGAAAAATATGAAAACAATGGGATGAAGGAAGAGGAAAGGACTTAGTGGTAGGATATGAATGGCACTGCTCAGGCAGCCTCAAATGCTCCCACAAGAGAATCTGGTCTGGGTCCAAAGATGGCTAATGGGGAAGGGGCACAAACAGTTTCCCAAACAGAAAGCAAGTGTTAAGTCTGGGGAGGAGACCAGAACCAGACCAGTGTGGAATGCAAAACAATGAGCAATACAGAGCAGGGACACTTGGCATCCCATTTGTGTTTAGCTGTACAATAAGAACAGCCAATGTAAAGAAGATGGATTTAAAGCACTACAAGATTTTAATTTTTTTCAATCCACAGTTTCTAATTAAGACATGGAACTAATTGTCTTTAAATATAATTGAGGCCAGGAACTTCTAGGAGATCAGAGAAAGTATGAGCAGTAGGAAACATGACTACCACAGCTACATTACATTTCACATAAAATGAGTGAGGGACATTTAAACTCTGTATGTCTCTGGTGTACCTTGGACTGGAGGTGTGGAAGAAACTCATCTTGGAGGAGTAATTTTATAATCATCCCTTAAGGACTGCATGATCTTCCTCACACACCAGTACCAACCACAGCCAGAGGCTGGAGGAGACTGCCCACAGATGCCAGTTGGCAAGAAAACAGCCCCTTCAGGAGAAGCAGAAGAACCCTCTCCCATGCCTGCAGGAGAAGGAAGGATATGGAGAGAACAGATGGAAAAGAAGTTGTGGGGGACTGAGGAGCAGAGACAAGGTCTGAAGCTAGTTTTAACTCCTGTTTGTACGTGTTTCTTTCACAGCTGCAGGTGAAGCCTGCAGAAAGCAAACACACAGGTACAGGGCCAGGAGCACAAGGGGAGTCTTTTGCAGTGAGGTGAACTGTTTGAGTTTCCTATCGTGGCCGATTATGTCAGGAGGATCTGTCCACATGTCTTGACGTGGCCAATTATTTCTTCAAAAAGCTTTCAAATTAATTTATTTTTGCTCATATTCAGACTGAAGAATCAAGCAGTGCAGCTATTTATTTACTTACTGCAGTGGTCACTGACAGAGCTACCTACAACCATCAAGGTCTGAAAATGAAGCTCTTATGACTGGACAAATAAACCACAAAAATCTCCTCAAATGCTCTCAATTATTCCTAAACTTTGACTTGAAGCCCTGTCCCTTTGAGCTCCTGCTGACTGAACAATGACGTGCTGACTGTCACACACCACAGCTCATGAGAGGTGGGGAGCACTTGGGTTCATGTTGGTTGCCTTGTGGGTCAATGTGGTTGTCAATGTACATAGGTGCAATCTCATTTCCTTATGGAAAATTGAACAAATTAATTAAATGGATTAACTGATTTCATTAAATACCTGAGAATCTTTGCCACTCATGCTACTCCTGACCCTTCTTCTATCCTCAGCCAGTGATCGAAGACCTTTGAACCCTGAAATAACAACAGGAGACTGCCTCCTTTCCTGACTTTGAAGATTTCTTGTCCTATAAATTGTATATATTTACATACTTGACTACAGTGTATCACTTCAAAACTGTGCAATCAGGCACCATTTCTCTGGTTTAGTTATTAATAAATACAGATGCATCCACCACTGACCAAACATGCAAAGGTTAGGAAACATGAAAAGGTTGATCAAAACCAGATCCTATTTCAGTGCCAGCTTAAGCTATGCAATGGTGTATCCTCCCTCCCACTCCTCAGGCCACACTATGATCTCAGAAATGCTTGTTAGGCCTTGGCCTTGATGAACAGCACCTGCGCTGAGCTCCTCTTGAGCTTATCAGAAACACTATCTGCTCCCAGGGACAAGTGCTCTCTAACATGCTCCTGTTTTTAAATGAATATTCTTGGAAACTTATTTTTCTTGCCTGAATAACAACCCAAGTGGAACAACATTTTTTTAATTGAACTTCCAAAGAAAGTTACTGACCCACATTGTGGCCACTTTGGAAAATTACTATGACTAAAGCCAACTCTCTTGCAACCCTATAAACAGCAGTCCAAAGTGAGACCCTTTGAGCTCTCCTGGACTGCAGTGGGCTGTAACCAGCAATCTCCCTCTGAGAGGGACTCCTCTCAGGGCTAGTGACCTCTCAAGCTTGCTATACTTGGAGGACTGCTGCCAAATAGAGCTTGGGCTGATACCCCCATTCCTCAAGGCTCAGTAGTTCACCCGCTGAGAAGATGCAAGGCCATCCAATATGAGCGAACTTCACCGAACTCAAGGGGAATTCCTTTAGGTCTGTGTGCCTGTGAGTGTGAATATGCTAAAGCAAATTCACTATGAATGTTGCTCTCTTAGAATCTTAAGTATGTTAGATTAATATGTAAGGTAGGCTTATAAGTGAGGTACTGTTGCGCTTATAGCACATTCTATAGAATCTATTCTTAAATTGTTTAAATTAAGCTATCAATTAAGTACTGTGGAGGCTGATTGCTGTTAGAACCTTTAGGCCTAAACTGTTGGTCAAGTCCAAGGCTAAGTATGGCAAGAGGGCCCACTCTAAACCTTGTGACTCAATGGCAGGGTCTTCTTTATTCTCTTTTATCCTTACTCTTTCCCATCCTTACTCTTTTTCCATCCTCAGCCTCCACATAGGTAGGTTTAGGTTGATTTTAGTTTTAGACTGATTGATTTTAGATTTTAGTCCTATTTTTCTCTGTGTGCTTTAACCGTCTAGTAAGTTGTACAGTGATCCCTGCCAATGAACTTTGTCACACTTCCACTTTTATATTAAACCTGCTTTTGCCAATACCTTTGTGGTGATTCTCTGAGCAACCTAAAATTCTCGTACCAGCTATTAAAGTGTAGTCAGCATCATCTGCCTTAATGTCAACCACAGTAAATTGCTGTCCCAATACAGAGGATTGCAGGAGCAGAGCACAATTTCTTTTACATTTTTCTTACGAAGCAGATGACACTTTTTACCTTGCTTGAGCAGAGCCTACTGTTGACAATACATATCATATGCATCCTCCTTCTGGCTCACCTCTGAAATGGCAGTATATGCTCTCAGATCTTCCTGACAAGCTTTAGCTTAGTTAAGACTCACTCAATATTTTCATTTTAGCTGTTGGGAGAGGAAAATAAGGTGGGAAAAAGTCTGAAATTGTCACAACAACAAAGGGCATTGCCTATAATCGTACAGTTGTGATTTAAAGGCAAGTGACAGTCTATAATTGAATTGTCTGGGGCTGCCTATGGTTTATTTACTGAATTTAGACATGCTGTGGGGGGGTCAAAAGAGCACAAGCCTTTACTTATTCATAGGGAAAGCAGGAGGGGGGTTTTGGCACTCCAGGTACCTCTGGTATTAAGGAATCCACTACATGTGGCATGACTTTTACATCAGCTTCACTGGAGCAGGAGCTAAACATCACCATGTCGAATGCAGGGGTAGATTTGCCCACCGCATGGGACTTCCCACCAAAGGAGAGGATGCACTCCCTTGTAGAAAACTGCATAAGTCTCTCTAGACAGGTCTTCACCAGGCTGAGAGGGCAGAGACATTTCCCAAGCCCTTGCTTCCATACCTTTCTTTTCTCCAGGGCCTGTCACAGAATTACAGAATCATAAAATCCACCCTTCAAGATAATCCAGTCCAACTGTCAACGCCACACTGCCACTGTAACCCCTAGACCACTAAACCACATCACCTAGTGCCAGATACAGATGCCCCTTGAACACCTCCAGGGATGGTGACTCCGCCACCTCCCTGTGCAACCTATTCCAATGCCTGACAACCGTAACAAAAATTTTTTTTCTAATATCTAATCTGAATCTTCCCTGTCTCATCTTACAGCCATTTCCTCTTGTTCTCTCACTGTAGGCATGGTAGGAGTCCTGTGTGGCTCTCAAGGTGGCCTTTTGGAAGCAGCCACAGCTTTTTCTTTAGCATACTTAGAAGTATCAACAGATCAAAACAGATCAAAAACAAATAGCTGTGATAAAGCCCCCAGAGGAAGCCATCCCGCTCTCCCAGCGCAGGGCTGCACAAGGCTGAGGCAGTTGCACCAGCCCAGGCTCCCAGCAACACAGTCCTGTTTGCAACAGCCTCCAGACCCAAGTGGTTGAACGAACATACGTGGTGGAAGTGAAGGACTGCTAATGCCTTCCTTCAGGGAGCTGATGCTCCAGCACTGACCCCAGCCTCTCCACCAGGGCCATCAAGAACAATCTGGACACCTGTCCAGAGAAAAACAGGAAATAAAGGTCTGAGGCCATCAACACATTTAACACCGAAGAGCTAGCACAGTGTGCTAATCTGCACCACTACAATGTGTTAATCACCAGCCCCTGCCACTGAAGGTCTCTGCTTCTCGGGAGTCACAGACTGAAAGAAGCAATATAGTTTAACTATAGCATTTCTCTTGCATTTTTTCAGTTAAGGACATTTTACTTTTGCCAGTACAGATCTTTTGACTCATTGTACTAACCTGGGACCATCCAGCTGATCCAGCTGGCATTTCCTGGTGGAATTAAGGGTGCAGAATTAATGGGGGGATTGACTCTGGGACTACTGGGATGGCATTCACTAGTCCTATTCTCTGCTCTCTTGGTAAAGCCCTGAGAAGAGGAAGGAAAACACCAAAATCTAAGTGGATGGATTGTTACAGACTTGCTGTTCACACTGTGGCAAAACTATGTCTGTTAGTGAGAAAAAATAATTAGGTCCCAAATTTGCATTAAAGTATTTTTGCACGATTTTGCTCTTCAAGAGGAAAACTGTTCCCACATTGTTTATTTTGAGGTATTTTACATTAAAGAGATCAGATAAAGTCTACTTATTTCAATTTTATGGTGGGGAGTTTTTACAGTAAAGATACCTGGATCCAGGAGAATGCAGACAGAAGAGGGGAACAGGTGAAGATAGTTGTCCCTGGAAATACAGAAGTACAGCTGAGGCCAGTGCAGGGGTGATGAGGGGCATGCTTGGCTCACTCACTGCAGCACCCAGGGTGCACCCTTGTTCACCACAGTCCATTTGCACCTTATGATTACTTGCAGAATAATTTCACATATTTTGAGATAGTAAACTATTCAACGCACTCATTATCAGTTTCATTAACATATCATAAATGTGAATGTGTCAGCACCAATCCTTTTGACACAGCTTCATTGAGTCAAAGCACTGTGCTTTCCAGCCAAAGTCCGGAGCAGGGTCAGGGATGTCCTGGCACACAGAGAGGATGTTTGTGTCCTTCTGACACTGGAACAGGAGAGCAGAGGGTGAGGAGAAGGGAAGGACAAAGATGTAGAGAGTGAAGAGACTTTAGTGGAGAAAGGGATGATGAGGGCTTTATGACAGGAGCTGTTCCACCTTTTTGTGAAGCTAGCAGAAGGATTTTCTGCATTAGACCCTTGGCAGAAAATGCTTGATTTTATTTTGGTTTTAAATCACTTTGGAAAGGACTGCAAGGTTTATGTTTCAGCAGAGCCTTGGTACCCCGGATTCAGTCTCAGGTTGATGCCCAGAGCTCCAAGAAGTATGTTTTGTGACTCCCTCTGAGTCCAGCTACTCACGTCCCCGGCACACATCTTTGGGAGGAAATTATCTGTCTGCACCAGACACTGCTTCTGCATCATCCACCACACATTTCTCCTTTCACACAGAGGGAAAATGTCCTCCTAATTCCTTCCAACCCACCCAAAAATGTCTTTAACCCTTCTGATTCACATCCTGAGCGCTCCTACACACCAAAGGGCAGAAAATCCCTCCTTTGACCTCAAAGGCATGCTCTTCAGTGTCAGGCCAACTGTGCTTTACTTGCAACTGGATGGCTCTTTGGAGACACGTGCCATTTCATGCTGTTGGAGAGCCCAAAAAAGGCTGCTTGAACAACAACTTATTGCTTTTTTACTTGGCACCAGTTAAAAAGAAATGACAATAGGAAGGAAAATTTTAGTGATGTAAATGTCACCTGGGGCTTCTCCCTCCTTGGCATGATGCTGAACATCAGGCAGCAGAGCTGAACTGCACAGCATCTCTTCATGCAGGTTGGGGGGTGACAAGCTTCCATGATTACTGAGATGTGATCCCTCCCAACACTGTGCAAATCCAGGTGTGAGGGACTCACTTCCATGCAGCCATCCAGGGAATGACAGAACATAATCTCATATGTGCCTGTTTGATTGACACAATGAGATTCAAAGGCCTAATCTTGAAAACCACTTGCAACACTTACCAAAGCCCGTGTTTTGAGTTACATCTCCCTAGTGAGAGAGCAGAGGTGAGGTTGAAAGGTATACATTTACTTAATTTCCACTGAAATAAATATGTGAACAGTGCCTATGCACTCCTGCATATCTGGCCTGGAGTGTTTGCTCAGCTCTGGAATATGGCCACTGAGACCACTGAAAAGGGGTTGGATCTCTCTAGATTCCTAGGGAAAACAAAATCATCATGAGCATTTGCAGTACAGCCCCGAGCTGCCTCTTGCCCCGCTGCTGTTGCTCACCTCAGCACCACATCAGCCTCAAACCCAAGTTTTTGGTATTTTACCACACAAAGAGATGTGGGAGAAAGGGTGTGAGTGAACATGGTGCTGAGAAACGAACCAAAGTGGCAATTTATTTCATGTTGATATGATCCACCACAAGTAACAAAGAACCTTTTTATTTATTTGGACTTTGGTAGACAAGTAGACAAGTAAATTGGACACCAAGGATGCCATGGAAGGTGGATTGTATGCCCCTTTTCAGGCAGGCACCCCCAAATTAGCTTGCCTGACAGTACCTGACAGCCACGAGCAGTGGTATGGGACAGTTCAAAATCAGCCATTTTGCATCACTAGTGACGTAGATGGGACAGACAGCAGCAGAAACAGTCACCTTGATCTGGTTCAGGGAGACCTTTAAGACAAGTGTCCACCCATGTGAGAGGGGATCCATGCATCTCCTGCAGCTCTTTGGCCTGGGCAGCACTGGACAAGGACCCAGCATTGATCAATCCAGAGCTTCCACACTGCCCTCTCCTCTCATAAGGAAACACAAAGCCTCAAACACTTTAAATAACAATGTAATGTCATGCCTTATAACAAAGGGATCTAAAAAATAAATTTCTGACATTACCTGGGTAGGACACTGCATCTTGTTCAATTTCAGACTGAGTACTGCTAATTATGTAGGCTCCAGAGCTCCCAGATTAACATGGAATGTGCAGTCAGTGGTGCACACTAGCAGCTCTCTCTGCAAGACCAGTCCCACTAAGATCCCAGGGAGCTGCCTTGCAAGTGCACAGCCAACTGTGTGGCTCCAGGCTCCAAGCAATAACCAGCAGCAGACATGGGGCATGTCGCTGCATTCATATCATACGTATGGTTATTCTAGGAGTAAATAAGAGGCTCTGTCATGTCACCAATCATTTGAAGCAGCTCCCAATGATTTGAGCCGTTTTCCCGATAAAGATAAGGACATCATGCAATTCAAGAGCAGAAGTAATGAATGTCTGATGGACCAAAGCAAATCCTGGCCCAAGCTAGTTTTTTAATCAGCCAGTTTTTGAAAGGTTATTTGGCAGGGTTGGCTGTGTGTTCAGAGACCTGGGTTTTATTCTACTGTGCTGATGAACTCCACTTTTGAACTTGCTGTGCTTTAAGCCATTGGCCATTACCACTCATAATGCTACCAATTTTCAAACATTGCCAGAAAATAAATGTGTATTCCAAGGAGGTGGCTTGAAAAAAGAGAGCAAGAGGGAGGGAAAGTTGTACAAATGGGAGCTGTGATTGTTGGCTAAGCCCTGTTAGGAGTTGGAAAATATCTACCTGGTTTGGCACCCCGTTAGCCAACGACCCACACTGCACAGCAACATCCCCCTGTGAAACAGGTGAACCACAAGCACTCATCCAAAGCACTGGGGAGACAGAGCAGAATTTGGTTTCTGCAGTGCAGGGAGTAGAGACCAAACACTAGAGAGGTGTAATGGCAAGTCCCTTTAGGTAATGCATCAATCAGACCACAAGGCAACTGTAGCCAGAAGTCAACCATTCCAAGTCAACCAAGAGCTTTTGACCAGTTTGAGGTGATGGGTTGCAATTCAGAAATGTTCTCCTAATTTCATGTGGACAAGTTTTGGCTCGCTGTCTAAACTGCTTTCCTTCTTGTCACTTCTGTAATGGTGATCAGCTTGGGAGGGCAAAAATATGCAATGAGGAGCAGAGACTCCAAAGGAGTAATTTTTCTTTCAGAAATACGCTTCTCTCTCATTTTCTATCATGCTTGAAAACAGCATCTCAGTATACTTCTGCATACTCAAATAGAGGTTAATAAATTACTCTGCTTGAAAAAATGTCCATATGTTTTAGACAGTGAGCTTCTGCTCAGAAGTTTCTTTAAAATCTGTTTTCGTCCTTAGAGAATAAAACCAAATGTTTTTCAACTTCCTCCCCCTGCCCCATGGCAACACCTCTCAGACACTGAATAAGCACCCAAAATGGATCATGGGCACAGGGTCACTTTGGGTTAATACCTTAGGGCAGTGGGTACATTTACATCGTGATGCCATGCCCAGAGCACTCCAAGCACCTTGTTCCACCTTTGCTGCCCACTCCTGGCAAGGCCATGCACCTTGTCCTGCTGTGCTCTGGATATGGTTATGGAGATGAACATCCCTGGGCTGATGAGAAGGAAATCTGTCTTACATTCACTAACATGTGTTTTGCAGTTGAAAGAAAAAGTGCTTTAAACTGAGGAGAATATCTTCATTAAAGACGATTATGAAAAAAACCCAAACCCTTGATTGATTAATTTCTTCTCAGTAGGCACTGCCCACTCACTGAAATAGATGTTTTTAATAAAAACATTTACATTTTTTGATGCAAAATCAAATACTCATTATATTTGGTTTTAATATTTTAAGTGATGGAATAAGTCTAGATTTCTGTTTAAAAGGGTTCTTGATTTAAAAACAAAGTTTAAAAGAAAAGCAAGAGCTTAAAATCCAAATGGGGCCAATTCTCCTTCTTTCATTTCCTGTTTTTTTCCATTTGAATTTTATCTCTGCCTCAGACTCTTCCCATATTTTCATGATTTCATAATCATATTTTCCCATGAAAAATAAGTTTCTTGTTACTGGAAGAACATCTTCAAAATCACAAGAGAGAAATTTACTGCCAAACACTACTGGAAAAATAATTATTCTGACTACTCAAGGCACTGTCATGCGGAGTCAAGGTGAAACTCCTTCTCATGAAGAGAAACAAAAAAAGATTTAGGGAATTCACCTACTTAATAAGATAGAAAACAATATTTTTGCTACTTTTCTTTCTAATCTTTCAGTTATTCTAAGTGTTGGTTATACTGAGCCTTTGTAAAATACCATGAGGCTCCAATTACATGCCCCTAGAAGTTGTCATTTCTGAAACTGAAAAGCCAGAGTCCTTTAAGAGAATTATATACCAAATATAATGCACAAAGCCTGTGACTTACACGGAAACCATTCTGGACCAAACCGGAGATACTGTTGCTAATAATCTGTAAATAAAGGGGAAGTGGCTTTTTCGATTTCCCAATTAAGCAAGATAATACTTCCATCAATTATGTTTTTATGTGACATATTCCCAATATGGATGTAATAAATGGTATTATGCCTCCTGGTTAACAGCTCAAAGAAAATCCATTTAATTGTCCCTGCCCTTGCAGAAAGTAACACCCGTCATCTGTAAACCATCCCCTAACTCATACACACGACTGGTATATTTCTGGAAGCCCAGCTCAGTTTTACATAACATTACACACTAATTAGTAACTTCTAAATGCCAGTCTGATGCTGCTACTCCACTCAGAGAATATTCTTCCCTCCACAGCAAAGGCAGGATTATCCCAGCCTCACAGATGTCCCCAGGGAAGGCAGTCCCTTTGGAGTTCCTGTGCCAACAGCCATGGGATTGTGGATCGAGTGCATGAAGCTCCTGTGAACAGGAGTCATGGGGTCTTGGCCAATTTCCCACTCGGAAAGTTTCAGTGCAGAGCAGAGAGGCAGGTGAGAGGGGGTTGGTGGGGTTCACCCTTTGGGGGCAGTTGATGATGGTTTGGTAAAACAGGGCAGAAAACTCAAAGTGCTGCTGCTGAAGGCCTGCAGAGGTGTCCAAGGAGCTCATGCACAGTAACTGAATCGATGGTGACAAATAGGCAAGTGAAAACAACCCTGCCCAACTGAACCAAAAACCAGAGGCAAAAAACAAAAGTGAAGCCTGATAGCCCCTCTAGAGGGCAAGAGAGAAGAAAGGTCTGTCCACTTGTGGTTACAATCTCCATCCAGGCCTTCTCATCATCCTCCACTCTGTTTCAGGGCATTACAGCCGAAACACATTCTTCGCATATTTTTCCCAGAGCTGTTTTTCTCCCAGCCACCCATCCTGCTCTGTGTAAGCAACATGGTTTATGTACTCAGTGCTTAGCAGCTATTTGTAGGAGCTCCCCATATGTCATGAAACACTTTATGCCTAAATTTTATCCCACATATCTCTATTTCATTTAGGTTGCTGCTTTGCATCAAAGCACATACTGGCAGACAGCTGCAACCTCATCCATCTCCCCCGGCTGGGCTCTGAGCATGCCAGCTGAACATGCTCATGGATTTGATGACTACACCTTTATTTCAGTGCAGGATGAAGTGACTGAACATCCAAGTTTTATCTTCAAATCCTTGAAAAAAAAGTATCTTAAAATTTTCAGAAGCCAGGTTTTGAGGTACTCTGGCCAGGAACCTTTTGGATGCTCCACCAAGTGGCTGTATGTCAGGCCAGAAGTATCAAGGCATCTTGGTCCACATCCCACCATAGACTGAGTGTCATGAGGGAGCAGTTGGTCACTAGCAGACAACTTGTAAGCCCTATAAAACCCCCACTGAAAGGCCACAGATGCTCCTGAGGATGCCCAAGCCTGCTTTCAGACCTCCATGGTTGTCATCTCCTAAGCTACAAACCCATGAAACATGATGAGACAAAATCTTGGTAGTTTCTCCGTTCTTCCCAATAGTGATGTCCAAAGACCAAATGCAATGGGAGCAGCTGGAGGCTGCGTTGTTTGACCACAGACACCTCCTCAGGATCACCACCAGTGCCTGATGCCTTAAGTCCAGTGGGTGACTATTTCCCCCACAGGGAATATACCATGCCAGGCTTATGGAAAACAAGCTAATACATACCTGTTTCTAGGTTTTAATTTAAATTGGGTGGGCGGTGAGAGAACATCTCAAAAGCAGAGCCAAGACAGAGAGTCACCAGCAGCTTCTATTCCTCAAAGCTTTGTAAAGTGGCAAAAAAAGAAAAAAGAAATCTATTATTTCCAAGGCAGGTTGCTTCCCCTAATTAGTGAGTCAGCTCTGCTAATAAAGATTACAACAGGGCATGAAAGCAGTGCTGAAGATAGGAGTATTTATGCAGGTCAGTGGGGGTTTTCCTAAACATTTTGATTACAACTTTAACTACACTAAAACACACGCAAAAACCCTATCATTAAATTTAAACAGCCTGATGATATGCAGTACCAGACTATGAGAACTGCAAATAAATTGCTGTAATCTGCCATACTGTCACTTACTCCTGGCTCCTCAGCAGCCATAATTGACTAACAGGATAATAAGGTGGCAGCTACGAATCTGAAGGCTTGACTCCATTGTTTTAAATGCCCTTGAGGAAAAAATATTCCAAGTCAAGAAGACAAAGTGGCCTGATCACAATCATATCCCTTGACTCAACATATTTAAATGCTCATTTGGACTCCTGGATTACTCTGTGTCAAATGTGATGCCATCCTGGTCTGTCCTGCAGAGTGACAAGTGTTCAGGCAATGCCCTTGTTCCAGAGAGCCACCAGCATCCCCTGCTGCCCTTTATCACGCAGGCCTGTGAAGCCACAGCAAGAAGCACCCTCTTTGGCCAAAGAGCTAAGTGAAGCCTGGCTTTGTCACAACCTAGGGAAAGCCCTTTTACCGCACGGAGGCCACTTTTACCTGATTTTGGGACCAGAGTACCAGCAGCTATCCCCATTCTACACAAGGGTTACTGGGCAGCCAACCACATACCCATTTCAGCAAGCAGATTCACCATGTGAAAATGGTCCTGGTGAGCTAGGACACGCTGTATCGATGAGTGGGACAGATTAGAGGATCCACTCTTCAGTGCTGTTTACAGAAGAGTATCTGAGGGTCTAAGAGCGAACAAATTATTTTCAAAGCAGAGCAGAGGCCAATCTGGCTTAGAGAAATTGCCTTTTTGTTATCACAGTACTCCAATCCATCCTGTAGTCATCCTAGAGCTGGAGTCAAAGCTCAGACACAGACCTCCCACTATGTGTGTGTACATGGGCATGAGAGCTGGACCACGGGAAACATCCCCACCAGCACTCAAATCCTTAGGGACAAAAGCCTGGGGTAAGATAAGTAGATGTGATCTGGCCACATGGGTACCAGAGCAACCCCTCACACCAGCAAAGTCTTTCAGAGCTAAACTGCTCCCTGGCGTAAATGCAAAGCCAGTGATGTGAAATGTATAAGCAAACTGACCTCCGGAGTAGATCAGCACCTATACTTCTGCAGTCAAACATGCTCCTCAACGCAGCTTGATGGAGGTGCAGGATGGAAGGCCAGAATCGGTGCCAGCCCTCCATTTCCCACAGCTTCCCTCCCTGCTGCTCCAGCCTGCATGCCAGACAAGTGCTTTATTGCTTTTTCCCCTGCCCTTTGCCTTTCTCAGACATCAACAACTTGTTTTGTCTCTTCCTTATGGGGAATAAAAAGGAGCAGCGGGGTGGCACTGCCACGCTCCCCGCAGCAGAGCTCCCCACTGCAGCCAGCGCTGCGGGGTGGCTGCTGCCATCACTGCATTTCACCCCAAGCCCACGTTGCTTTAACTGTCCGTAGCCCAGGTAGGAAAACCACAATGGAAAATTCTCCAGTTATTTCATAGTGATTTGTTTTAAAATCTGAGGCACTGGTGCCAGTTTTGGGAATGAGACTCACAGGCCCCCCTAGCCTCCCACTTCTCGCCCTCAGCAGCCACAGGGCTCCTGCTGTGACCAAGAGAATCATTTCTCCATTGAGAGCATCCAGCTTGCTCCACCTCCTTCAGGAAAGACATGTTTTCCAGCACAGCTGGAGGAGGGGAGAGCCCTGTTCCATCAGGGCACCTCCAGCATATCAAAGACAGTGTCTGCAAAGGGCCGGACCTTCAGAAAAAGGAAAAAATCCTGGCAGGCCCCACAGAAGTGAAGTGGGTCCCATGATCAACGGGGAGAGACACAAACCAAGACAACAGGAAAAACCAGCCAGAAACAGGATTCCAAAATCAGAGACGGGATTGCTCTGGAAGCACCCGTGGCTAAAAATCAGGATTATGAACTACTAAAGTGGCTTTTTTTACATTTCCTTTTAAGGATTTAGTTCCCCTTATTTAAAAATAAGGATTAACTCCTAATTTGAGCCAGAGCCTATAGCCCTACCTAACAACAGAGCTGGAAAGGACTGCTGTTTATCCGTGATTCAGCTGTTTACAGCACGGCATGTTAAAGCAATTAAGTGTCCTTAAAGATAAAATACTCCTGCACAGAACACCATTAGATACATTTGAGCATGCAGTGTCAGCAAGCAAAACAGTATCTTTGACTCAGTGCTCTAAAAAAGTTTGGGTCTGGGTAATAACTTTTCTTTAATAATGCAAATTATAGAAAATAATGAGAACATTTGCATGCTTCTTCGACAAAGAGGGGCATTTCAAAGTCTCAGGGAGCAACCCAGGCAATAAGAAATGTTCTTGTTCTCATGTGTCAGACTGCCTTGCTTTTTCCTCTTTCCTGCTGACCGAAGTGTTTCATGTTGGAAATGCTAATCATGCTTGTGTTTGCCATAGCTCACCCTCTTGTTCTTATTGTCTATAGAAACCTGCAATTCAACCAAATCACCGTCAACTGCGGTATTCACCACAGCACATCTATATGCCCACACATGTTTTACCCAGGCACTCCTCCGCACATCCACATGCATGAATCATCCTAGAATTCAAGGAGATGGGCAAAGCCTGAAACCTCCGAAGTGCTAAGCTAAAGAGGATGAATCCTCTCGTTTTTCTCTCTGCTGCCAAGTTCTTAGCTTTATGCTTCCATCCAATCATCAGATTAAAATCCCTGGTTTTCGCAAACTTTGAAATTGAGCTTATTCGAGAGTCACAAGATTAGAAGCCAAGGGTGCCTTCCACTGAGGCACAGGAACTGCCTGGACAGGCTAAACAGTCATTAAGAAGACTTGAAAACAAAGAGAGAAAATATTTTTCAAGGTCCAGACAGGAATGTAAAACAACTGAAATAATAATATTTAAGTAAGACAATTAGTAGCCCTAAACCAGTCCAAGAACACTGCTCTGGGCTAGCACAAGCCATCTGAGAAAGCCCTTTCAACCAACATATATGGATGTGCTGGTTTTGGCTGTGGTAGAGTTAACTTTCTTCACAGTGGCTAGTATGGGGCTGTGTTTTGGATTTGTGCTGAAAGCAGGGTGGATAATATAGTGACATTTTTGTTATTGCTGAGCAGGGCTTACACAGAGCCAAGGCCTCTTCTGCTTTTTGTACTGCCATGCTGGGGAAAGCTGGGGGTGCATGGGAAGTTGGGAGGAGACACAGCCAGGACAGGTGACCCAAATTGACCAAAGACATATTCCATACCACATGACATCATGCTCAAGATAAAAACCTGGGGGGGGCAAGAGGATAGAAGGGGGGACATTTGGAGTGATGACGTGTCTTGCCAAGTCACTGTTACGTGTGATGGGGCCCTGCTCTCCCAGAGACAGCTGAATACCTGCCTGCCCATGGGAAGCAGTGAATTAATTCCTTGTTTTGCTTTGCTTATATGCTTTCCCTGTTGAACTGGCTTTTGCTTTCCCTGTTGAACTGTCTTTACCACAACCCACAACTGTCTTTATCTCAACCCTATCTCAACTAGCTTTTACCCTTCTGATTCTCTTCCTGATCCTGCTGGTGGAGGAGTGAGCAAACAGCTGTGAGGTGCTTGGCTGCTGGGTGGGGTTAAAGCAGGACAATGGAAAATGATGATAAAATCTGGCATAAGGTTTCCTAGTACCCACACATGACATCTCCACACCACAAAGATGTCACCAAGTACACACTGAAATTTGTGCAAAAAATTTCTAATAGGCTAACTTTGACTGGTACTGATCCCTCTCCTGCTCTTCTGAACAGCTCATATGCCCAAACATGCCTGCTACCTTTTCAGGTATCCTGGGGTCCTCTGCCTAGCTTCCAGCTGCTGCACCTCCAAAAGGGTGCACATGTCCATTGTGTCCTGAACCACAACTACCAGGCCTGGGAAGATGCCTTGGATGCATCTTGTCTGCTTGGATTGCCTGGATCCCTCTCCTGGGGTCCTCAGGGTCCTGACAAGGAAGCAAGACTGTGTAGGAACCTTCAAACCCAGCTGGTGCTGTGCTTTGGCTGTCCGGAGGGTAACAGCTTAGCTGTGATTGACACGTGATACCCACATTAAAACAGCACAGGGGCTCTGAGAAACCTTCCCTTTCAATTATATCTGTGGAAACTAGAATGATGTTGGGATGACGAATGCCTGAAGAAAATATAAATTTGGGATTGTTTTCCAGTCACAACACCCCATCACTGCCTCAGGATTTACAAGCCAGGTAGTTCATTCACACTTACACTACTTGTACACAAGATCCCAAAAAAATTACTGTTTGTTTTTAAATAATCTCACTGTATTTTTCCGAGTGACCCTTATGATAAGGTAGGATGTGAAGGTTTTTGAAAATGCTGTTGAAAAACTTAAAATTTCATCTGTAAATGGAAAAGAAACAATGAGCAAGAAATAAAGACACTGTTTCTTCCATTTAACCCATGCTATTTATTTACAATAGAAAGCTCTGCATTACCTGCTAACTCTGGCTGTATTGCAGGGCAGAAAAAATGAATGGATAGCACTTTCTAGACCTAAAATAATGACAATGATGAGCTCAGAAGACAGTGTGGGAAATGACTTCTAGGCAAAGTCCCGATTCACTTTGTTACACAAAGGAAAAAACCACAGAAAAACTAAAACTCTATTACATTTTCCCTAATCTACACTAAACTTTTTACCGGATAATAGGGTCTTCAAAATGATACTAAAACATCTTTTGAATGAGAGGTCACTTGCCTGTATGTAGAGCTATCTGAATGCATTTATGCTGATGTAATATGTGCTCTCCCACTACAGAGGAAAGGTTGCATTGAGGAAAAGCACTTACCAAGATTAAATTTACATTTTCTGAAATTGTCAAAAAGTGCTTTTCATGAAGAACAACTGCAGAAGCCACACTCACATTTGGCAATGTCGCAAAAAGCACTTTCCAAAATAGGCTTTACTACTCCTGAATGTGACAGAGCTAGGACATCCACAAAAGGACTGATTTACACTTTTTAAAGAAATGTGTTGATGTCTTTGAGATTAAAAACAATATCAAAATTAATTCAGAATATAACTTAAATGATGGAAAGGTTCACAGACTGAACTGCACACTTAGCTACATCTCAGACTCAGGACCTTTATATGCATGTATATACGCCTGTATATTAGCAAGTACAAAACACCTTTACTACTTTTATGTAGCGCTCAACACAGTAAAAATACATTTCATACATGTAAGCTTGCACTTTTACATTAGAAACGTGTCCATGTTATACACTGGGGACCCACATGAAAGAAATTCCTGAGACTGAAGGAAAAAGGGTTCCCAATTTATATGAGCCACATCTTTCTCTGAACACAGAAGACCAAAAAATAAAACAATTCCAGTAAGGCTCAGCAGCCATCTCTGCTGTTTCAAGAATCTGCACATTGAACTAGAACCAAATCCTGCCAAGCCTGATGATCCAACAGCCCTAAAGGACTTCAGGCATTAACATCTCTCTTCCTCTCTCCTTCAGTGCACACATCTGAGGTGAGGGTTACATTCTCATTTTGAATACAGGGGAAATTCATACCTACAGCAGCACTCATCAACAAAAAAAAGACACTCTCAAGTTTAAGAGGGAAGTTAGTTTTGCAGACAACACTAGCAATGTCATTTGCCAAATGGGTTGTTGCCACTCAAAATTTCTGACCACATGAAGAGAGTTCTCGGACAAATTAATCCTTCCTGGTCTGTGCTCTGAAATATCAACAATTGGTCCAAGTTACATTCTGCCCTGAACCTTTTCCGGTGTCCTATGAGAAATGAGTCTGGTATGTTCAGTCCAGTTGCCAGAGAGCTAATGTTTCTGCACCACAAAAATTATAACCTTGGTTATTGTTCCCTCTTGCTGGCAATTCTAAGCAGAGATCTCAAAGACTGAATATGCTTCAAGCCAGAAATGACTAAATCTTGGAAAAGGCCAATTTTCAATGGCAGGGGCACTGCTGTTAACATCAACCGACCCAAGATTTCGCTTCATGAGAGGAGGAACCCCACACTCAAGTCGAAAGAAAGACCAAAGGAGTTTTACTGTACTGCTGCTGTTCCAGGACTACACATGCTTCCTAGAAATGTCAATAATTTTCTATTATTGAAAAGAATCTAAAAGACATGACTTAAAAGCACTCTCATTTTGATTAATTTCTGCCACTTGTAGGCAGAACTCATTAAACATTTAGACTAGAAATAGGTAATTTGGGTAGATTATCATCACATTTGCAGAGGCCTAGCAAACAATGTGCTGCTTCATTTTCAATTGTTACACTTTTTGGCTAGAAATCTTTTCAAAAAGGGTAAAAAACTGGTGTGCTAGATCACCGATAACTTGGTTCACTGAGACGGTTTTATTCTTTTCCTCTGATTTTTTAAAGCAATGAAGATAGTCTCCTGTGTCACTTTATGAACTACATCACTTCAGTGCCAAAATCAACATCAACAAACAAAAAGACCAAGGTAGTGTATTTGTTTCTACACATATGCATATATGTGTGTAGATAGAGATATATACATCATGCAAGAATACAGCAGAGCATTCTCATGAGAGAGCTCTAAAAAAATGATTCCCCAAACATTCTTTCTTGGCCAAATTCAATTTCCCTTGATGAATATTCCATAAAATGTGGTGGATTTTTTCCTTTGCTCTCAAGGCAGAAAAGAATCAAAGTTATTAAAGAATTAGAAGAGCCTCCTCCTGACTCACAATAAAAGCTGATCATTCCCACAGACTTTCCTACTTGCAAACAGCATCCTGCTCTTTCTGGCCTGCATGAAACTCCATCTTCAGCAAGGAACCAACACTGACCTCCAGTATTAGTTGGTGGATAGTAACACTTCAATGCAATGGAAAAGGAAAGCAGAGCATTCCTAACGGAGGAGATGAAACCTACTGTGCCCAGTGACAGTGGCCCAGGGCTGGAAGTATGATATGTTGGAGTACAACCACTGGGTGGGTGACCTCCCTTCTCCCCTTCCTTCTCCTTCCCTGAAGAGCCAGCATGCCACAGAAATCAAGGCTGACCAGCTCAGGTTTATTCTGCTATTCAAATAAAACCCTTAGCAGCGGCCAAAATGAAAGAAAATTCAGGAAGTGGTATTATCACAAAAGCTGCTCATCTGTTGAGCTCATATGAAACAAATGAGTAGAAAAGCAGCATTTGTGGGTCAGTGTTGTATCCTTCCTCCAGGCTTACGATCATGCACAGTGAAAGTGATTCAAAATCATGCCAAACATGGGCTACCCACAGATGCTCTCACCACTCCAAAACTGCTTGCACACATGACCCCCTCAAGAGTGTAGTCTAGCCTGTATTAACCCCATCTTGCCTCTGCCTAAAAGCACTAAATTAAGGTTCCCTGCATCCTTCACAAGCCTGAAAACACTATTAGCCATTTCAGGAAGAATTAACACTCCATGGACACTCATAACTGTAATACTCATAACTATGGAACAGGAGACATGAGAAGATTGAGCCCAAACAATTTAACTGCTCTACAGTCTGCAATGCTGCATGTAACTGAGAAGTCAGACCCTAAACCTCTGCCACCAACTCAAAACAAAAATTCCTTCTCTGTTATGGAAATAATGGTTGATTTATAGTTAGAGAAAATAAAGTTGGCAAGTTTAGTAACTCCTCCAAGGTCACAGGAAGTCAGCGGCTGGGCAGGAACCAGCTGGTGGAACCCAAACCTCTCTCCACTCCCAGTTAACAACGAATTCACCAACTTCAGTGAGCACACACGGGGCTTGAACTCTCTTCTCCCAAAGCCAGCTAGTCATAACATATTCCCTCCCCCAGAAAAACAAAAAATACACGTTTTGGACAATTTCCTTCCTGCAAGCTCACTACAATGACTGCAAAAGAGCAAAAGTGGGGATTAAAAAATCCTCCCAAAACCAGTATTAAAGATTAAGATAATTTTTAAATACTGAAAGATTGGGAGCAGTTGGTGGTTTGGTAAAACAAGGCAGAAACCCCAAACTACTGCTGCTGAAGGGCTTCAGTGGGATCCAGGCAGCTCAAAACTTAAACACAACTCATTACTTAAACACTTAATCCTGGAATTATTTAAAACTCACGCGCATGGATATATTATGCTTTCCAAAAAAAAAATCTGGAAAACCTCTTGGCAAAGGGTGATTCCCTTGTTTCCTATTTGTGCCCGCCTAAGAGAATGAGACAGACGATAATAGCTGCCTCCCTGCAAACAAGTGCTGCTGGGAATGCTGGAAACATCCAGTGACCAGAAGTTAATTTTTTATTAATTAGAGCACAAAGCATCCTGGCTTATCCCTCATTAGGCATCTCCAGGCAGTTTGGCTTGGCTAAGTAGAGAGTCGAGGGAGGCAACAGGCACCCTGTGACAAGGCTGTCACAGAGAAAGCTGATCACTCCTGCTCCAGGAAAGCTTCTTCAATCAGGACACGGCAAGTTTGATCAACAGCGGTTTCTCAGGCTGGATAAAGGTGATCCCAGTGCATTGCTTGCTTTGTTGTCTGACAAGGCTCCTGAAATCTGAGCCTGCAGCAACAAATCCCATCCATTTCATCCAGGCTGGGTTTTTTTTAAACAGGTGGGGAGGGACAAAGCACCAGGGAAGGCAGGCAGGGAAAATCATCAAAAAAGCAAGCAAAGGGAGAAGAGAGTGAGAGTGGGTATAGTGGATTCATATATTTAAATATAATCCTATTATGTCTGATAGGCCAAAGCAAAGGGTCTCAATTTGAAGTTTAAAAACAGATAAGACTGTGGAAATGAACTCTGTGGGGTAGGTACACCTTGAAATATACAGCACCAGGAATTACCAAACTTGATTATTTTTTTCCTCATGGCAAAAAAAGATTCCACAAGCATGGAAAATTTAACCCCTCTAGATCATCCCCACATCCTGGGAAGTCAGCTGAACATCTCCAGATGGGCCTGAGAAAGGACATACAGTGCCTGCATGTACATCACTGTGCATCCTTTCCCTATGATATGCTGCAGACAAGGAATGCTGCTTTCCCCATGACGAGCCGTGGGGAGGTGTGTGTCTGTCCCCATGCACATGCTCACATGCCAGAGTTTCTTCTTTTTCATTTATTCTTCTCATCTTTCATTTCTTATTCTCCTGGGAAGACATCTCAGACAGTGTCTGGCCTTACCCAGAGATAAACCTCCTTGTTCTTGTCAAAAGCAGAGTCGGGAGAATGGCAGCACAGGCAGCGCGCTATTTTAACTCTTCCTCATAAAAAGGGATGAAGAATGGCAGCACAGCATTAGCGCTTGCACAGGTTACACACAGCCCACCAACACCGTCCACACCTTTCTGGATCAGCTGGCATTTTATTTAAGTGTCAGCCGAAACATTCTTATTTGCAACTCCTAACAGTGGAATATTAAAAATGATACTTGCAAAATGGACATCATATCAAATTAAGGACAGTTTAAAAATTGAAATCAATCAACAATTTTAAATTGACTCTTCATCAAGCTCAGGGTTACTACCTACTGCTGGTTTTGCTAGGCACAGGCAGTTTTGTTCCTAACCCTCCTTTGCAATTACTGTGTTTTGGATTCAGCTGCATTGCATCTGCCTGAAGATCAAAACATGTTTTTAAAAAAATTGCAAAACCCTGAATTAAGTAAATAAATATATAAAGCTGAGGTTGGAACTATCTAGGAAATACACCCCAGAGTGAAGTTAACCAGTACAAGAATTAGAAATAAAGCTGATCTCTAGATTCAGATTTCTTTTAAATTGGAAGTATTTTCAAAGTTTCTGGGAAGCTGAGCCACTGGGATGCAAAACCAATTATCTATTTCTTTAAATTACTTTAAAAGGTAACTTTATACATCAGAGTCCATGACTGTTTAAGTATTTCCAGAAAATTTGCTGAAAACTCATCAGTATGCCTCTTATATGCTGTACTGTAGCCCAATACAGAGGCAATAGCCATAGGTACCACATTTGCATTTTTATGCAGACATTTACATGAATAAATGAAGTGTTTTGTATGTCTGGATTCCCATTTAGGCACAAATCCCTGTTTCCAAGAGCACATTTTCAGGAGCATGCTGAAAACAGAGCCCTTAAACAATGTCTTGCTGCAGCGGCCTTCCCCCAATGTGGCAGTGAGCTTGCAATTTTAAACTCATTTTTCCTCTGTATCTCCAGAGCTCTGCAAGACCCTTTGAGGATTTTAAACCCCTACAAGCATGTCTGTTTACCATGGCAATGCTACAGCTGACAACAAATTCATTCCCTTGCAAATGATCCTCTTGGCACCACATTTTGGAATTTGCTCCACCATTTCCAGAGAAGGTACATCGAGACCTAGAGAAACAACTAGTCACACACATCCTGAGCATTTTTAGCTCACTGGAAATTTAAGCATTTTAAAATAATTGAAATGGGGGGGAGGAAATGGACCGTGGGAAAAAAGTGATTAACCAAAATATTCAGACTCCCTGCAGGAAGGCTCACTTCAATCACAGCTTCTCCCAGATAGATGGTGATGAGGAATTGCCAGGGACTTCACACCCTAATCAGTCTCTGGGGAAGCCTGCTCCCACAGCAACAGACATGGGCTCTGGTCCTGGGTCTGCTCTGAATTTCCTGTGGGACTGGGAGTTATTTAAAATTTGTAGTGCTTCAGCATTTCACCAATTCATCAGTGGGTCAAATCACAGTTTAACACCAGTTTCAGTTTCTAAAAGGAATGTATCCAGTTCAGAAGTCGGTTGTACTCGCCCTACTCACTATGAGACAAAAGGATAAAGAAATCCCCCATGCCATTATTAAACAAAACAAATATCCACAACATCCCTTGCTGTAGAAATGCCTTTTGCTAAATCCTGTGAAATGCTATGACGAGCTATTTGTTTCTATCCCCAAAGAATTCCCCTTAAAAACTCTGCAGTTCAGTTGCAAAGTGTTTATTTCATGCCTTCAGAAAGCTGGATTTTCTGAAGGACACTGCAACATTCACTGTCCTCAAACCTCACAGTACTGCATCTGGAAGCATGGCTGGGGGAGTGTGGGGCTGGAGCCCACGAAACCCAAGCACAGCTTGGAAAGAAACCGAAACTCCATGATTCCCTTAGCGCACATGTGTTTTGCTCTTCAAGTTGAATCCCCTGCTTGCCGTTTCTGAGGTTAAAGCTAAAAAAACTTATAAAATGTCTAAGTCATTCCTTTTATTTTAAAGGCTCAGACTTGAAACTATTTGGCGAACTGCTTTCACGCATGAAAACACCAGATGAATCATTATTTTTATCAAATTCTGTATTTAAGGTAAAAATCCCCTATTGGAATAGAAGACTGCAGAAAGGCTGGTTTTGTAGATACAGCAGCAGAGGGTAATACTACTACTCTGCCATGAAAAGACACCACAAAGTACTTGGACCCACACCTTGAAGTTCCTCTCTGTAACAGCTCCTCATTTGAAGATGGTACTCAAGGTGTGCCCACTGAAAGGTCCTGCTCTACCACTGGAGCTTCAAGGCTTGGGTTTCCATCCCATAAAATAACCCAAGGGCAAAGTTTCCAAAACTGTTTAATATCTAAGTCCTTGGTTTTTCCCCAAGGAGACTCGTAGAGTGCTTCATCTCCAGCCTGGCCTGCCTGCAGCTCATCATCAGCTTTTTTTTTTCCTTCCTCCTGCTGTGCTCTGAGCTGGATGGAGGATAACTGAAAAAACAGCTCAGATATTGCTTGCATGGTACAGCACTATCATCACATTCTCACACCTCCTCTGTCAGGTATGGCAGAGCATACCCTCAAGCTCAGATGAGGCGAATGCAGTGAAGGACATGCTGCCAGTGTCCAACAGGCTCCAACGCTACGACAGCAGCCACAGATGGGAGCATGTCTCAGCAGTGATGAAGGGGGCATTTCAATCTTGTTAGTTCAATCACATTAAGCTTAACAAAAATGAAAAACACGCCTTCTGTCCATCAAACAAAGGTGTCAGACAAGCTGAAGCTGCTGCCTCAGCTCTTTTAGTTACTCTTGTTAGAGTGTGTGTACAGTAAGTCTGGACTCCTCTCTCTACACCTTCAGTGCCCACATGTGATACCTGAACCACCTCTCTTTTTCCTGTCATTAAAATGGGCAGAGGAGCCTTCAATACCTTACTGGGTTATGATGCAATTTGAATGCTGTTTGCAACATGTGATGAATTTCTGGAGGAATGCAGCACTTCCATTAACTACTCTGTAACTGAAAGCTGCACAACTTGAAAGCTGTTTTCCTACTTGGCTCTTCGGTGGAGTGGAAATTTCTGTAACAAAGGTAAAATCATCAACCACACCAGGAGCTACTGTAATGCAGACTTGTGCTGTGGCTTTTTGAGCCTAATTCCAGTGGTCCTTACATGGGGTGCCAGGACAAAATCTGCATGACCAGGAAAGAGAACTAGAAATGTAGAGAGGAGCCTGTGACCCTGCTGCCACCGCCTTCCAGTCTCCTTCACGCCTGGACTATGCAAAAAGCCTGAGACTCTTATTTCCCTGCAAAGTAGCTGGAAGAAACATCAGCACTGCATGACCACCTGTGTGGGGCAGTAGGTAAGTGGGTTTCCTGTCCAGGGGAGTCCAAAAGCTCAAGCTGTACCCCAAAGTCTGGATGAAGTGTTTCACCTGGCTAAAGACCATGGTCAGTAAAATGTTGTGCAGCACTACATTGCTAACACAAAAAATAGGTATGCTATTAAATGTGCCAATAATAAGTTGAAAACACAGTTATTCTGGAAAACAATTAAGGCTTATGAAATGCTCCAACGATTTGTAGACCCAGTAATGCCAAGCCCTTTTAAGCCCTTTCTTAAAAAACATCTCCTCTCACACAGTAAAACAGGAAGCAGTGCCTTCAGACACTTGGTGTTAGCCACCAGGAGGCAGGCAAATCTAAACAAGTTCACGTAGGCGCAGAATTAAACCTGACAGCCGTGCCACTCCTCGGCAAGCAAACAATATGACCAAAGGGAAGCAGTGAAACGTCCCCCATTCGTAAAGCCAAGCTTAATTGTAAGCAAAAAATCCTTCCCAAAGAAAGCTATTGAGAACTGATGGAAACCAATGACACGGCCTATCATTGCAGGGGGCATCGTGCTTTTCCTGGTGCCTCTGCTCCTGGGGCAGTTTGTGGCCGGTGGCCCTTAGATACTGTGTGAACTTGCTGAGCAAAGCCCCAGTGAAAAAGGACACACTGGCTCCACTGTCCCAGCACAGCCGGGAACACAAAAGAGGAAGAAGCCAGCCTGCTCCATATTCTCCAGGACTTCCTGCAGAAGTGGGCTACTGCTAAGGGATGACCTGCAAGCGTGAATACCCAAAAAATCTTTTAAAATGTCTATGTGTAATTAGGAAAATGCCGTGAACTATGGTATGTAAATTACAGGTATCTCTACAGACTGTGAGAAGGCATTTCAAGGTAGCTGAATTATCTTGACACAAAGAAGTTATTTATACATAAATTACAGTAACTTTGCCAATGCTAACGAGGCTATCATTTCCCCCTGTGATTTATCGTGATCTTGTAATGCAAAAGCTTCATTTCCCTGTCACTAGAGCAGTGGTGGGATTGGTAACACCATGAGTGCTTTCCTTGCCAAAGGTGGTGGCGAATGCTGGGTGCATTTGCAGGTTACGGTGGTCCCACTAGCCACTGCCAACCCAGGGAGGCCACCCCACACACCTGCACCAGCCCCTGACCCACTGACCGCTGGGGCGGTCACAGCTGTGGGATGCCCGCCCTCATCGAGCAACTGGCTTGGAGGAAATGGCATTGACAGACCAAAATAAAAAAGACCATGTTTAAAGCTGAAAGATGAGTAGGACAATTAAAAGTTAATTCTTTCATAACAACTGCATGAAGAATTAGCATCGTTAGGGCATTTGCTTTAATAAATAAGGCACTTTTTTACTCACCCTCTAGACCAGTTGTCACCAACAGGGCTCCATCCTACCAGGTTTGCTCTGACCACCACCAAGCTGCCTCCAAGCTAAGCAAGGGGAGGGAAGGAGATGAGATGTCCCCCAGTACAAGGCATAGCTTGGCTATGATTCAGAGGTGCAGCCACAGATCCTGTCCCAAGAGGGGCTCTCCAGTTGCACCCTTCCTTTCATCCCTGCAAAAACACTCTGGCTTTCCTTCCCAGACACAGCTCCCACTCAGGCATGAATCTGTACAAATGCAACCTTGGTCCTTCTGATTTTTTTCATCTGTTTATGAGGCAGTAAAAAGATATTTATCTCAATTTCAAAGCAACAGTCATCCTGTGTGAGCCTAAAATTTCCAACGTGGCAGTGTGCTGGCTCTTGGTGAAGGGTACAAACTTAGCCAAAATTATGGGAGTCAGGGTGAAGTCTGTATTTATGCTAAGCTGGAACTCAGATTTGTTTAATTAAATTACCTGATGGGGAAGTACTGGAACCAAGTAACAGCAATTAGTTGAAGTACTGAGTTTTCTCCAGCTGGACCTTGACACAGAGTAAAACCGGGCAAAAGGATCACAATAACCCAAATGTGCACTTGCAGTTAAAGACCAGCCTCACACCTGCCCAGCCTGCATCATCCCTTTGCCAACACTCTGCCCCTAAACAGCCCACCTAGAACAGAGAGACAGGGATCGAGGGAAGCCTGGATCCATCCCACAGTGCAGGATCAGCTCCAACGGCAGCAAACCTTTTGGGAGAGGGGAGTCTCTGACATCCATGGCCACCACGCTGCTCAGCCAGCAGCCCTCTCCCAGGTGAAGGCCACTCATCCAGCAGCGAAACAAGGAGGGTAAGACCAAAAGAAGAATTTTCTCTAACCTGTGAAAAGTGCCTCCCTAAACATCCATGTAAACTCTTCAGTTTCCAATCTTTCTCCATATTTAATAAAAAAAAATAGTTTGCTGCTACGTTGGCAATTTAAAAAGTCCCTTAAATCCCCATAAAAAAGCAAAATGATCCCTCATGCTCAGCAGGGCCGTCCTGCTGAAGAAGATAATCCACTTAGGAACAACTGCAACTGTTCTTGGAAAGAAAACAGAAGTCTCCTTTAGGGATTTCTACCTCATTCTCAAAACTCCTAAGTTTTAGCAACAAGGCTGCTACCCCTCTTTTTTGTTGCAGGACCCAGGAGTCTTGCTTTTACGTGAAGAAAAAAGGAGACGGAAATGACAAAGTGGAAAGAGCCCCCCTCAGTTCAAAGAGAACAATTAATTTTGATTTTCTGTAAGTGTAAAAGAAAGCAGGCACATTACTTTATACTTTTATGTCTTTGAACTGTGACCAGGCATTGTAGATGCTAAGGCCTGCTACTAGCAACAAACATGGACAAGAAAGAGGACTCATTTTACCCAGGAGGGTTGGCTGCTTTTCTAGTGGTACTTAGGAAGCCACTCTTGACCAGAAGCTCACCAGGGTATTTCTTGGCTGGCAAGGCTGCTGCAAATTGAACTGGAATAATGCTAAATGAGGGGGAATCCCTTTGGTTGCATTGCTAACAGAAGCTAAAAGAAAATTATCTATTTACACCTTCGTGCAACATCCTCTCAAATCATCTGAGCACAAAGGTAATCAGCATTTGCCAGCAATTGCTGTGTTGCATGGCTCATGGCAACCTCACACTGGCCTCATGGGTTATATCATACGCTTCAGAGAAAAAACAATTATCACCGCAAGTCTAAACAAGTCGAATAAATAGGATATGTGACCAAGCTGTCCAGCAGGTTTATGAAAGCAGAGTAATTGTTACTGTCAGACCTTGGAGGCATAGGAAAAGAGGACAAAAACGCACAGAGGTAATTTGATACACAACATTTCGTATATGCAAAGCAGAGTGATGGTGAATGATTAAAGCAGCAAACACCTCTAGCCAGTACATGAGCTGCAAACCATGTATCTTCCTATTTTGCTGGTTTGTACCCTTCATGAGCTATTATGACAGGAACTTTTGAAAAGAGCTGACTCTCCAAAGCAACAATTGTGGTGGGCCAGCTTACATAAATATTGGGACTTAACATTTATCTTTCCGATGCACGTAGCGACGAGAATCCCCATCCCACAGCACCACAGCGCTTGAGAGACAAGAATTAAGGGGGAAATAATGTGAAGAAGTGGGTCAGATAAGAGATAAGCGGAGGACAGCACACATTTCATGCACGCACAGTAGGCACAGGACAGGGCAGGAGATCTAGACTGCCAGGCTCCTTTCCAGCTCTGCCCTTCCAGTTCCCTTTGGGGTGGTGAAAAACCTGTCAGTTGCCTCCTCTGTGGGCTAGCTTGCACATCCATAAAATGGAAACAAAGGTACCCATGTCCTTTGTAAAATTCTTTGAGATTTATAACTCTGTACTCTGCAAGATTTCTACTTTGCTATGCATAAGCGCCACATGCGCAGTTTAGAAAGGGTTTTCTGAAATGAATTGTTCCTGTTCTTATTAGTACAATCCATGTAGGGTGGGGAATGACTAATTAGATTACAGCCTTTCAGAAAAAGACCTGGTGATTACAGTGAATCATATATGCAGTGTAAGCCAGGATATCTTCTCAAGTTAAAAAAAAAATCAAACAAAAAAAACAACCGACAGAAAGTAAAACCCTAAATGCTGCCCAGTCTGGAAAGCAGAGACAGGAGCACAGGCTGCAAGATGCATGAAGTCATCTTTCCACTGCTGTCAACAGCTTGCGTGGCCCCAGCTGACAGAGCAGAGGTGACGTGCCTCCAGAAATATGTAGGGCAATTGAGTTTCTAGAAAAAGCCCAAGTGAGGCCACGTTGTGCAGCAGGGGAACAGGAAAAGTCCTTGAACTGGACAGCCCTGCAGTTTCGTGCTGCTGGTCTGGCTGTGGGTTATACCACCGAGGTGGCCAAGAGGATGCAGTTGGGATTAGCCAGCCCAGTACTGCTGCACAACTGACTGGGAGGACATTTGGCTGCCCTAGCAGTGAACAGCCAGGGAAACACCTGAAGCTACAGGTGTCAGCCCACCCAAGACAGCCCTCAGGGCTCTGGAAATAAAGGTGTATGCCAGGGATGGCAAGCTCCTGCTGAAGCTGTGATGCTAAAAAGGAACTGTAAAAGGCAAAGTCATGAGCTCTCTCCTACCCCTCCACATTTCCTGTTTGGCCTTAGCATGGATCCCGTTTCCAGTAAGGTAAGAGAATGGCCTTAAAGGCTCTGCAGGTAAAACACTTTGGGTCAAAACACTTTCCTACACTTCCAGGAGACCTGCTGTATAAAGCAGCGAAGAGAAGATGTGGGTCCCTCTCCAACTTGTTCCGTGCTTTGGTCTCCTCCCTCCCCTGCTCCCAGCAGTATTTCCTTGGGCTCAGCTGGAAGGATTGTAAATAGAAGCAGGTCGGGATGTGTAAGCTATTCAATATTTGCACCGAAAGAGGTCAGGTGCCTAGGGAACCAAAAGGCCCATTTTCCTCCTGGAAAAGGAGCATTAGCACTTTCTTAACAAGACTGTGCCCAGTTAAATTTAGCGACCGGCACACATATTGCACAAGGTCATGCTGGCTTTGCAGAAGCCTATCTAACTTTGACATCGTCGCACCTCATTTCTTTTTCGTATATTTGCGATAAACTAATTTGTCATTCATGCTTGAACATCTATCCTCTGAGTCATGTCTGGGCACAAGGGTTTTTTAAGACTGGCGTCTGGGGGCATGAACAAAAAGGCCATTAATGGCAGTGGAGGCTACGGACAGTAAGAGGTTTAACTCACCCAGTTTATGAAAGTAATTTGTTTTCAGGTTATTGGCGGTGATGGTGGATATCAGAGTCACATTGCAAATAACAAGAAAGAAAAAAATCAGAGACTCGAGAACCGGGCTAAAAACAACACCGTAAATGAATAACTGTGGAAAACATTACTGAAAAATATTGTATATCCTCTTTCCCAGAACAGATTAACCCATGAAAAAGAGACCAGGTCTGGAGACTAGTTCTCCTACAGACTCTTTTTCTCATTTCACCATTGTTTCTTAATACTTCATATTCACCAAGTGCAATATTAGATTATGACTGGCATTTCTCTTATGTGGCTTATATTAGAGGGGGGCCCAAGCAAGAGCCAGCTGGAAGAAAAAAGGGAAAATATTTCCAAAAATTTTTCATTAAAAAAGTATCTGCTATGAAATCCACATCTGGATTTTGCTGCTGAGACTTATCTCTAGCTTACTTATTTCATTCTCTTCTATTATTTTTGCATATCTACTATTGAGTTTTCTTTATGTATATACCATTATGTATACTCAGGTTCCCAGATAATCTTGCAGCCAATAAAATTCTTTTCCATCTAAAACCAAATTATTGACCCCAGTCACCTCCAGCCCCGCTCTGAGTATAATGCCTACCCCATTTTCAAGTCATCAGTTAAGATGGATGCTGGATTACACTCCACTTGGGTTTTTCAGCCTTTCTACGTGCTGTTGAGTGGATAACCTGTTTCTTAGCAATTGTGTCATTTTACAAATGAGCAAAAAGAAATAAAACGTTTACATACAAGTTAATTTTCCCCCCAAATTTTAAGGTGTTTTATGCTAAGTTACATAACCTAACACTTTGGAATGGACAGTACCATATCAACATTTAATCATACATATGAGACTACTATGTACACATACACACTTATATATTATTTATATGGCCATATATAACTCTAATTAAATGAATGAGTTTCAGCAGTATCACTTAAACAATATTACCAGGTTTTTGTGAATTGTTTTCCCCTGAATTTTCCATGAGACTCACAGTGATTGAAAACAACTGCACCACCAAGGTCTCCTTGTTAATGGATGTGTCAAAATCCCAGAGGTAATAGTAGTGACTGCAGCTCCACATGTTACACTGCATTTCTCATCCATTTCACAGCACAGAGCTGAAGTTATTTTTTAAGCCATATGGTTTTGCTATACTTGCAACCTACAGCTAACACTATACTTTTAAGTGCATGAGTAGGTATTTACATACATAGAATACAAAACTCAATCTCCCAATACTCATTAATATATGTATCTTTGCACACACATGCGAGATTTATGTAAAATGGATGCACTTAAGAAGCCCCTTCTGATCCTTGAGATATTGGCACCTCCAGTAATATGCTCCATCTTTGAGCGGATGCAGGTATCTCTCCATTCCCTGCTCCTTCCACATACTACTGCAAGGCATAAACCAGTCTATATAAGCATTATGTATTTATAATATATGGTACATTTATACCCAGAGAAGTACTCCCCATGCATCCATTTTGAACAGCCTGTGCATAGATTGCTGCATACATCACTGGTGCAATCTCGTAAATCAGTCCCCCCTAAATTGAATCTCCACTGCCACAAGCATCTTGTATGAAGATGTTATAACTCAGTAACAGTACAATAACCACCTCTCATGACCTACTAAAAATTGCATGCCCCCATTTGTGACCCTACTGCCTTAAAAGTCGATGGTGCACAAAGTTGCCATGCTCAGTAGTACACTTGTGCTTGGAGATGAGCAGCCAAGATGTAACTGGTACCTAACCAAAACTAGCATATGCTCAGACACAACCAGCACTGGTACCTCCCTAGGTGATCTTCCATTACTTGAGGAACAAAAACCACAAACACCTTCAGTCAATTCGGTCGGGGAGCTTAGCTGAGGACTGCACTCAGTACCCACCAATGCAGCTGTTGCCTCCATCCCACTCCTGCACGCTGCCCAAGGCTTATGCACGGCACTCAATGAAGAGGACACAAAGCTTTGAAGCCACTGTGGATACCAGCAGGAGAAAGCCAAACCAGGCTCCTCAGCTGTTCCACGTCACACACTGCCCAGTGCACTTTTATTTGTTCTATAAGACCAACATAAAGATAGATAAATAATGAGAGCTGGTGAGACACTACTTTTCATTCAGATTGTTAATTCATGAGAATAAAGCATTGCTGCCTCTATGGACAGGCTCAGCTCTCCCGAGTTCCAGCAATACAACCAATGAGAAAATTTAAGAGGGGATCCTTCCCAAGACTAAGTGCTACACAGACAGGACACAGGTGACAGGTTTGAGTTTGGTTGGGCATTTGTCTTCAGCAGGCCAGGGAGTAGGGTCATGCAGCACCAATGTATACAGAGAATGTACGCTGGGGAAGAGAATTACAACACCGTAAAACACATCATGGGGTCCAGCCAAATCACATCAACTAGGAGAATGGAGCTCAAAGGGTTTGTGATGCCAAAGGAAAGCTGTGAAGTGTTTACTGACAGGTTCAATGTCACTGTCATTCCTCTTTTGTACAGCTCTGTTATTCAGATGCTGCAACAAGGCCCATTTTTACATTTCATGGCTTTTCTGAAAGGGTTATTCCTATTTCGCCTCCTTTTTGCTGAACAACACCAACGTGAATTTCAGCATTAATTCCCACTGATTACCTGATCTGCAGATGGTTATGCACATGAGTATTTGTGCATGCCAATCAGGTAGATTCAAGGGAATTCTTCAAATATATAAAGAAGAGCAGAAAGATAACAGCAAACATGATAATAGAAAATAACAAAAGATGTATCCTGTTCAATATACTTTAAAAAATAAATACAGGTTAAAAGATATACTAGTAGAAACATTCTTGAGATTATCAATGAAGCATGATGCTGTATGATGTTTTATTTCTTACTGTTGCTTTAATTAAGGGAATAAGTTAATTAAATGAGTGGCACACAAAAGCAATCTAATAAAACCTGAGGTACTGCTGTTCATATTTATCCTCAATGTCATCCACAAAGCTACTGCCCTGTGAGTCCTCCTCAAACACCTTGAGACTAATTTGCCTATAAAGCCGAGGAGACTTATTTTCCCCATGAGAAGGAATAATTTCATTCTAGAAGCAGTGTGCTACACAAGCAAACCCAGAACCAGGCGATGGAGAGGCTGTGCTTGTATGCGGGGCAGGAGCATAGATGCTGCAGAGGCTGAGGAGACAAAGGGGGCACTGCTCCTCTTGAACACCTGATCCCCAGCAAGGCACAACTGGAGACCCGTGTCAGCAGACAACCCTCATCACCTGAGAGACATGCCAGTACTTCAAACAATTGAAGCCCCCCTGTGCCTAGAGCCCAGCAACAGAATCTGGGCCAGAACATATATTTATGGTGTTTTTAAAATACCTATGAAAGCGAGGAGATGCTGTGAAGAGAGATGGGGGAGAGGTTCTCCTTCTTCTGCCCATCACTCCCGAAATAACATGAAGAGCTGAAGAACTACAAAAATGAGGGGAGAGGAAGAGGTGCTGCTGGCAAGGCCCAGGCAGCAGTGTCAGGGCAGCACGGGGCAGCTGTCTGTCTCAGCTGAACACAGCCTGTGGGACAGAAGGTTCTGTGCAGCCTGGGATATACCAGCCCATGGGGGGCAGGGAGGGCAAGTGGGTAAATCCTGTTTGGGGAAGTAAGCTTTTCCATGCCTAGCATGGGGTCAGAAATTAGACCCTTTTGTTTTTGGAAAGAAGTAATTCTAGCTGACTCCATTCCTGTTACAAATGAAAGGCTGAAGAAGGAGGGAAAAGGCTTAACGTATATTAAATTTAAATACAGACATTTGACATTTGTAAAAAATTAATCTGCAGTATTTAACTGCAAAGCTGTACAAATTGGTGCTTTCTGTTTACATAGGAGGCTTATGCAGTCAATTCTCATAGTTCAGTGGAAATTGTACTTTAGCATTTAACTCTATTAAGCTTATTTTTCTGCAACAGAGAGGAGGGGTCTAGGGAGCACAGTGTAGATTACACTCGAAGTAGATATCCTATGAACACGTCTGGAATGGTTTAACAAACTCTTAAATTGACAGCAGCCAGAACGCAGTAGCTTTCATAGAGGGAAAAAAGGAAAAAAAAAAAAGGTCATTTTAAGAACATTTCTGTGCCTCCCAGATGGTAGGCTGCTGCAGAGCTGTTGGCTAAACGGGGGATGCTTCACAAGTGAAGAAGAGCTGCACATCCTCTTGTCCCACTGGCCCCTCGCCAGTACCACACCAGCAGGACTCCAGAGGCAGCTCTGCACAGCCAGCACACAGCCCGGGCAGGGGGTGGATCCTACCCTGACCCACCACCCTGTGCTGGCCCTGCTGGAGCCTGGCCCAGCCCCACCAGCAGGAGCAAGCAGCTTCAGTCCCTGCTTCAGGTTAACAAAAAAAAAAAAAAAGAAAAGAAAAAAAAAGAGACAAAAATAGTAGATCTCATCAAACAAGAAACAAACCTCGATTTTGCCTTCCTTGCTCTGTAACCAAAGGCAGATTATCTATACACCAGCAGAAACAGAACAGCAGCTCCACATCCTGCATCTCCTGAACAGCAGTGCACGGTGCCATTTATCGTCAGTCCTGCCCCATGATCAATCAAGCACTGTTTTGGCTGCTCATAAATTTACCTCTGTAGATAACACACCACATAAGAGAGAGAGGGAGGGAGGGAAGGAGAGAAAACAAGACAACACTCCCACTTATCCCCAAGGCAATCCTAACAACTCTGGGCAATCTGATACAAATTGGATTTTAAGACCTCAATAAACATCTAACAGTATTTGAGATAGCAACATATTAAGGGTATTAATGTACCAAAGAATCATGTCTCTTCTTCTTTTCTTGAAGTAAATAAAAGTTGGAAAGCTAACATCTAAAAACCTCAAACTTGTCCAGTGCAACATCGTTTCAAGGAGGTGCTCTGTAATAGCCTGCAAACAACCAGGCTTGCACAGTACTGATGTCAAGCTGTCAGATGCACAAATCTCCACCATCAGTCAGGCTGATTAATATTTGAATAAAGCCCCTATCTCTACGTACACAGGAAAATATGTGCAAATGAGATACTGCAATGTAAGGGAGATTAAGAATCCAGTACAACATGAGATTAAAGATATTGCTTCTGCCTGGGGTCTGAGGTCAACATTACTTGCTCTTCCCGAGACACAAAAGCGTCTCTTTTGACTCAGAGTGTTCCAAAGGCCCTCCAATGCTTTTTAGTTGACTTCAGTTGCAAGAGATAACACAGGTCCCTTGGTCTGCTGGTGGATGCATTTGGATTACTTTTGGCTTGGATACAAGGGAAGTCAAGTATCGTGTGGAGATGAGGTGCTCTTAGCACCCTCCTGCTGGGAAATGTAAGGGCTGGAGGAAGATTCCAAAGATCCTAGGGCAGGGCTCTTGATCCCAGAACCTGTGCAGGGGGGACTGCACCGGTCAGCAGTGCTGGAGGGGAAGCAGGACACACTCATCAGACCCAGCACCTCCATCATGTGGCTTCATGGTCTCGATGTTGATGGGGCTCTCATCTATAAGAGCACATGTGGTGTTTCGTCATGGCTGCCTGTGAAATGCTGAGAGGCTGCCATTGGATTTGCCTGCCCTGCTGGTGGCAATGGAGCAAGACAGCCCAAAAGGGCCTGGAGCCATCCAGTAGCCAACAGCTGGCAGCAGCTCTGGGTCACTGCCAAGTCCCATGTTAGCCAGGAAAGTGCTTCTGTTGTCTGACCTTTCTAATCCTGCTGCATCTCATACACACCACGGCAGTTTGAGCCAAAGTGCTAAAGTTAGGCTTGGGAGTGCCGTTCCTCGAAAGCCTTATCCCTCTGACACAGATCATCATCTAAAAAAGAGATTTTCTCAGTCAACTGAATCTGCTCTGAGTGCCTCTCTCTGAAAGAAGGCCAAGAGTAGGGATTCAGTGGAGATGAGGCCAAATACCCTGCCCTTCATGCCAAAAAAACATCAGCTACTGGTATTAGGTGCCGTTGCCAGACGTTCACAGGACAAAAGCAGAAGCCCTTCAGCCCAGATGAGCAGATCTGGATGTGCAGCCTCAGCAGTTAGGAGCAGTTTGGTGGCACAAGACCAGGCAGGGGCAGCCCAGCAGAGCCACGGCACACCCCAAGAAGGACATGGCTGAGGCTGGGGCACACACTGTGTGCGGGCCCTGCCGGGGGGCAGCACTGGTATGCCAGCACTGCTGCTTCCCCTTCCCTCCCTGCCTGTTCAGGCAAAGTGCTGGCAGGCCTGTTTGTAACAGAAAGGGTCTTAAAACAACAAAAAAGCCTAGACAGTTCTGCTTTTCTGCTGCTTTGTTAATGACACGCTGGCCTCCAGTCTATACAATAAGATCCAAAGGAGGATACAAAGGTCATGTTAGGAGAACACAGCTCCCCTGACTTCAAAGAGAAATGCAAAAACGCTGGCAGATTATGGCTTAAGACTGCCTGTAGGTTTCCTGGTGACACAGACCATTCACATCTCTGTATGGACCTGGCCCCTGCACGCAGGCCAGCATTGCCAGCATTGCTGCTCTGCTCTGCAGCTTTCAACGCTCCATAAAGATGCAGGTTTTTCCTCCTGCACATTTTTTTTTATTTAATTGCTTTCATTTACCAACCAGCATGTCATGCTGGACATCTAACATCAGAGAAGGAACCACTGTGCCTGCTTCTTGACATGAACAAGCTCATGGAAACATTCAGGGTCAGGCTGGAGAGGGGTCTGAGCAATCTCATCTAGTTGAAGTTGTCTCTGCTCATTGTAGGAGGGTTGGAACTAGATGACCTTTAAAGGTTCTTTCCAACCCAAACCATTCTGATTCTATGATGTAAAACAAAATATGTACTTCAGGCAAGGCATCCTGTGCTGAAAGGCTGAGGCATAGCAATCACTTCCTTCCTGAAAAAAAGCAGCCAAGATTAAAACCACTCTGACATCAAACTGTCTGACAAGGACCCTGTTTGTTCCAACACATGAACAATCAAATACACATATATTCATGCCTACTATAGTTGCAAACTGTGTTACAGTATATTTGCAAATAAAGAGCAATCAAACCCAGGTCACTATCTGCACAGATAATAGCTGCATATAGCTAATCATACAGAAAAAGTAAATTTTCAATTATTTTGTATGTAAATTATTTATCATGCTCCATTTCAATGCTTTTTCTTTCATGCAACTCTGATGAGTAATAGATGCAAAGCAAAATTTTGAAAGCACTGGAGTATCTGGCAAGCCACCTCAATCCTATTGATTTCAAATAAGACCTAAGTAAATTCTGTCACATCTAAATACACTTAAAATACCTTTTACATAGTCCTAAAACTGTAGTAAAGAGCGGAATCACAATCCCATGGTCTGAATGCAGGCTGTCAGTACTAAACTGGTCCTGATGGCAACTCTGCAGAAGGGCTTTAGCAATTCACTTCACTTCCCTGACTGCAATTCTTGTCTGTGTGCAGAGGATAATAATAACAGGGTTTTATTGAGTATAAAGGGGTTCTATTGGGATTAACATTTAAGAAGCAGAGCGCAATCTAAGTGTTACGTTTGATTAGGAGCAAGGCTCCAACTCTGACACAGAGAATATCTAAGAAAATGAGGATGTATAAAAATCACCATATGAAAAGCAGCTCTGTAACAGAAGAGCTGTTCTACCCAGCCCTGCAAGACCATCCCAAGTGGAACCCTTCGAGCTATGATTTGGCATTTCTACATAAGATTTTCTCCTTCTCTATATCTCTTTTTTTTTCCCCCATGTGATTAACAGCTTTATTAATTTAACAGCTCCTTGCTTAAGAGGATTCCACCAGCTTACTGGTAGGATCCTGGACAGACAGTGCAGACTGTACTGTACACAGGAAGGCAATCTAAGCTCATCCTAATGTAACAACTTCACACAGTACTTAACATAATCGAAGACACACAATAAAAGTATTCTTCCTAAACTAATCAAACCATTAAAATGTCAGCCTCAGCCCAGATCCATGATGTATTGTGTTCAGCTGGCAGGGAGTCAATTCAAAAGGCATCTCCTTAAACCTCCCTGATTCAGTGAGTCTGACCACCATGGTCCCCTTGTACCCCTCCTGGGTTCTCAGTGCTGCCTGCCCGTGTAAAGCTTGAGCGAGCAGATATTCCCGCACCAAAGCACAAAGAAGAGGCTTTTCAACCCCCTCCCCTGCAGGCCTCTAACCAACACTAGTAATAATAACTGTAAAAGAAAAATTAATAAAATAATTCACCCTGGGATGCAATATTTTTTGCTGTGCTTTGCTCAAGTCAATCACTCAACTCATAAATAAATATAAGAAAAAAAACCAAGATAAAACACACAGAGCAATGAGAATGGTCCGGGGTGTGCTGGTAAAGCAGCACATACCACAAGTCAGACTGATTACTCAGCAAGCAGGAAGCCGGTGTCATGATCTGACTCACATTTCTGAAGTCACTCTGTGATGACTACAGTATCCACAGCCAGAGATGGCTCAGATTGCTCCTAAAGAGGGTAATGCCAAAACTATGAACAGCTAGTTTACAAGTTCATGGGAATTGCGTGACTTTTTTTACTTGAAAAACATTCAGTGTGTCAGACAGCAACCTTCTTACCCCCTCTGAAAAATGCTTGTCTCTCCCAGAGCCAGATCCAAGGACACTGCACCCAGCACGATGCAGGGGTTAGTTGCTACAAGCCCTGTGAATGCTTTCCTTGGCAACTACATTCATACAATACAAAGATTTTTTTATTTTCTTTCAAGAGAAGTTTCCTTAAAACTTCTTTTAGCTATTAATGATACTTTTAATAACTGTTCCTCTTCCCTCCAGTCTGATTTTTCTGAAAGGCTACAATACTTTCTAGCACAAGCAGTAAACCTGGCACCAGACAAGGCATGTAACAGCCCAGCACCCGTCCCAGCCCCACCTCCTCCGTGCTGCTCAGGCAGGGCTGGCCCAGGGGGGCTGCATGTGCCGGCAGGGCTGCTCTCATCCACTGCCTGCAACAGCCCATTTTATCCGTCTTCCCCTAAAACATAATTAATTCACAGCTCTTCTCCAGCCTGATTTCAACAGTACAGACACAGGGAGTACAACTGTTGTGCTTGCAAGAGCCTTGTCCCCACTTTTTAAAATTAAAAAGGAGGAAAGTTCAGGGATAGGTTTGTCCTGTGACTCAGCTTCCCGCTCCCTCATGCCCAAGAACTTGGCTTCCCGCTCTGCTCTCCCTTGGGCCAGAACCTCACGTGCAGTATTGCATCTGGTTGGGAGTGCAGAGCTGCTTACACAGTCCAGGGAGGTTCTTTCTGGACCTCAAAGGATGTCAGTCATCACGCCAGGAAAAAAACTCTCAAACTTCCCATTCCCCAGAGAAGTTGTGGGGAGGAAAAGGCATGCATTCTTTGACCATTCAACTAGGAAGAAATGGGGCAGAGTGACATCTTTGTAGTGCGTACCAGAGGGAGTAGCTCATGCCAGCAGTATCCCATGTGCAACTTCTGTTTCCTCCCTTGCTGGGGGTTTGATCTATCAGGCATTATGTTCCCCATCAGTTTTTCTCTGTACTTTGAGCCTGAGTCTGAGCACCATGGTACTCCCTTCCCTTCTGAGTTTACATCCTCACCCCCTTGGCTATCCAGATATCTTAGCTGGTAAGACATCATGGACTTGTTCACTGTCCCCCTGCAGAAACTTTTTATTTGTTGTTTCCAACAGATTTCCATGGAAATGTTCTTGCAACCAGAGCTTCCAGCCTCAGAGCAACATGTATTTTTTCTGGTGACAGTGATCCACCCACCAAACCCTGAATGCTCACTACTCTGTAGGAAGCCCTGAAATAGGCTCTTGCATACAGCAGTCACATCTGATTCTCCTCCAAATTTTTCTGGTTTGTTTTTGGGATAGCACTGGCCCTTAATGATCTTTGCTTTGTCCTTCCCACTCTTCTAGCATTACTCATACACAAACTGAAGGACACCTACAACCTCCACCACACAAGCATTGTAACAGTTTCCTCCTATCAATTTTTACCACAATGATTTCTTACTCATGAGGAAGTGTGAATTCATAAAGAACATACCAAAATGTCTCTCTGGGGTATAATTTTACATATTAATTAGTTTATGATCAGAAATAGCACCAATGAGGTTCAATTGAAACATCCCTTCGTCCTGTAACGGGAAATCCTCCCTGGCTGATGTTGAAGCTATTGCTGAAGTCAGATAAGATGGTATCACTCTCTTCTGGTCCTCTTGGTAGGAACTGACATAAAGAAGGGAGCCTTCTCCCATGTGCAGCAGCTCAAATACACTATATACTCTGCAGATGCTCAGTGAAGGTGCTTATACACTAAACCGTTTATCTACTCGCAAGCAGAAAGGACTCGGAGGATTTTCCTGTTGCCCCTCATTTCTCCAGGGAAAAACCTTCCTTCTCCACTCTCACCCTTATTTGAAAAGATACACAGAGTGGAAGCTGCCAGATGGAAAACACAAGGGAAACACAAGGCATAAAATAGGATAGTGCATAAGCCTAACAAATGGGAGAAAGAAAACACATTTTTTTCACGGTATGGTGTGATCTTGGCCAAATAAGCATAGCAGGATTTGTGCAGGTTCATAACCTGCTTCAATAAACAACAGACTTTGCTCCAGAAGAGAAAATGTCCCTAATAATTAACTTTCAAGCTGCTCTGTGGGATTTTCTGATGATCCCGTGCTGCCATTTGGCATCTCTGCATGGGACTTTCTGAGTCTGACTCACATCTCGTTATACAGTTTCCTTGTGCCACTGTAATGCAATCAACTCCAATAAACTTACTCATGATTTACATCACCCCCAGCAAGAAAAGAGTTGAGCCCTCCATCAGTTCCTCATTCTTAAGCAAAGCTTATTTTTTAATTTGGCTAAATTGCATTCGGCACAGTTTCTCTGTTAGAAATGTAGACATATGGAAAGCTAATGCAAAGATTTTTTTTATTACAAGGAAAGAAACAGATTGATTAAAGACATTTATAGGATGTTCTCTTCAATATGGACACTACTTACACTGCACAAGAAAAACTTGCACAAATCCATGTGAGAAATTATCTACACACGTGCACAAAACCATGCATTTCCACACTGACAGAACCAGTGCAATTTCTAACTCTTCAGTGCTTTTTATGTGTCCTTAAATATCCCATTCCCCTTTATTTTTAACCCAGAGTTCAAATGAATGTGCTTTTCTCCTTTTCACACTTAACAGTCTTAAAAACCCAACAATTAAAAAGAAGACACTTTAGAAGAAAGCATCAACCTTTCTGCAGCATCAGGGAGAACAGCAGGAATGGTGCTACAGCACCGGCAGACAGAGATGCTCTGCCCGCTCCACAACATCTCTGCACAACCCCAGTGGTATCGTCCTCCCCAGCCAGGAAGGACCCCTCCCTTAGTGCTATTTCCCATCCCAGATTTCCATGGGAAGGGGTGTGCCAAGTGCACACCAAACTGGGGCCCCACTCATGGCAGGCTCTGCAGCCCCAGCAGCAGCGTGACCTTCGCCTGAAGCTTACCAAGCAGGGACCCTGTGCCTCTAGAGCACAGCTCTTCCTACCTGAGGAGGATTAAAACACTAAAGACTGTGAAGTATTCAGCAAAAACATGTATTCAGTCTCCAGAAGACTGGGTGTTCATTTCTCCTGTGAAGAACCTGACCTCTCAGAAGACAGCTCTACTGAGCGGAGCTGCCATGTGTTCCCCAACGCTGGCTTTATGTGAGGGGCAGGTGTCTGACATGAATTAGATTTAAACTTGCTTGGTTTTGCAGCAATAAAATTTAAACTTAGGCCAACAGACTAGAAAGAAGCTCCCTGATTTTCTCCCTGGTTCAGTTATTTATGCATTTTCTGCCTCGTGTCTCCAAAAGAGTAACCAACTTCAAGTGCACTTGCACAGGCATTATGAATAGGAATAACGCCTTAAGCAGCTGCTAGTCATTCAATTCTTTGAGGATTATGAGTCTCGCTTCAGTGATCTCTGCTTTAACCTACCCATATAAACCAGCTGTGCTTTAGCCCTCCCCGTTTATACTCACTGACACTTCTGGGGTAGTGTTTAGATCTAAACCCAGGTTGTATAAACAGCACAAGGCAGGCTGCATTGTGATTTCTTTCATACACACTAGGCCCAGCTTCTTTCTTTTCATAATTTAAAAAAAAGGCCCTCCATTATTTTGTCCTTATTTGCTTTTCAAATAAGAAGGCAAGGCGCTTCTAGCACGGAAGGAGATCTGCACTGGAAAAGATTAAGAGGGATAATTTCAAAAGCACAAAGGCCACTTATGCACCCAAGTCCCACAGTGAGGGGATAGAAGTGGGGAGAGGAAGAAACCAGAAAAATTTAGGAGCTAAACTTGCACCTTAGAGCTGACACTGCTGGTCCTTCTTCCCTCCAGCTCGGCTTCTGTTCCTCTTCATTGCATCTGCTGAAACAGCACTTGAGAGCTGCTGCCTGATGCAAGTATTGCAGTCTGTATTCAAACCAATGGTTAAAGCCTACAGGTGCCATTTGTTCTCCTGCAGCAGAGCAAGAAGAGCCACCGCCAGGGACCTCCCAGAAATTCCTCTTTAGCCTGAGAAAAAGAAACTAGCAGTTTGCAGCTGAAAATGTAGGATTCTCTAGATATTTTGGTAATGACCTTCCCAGCAGTTTATCTCTCATGTATTTTGAGGCTTGACAATATCCTCCAGAAGACTCAGCTAAACAAATGTTTAATAGCATGACATGCTTCCGTACTGGAATGGTGAACACTGCCACTTATTTTAGAGTCCTTAGTTTTAGCCTAAGAGTCCTTTATTCTGTCCTATTAGTTTATGGTGTTCCAGCCCAGAAGTGTCTACTTTTTGGGAAGATTGGATGTGTTTTAAAATCTTCTCTACTGTAGTTTGGCATGCAATCATTAAACAAAGACTCAAAAAAAGTTAAAAAAACCTAAACAGAACAAAACTCTGGAACACACAAAAAGCTCTATAAAAAGAACAAACAGCAAAACTTCACAATCTGAAAAATTATGTCAGGTGCATGTTTCTGAAAGGCGTGTGGGGATGCAGGAGCATGAAACCGAAAGCCTTATAAAGTGACTCCCGGACTCTCACAGCTAACTGCAGGGAGGAATTCACGTCCTGCTTTGCTTAGCCAGAGCAAGCCAGCACTAATTTTACACCAAAGAATGCAGCCTCATCTTACACTCCTCAGTAAAAAACAAAACAAAAAACAAAACAAAAAACCCCAACAAACCAAAACAAAACAGAACATGCCTAAAATGTTTCTGTTCCTGTCTAGACTTAGGCAGCCAAAGGGATTAATCAGCTCCTTTTGCCCAAGCTGTGAACCATCCTGGGCAGCCAAGTGATGCTGACGGTGGACGGGGATGCAGAGTCTGCAGCTGTGTGGTCCCTGCAGGGGCAAGAACCCTGTTTAGAACAGCAAGTGGTGCTGTGCAGCTCCATGTCTGCTTTGAGGACACCCAGCAGGCCATCCTACCCCACTGCTGTAACTCCTTCCTCAGGATGAAGCTATTGCAGTGCTACTTTGGTACAGAAAATGTCCAAACTGGCATGAAGAGAAGCAAGCTGGACATCTTTCCTGGCAGGGTCTTTGTGTCTCACTGTGTATCTCACTTGATCAGGGCACATAATCTTCCAAGCTTTTGGCTTCTTCCCCAGGTCAAGTGGCTGCCCTACCCACAGGGGGATGTCCGGGAGCAGGGCAAGTGACAGAGATGCACTGGCCATTTCCACACTGACCCCATGAGGATTCCCACTCAAGGCCTAAAGCATCTGAGTGGTTTAACTCACTTAAACATTTACATTGAAACGTGTTTCGTTATAATTGCACACTGGTCTCAGTAAGATAAGGCTATTGGGATTAAACTGCCATTATCCATTTAACCAGCTATTAGCAACAGCTTTACTAAATGCAGGGCCAGAAAGCAGCCAGGCCAACCCAGCCAGAGCAGCCTCTCCATCACACCTCACCATCCAGCATGGCAGACTGAGTGCTCAGAGTTCGTCAGGACAGAGAGGCAAAGGACACATGTAAAGAAAAGCCCTTACTATAAAATCAAACCAGTAACTATTTCAATATATACGAGGAGCTCTTGAGCTTGTTTTAAAATCTGGGAAGCAATGGGGTAGGAGGAGGGCTGAGGAAACTTGGCATCATATTAGAAAGCCTCTTGGAGAGGTGGTTGGGGATTTTTTATGATTTTACAAGAATCCCTTGTAAACAGAAAAACTCAGAATGACTCAGAGATATCTGACTTCAAAAACTGTGTTAACTTCAGCCCATAGTGGAAATTTCTGTTAAGAGAAACATCTGCATTGATTTAGGTATAGGTGAAACTTAACATGTTCTCTAAGTAGCAGTACTTCAGTAACAAAAACCACAAAAAAGGGCAAAAAAAGCTCCTGTCACCTTGTACGGGATCTATATCTCAGTTGCACAGATGCAAACGTAGAGAAAACACTGCTGACTTCTAAGGGAACACCATTCCAGACATAGGGCTCAGAGATTAGCACCTGTCCTTTTACCTCCCCGCCCAATATGCAAGCCCAAACCTCCAGCCCAAAACATGAGAGGTGGGGAAACTCCAGTCCCAGGGGCACTGAGTCCTAAACCAGCAGTGCAGCTTAGGCAGACAGAACACAGCAGCACAGAGCCAGGCACCATGTAGAAATAGCCAAGCCTGTAGTTCCCACCCACACCTTTCCTGATGCCTGGCCTCTGCTGCATCCAAATTATCAGTTCCCATACATGATAATCATGGCACACCAAACATTTGAGAGCCAGTCCAACCCTCCTCTCAGTCAGTAAATGTCTAACATGAAACTACATCATTCAATTAATTAAATAACCTGAAGGAAGGTTCTAAGACACTGTCATGCATATTCAGTCAGAGCAACAGAAGAACTTGAAAGGTTAATATTCCTGACTGTCTGGTGCTTAACATTCCCAAACTCTCCACTCATTAAAAACTGGCTGTCGACAACAAAAAAAACTTACACAGATAGGTATAATTCCAATACCACAAATGCCAGGCAGTAAAGAGTACAATAGAAAGTTTCAGGAGTATTGGGTATTGAAGAATCAAAGCTAATTTTTAATATCAAGGATATCAAAAGGATAATATCCATTCCTTAGCAGCACTAGTGGAGAGGGAAACAAAGAAGGACCTCCACAGAAGGGACGGGACTCCCCACTGAGCTCAGCAGAAGCCATCTCTAAGTTCACGTGCTGAGAATCCAGTCTCAGCATGGGTAAAACTGTGACTTGAATGCGAAATTAAAAAAATGTAATTAAAATGGTCTCTCTCAGCTGACAGCTGCAGACATCCACCTTCCTGATGTGACAACCTCTGTGACAGAAACAGTCCAGGTGCCAAGAGCAAGACGAAGGAGAGTAGTATATAAAAGTAATGGTAATTATATAATGTTCTCTGTGTAAAAAAGAAAGCTTTTTGTGATTAATAATTAATTCGGGAAGAGAGGGAGGGTTGTAACTTCTGTATGCTAAACAAAGGGGTCAGACAGTCATCTGATTGATCACAGCTACACTAAGGTAAACCAAGATCACTTCTGGAGATTCTGGTGAAGTCAGGCCCAGTTCACAGCTGATATGTAGTTACACACATGGAGGTCTGTGCAAGGATGCACAGGGATCCTGAACTCCTTGGGAGTTTCTGGCCCAAATATTTAGTACATCGGATCACACTGCACTCCTGCTTCACAGAGCAGCACGGAGTTATTTTCCGCTTCGGATGGCATGTCTCTCATTGGGTACCTGGAGGTTAATCAGTGTGAGGATGGAAGTATTTCCAGCTGCCCCCACGACGGATGCCAGTGTCCTCACCGGTGAACCACGGCTGGACTCGGACTGCACACAACAGCTCCTCAGGTGAGACCGACGGCAGCGACACAACTGATGCTGACCGTGCTGAGCAGCACAGCCCCCCAAGGCCCTGGGCAGTCAGATACAGAGGACATCTGTGTCGTAAGACCTCCGAGTTGTGAACAAGCTCCATCCTTTGCCCTCTTCCCCTTCTCCTCCCCATTTAGCAGTTACCAAGCATTTTCTACAGGCTGCTTTCATCACATCAGCTATGACAGGGAGCTTTTCCCATGCATTGCAGTTTACAACAGCAGCCAAAGTGACTTTGGACTATTTGCATACTAATTTATAATTAAAAACGGAAAAAAATTCCCAACAGGGTAATTTTAAATTCCAGCAATCTTTTTTTACCCAGTAAAGTTAACAGGTAATGCCATAAATCCTCATTTCCTTTTACACCGATAAACAACACCAGAGCCTTGCTCTATGGAACAGGATTGCCTGAAAATGAATTGATTTTCTGTCCATGTCCTCCCAAAACAAGCGTGGGGGCTGGCAGCAGAAGTGCAATGCCTCCCTTCTGCACCAGCAATCCAGCCAAAAACTTCCCTGAGCCTAGTGGCCACCAGCACACAATGGAGAGCCAGAGGAACTATGCATCATGTCTGGCTGGCTGTGGATCTCCAGCCAGGCTGACACTTTTACAGCTGGGTCAGCCCAGGAGGCAAAAGGGCAGGGAGAGAGGGGGCAGTGTTCAAAGAGAGACCCCAGTGAGCCTCAGACTCCTTGCTCCAGATGCAAAGTTGCCTCCAAGATGTAAACAGAAGGAATTGCTATCCTGTCTGGCTTGGCTGGTGATTTAGACAAATTATTTGACTTCAGAGCATTGCAACAGCATTGTCTGGCAACAGGTAAATCTTACCCACCATGGGAAAGTCTGAAAAACTGAAAAGGACAAGGGGAGCAGGGGTTAATGTGTGCTGGTGCTGTTAGGAACACAAGGGTGCTTTAAAATTCCTGACTTAACTACCCTCTTCTTCTGTTTGCATCAGAATCTCTGCAAGGACAGACGCTAATTAGCTTTGACTAATTAATGAAGAAAAAATCTAATTAGCAACCCTCCAAACTTTGGATGACCTCTCTGCCCAGTGCTTGCTGTTGCACCCCTGAGTACCCATAAATTGCTTCCTCATGCAAAGGGAAAGAACAAAGGGTAACAAAAGGGTGAATGGCAATAGTAGCAAAGGGTCAAAACGCAAGATTGGTTTAGTAGCCCTCTACCACAAGCATGAAAAGGGAAAGGCTGTTTGAAGATATAGGAGCTAAGGTACTAGATACCCAGCAGCTGGCTCCTGCCCCATCCCCTCTGTCCCAAGGCCACCCAGTCCCATGTGCTGTACTTGGAAACCTTTGGCACCACAGACCATCTCCAGCAAAGCCCATGAAAGGCTCCACCACCCACCAGCGGTTGTGTGTTGCTGTGTACCCTCTTAGATCTTGCTGATCCTTGGGCTTACCCCACTGCCTTAGCAGGTAGAGAAAAAGGAATCAAGACGCAGGTAAGTAACAGCCCAAACTGAAGATCTCCTGCCCTGGCAGGAGGAGGTGCTGGGTGCATTCTGCTATGCAAAGGGGCCTCAGCAAGATAAACGCTTCCAAAAGGCAAGCACTCCACCCTGCTTGATGGCTGTATGAGATTCGTATTTTGAGAGGAGAGTTCAGTGGTTTGAGAGCAGCAGCGACAAGCAGCACAAATGTTCTTATTACAAATTTGGGATAAAAGTGAAGCATTTACTTTGGCATGAAAGTCTGAGCTATTCTTTCCTAAAACTTCCTCAGTAAAAGGTATTTATTTGCAGTACAGGACATTTGAAGAGCTTATATTAGCCAAGAACATTGACAGTGTGGTATCAGACAGTGAAAACTGAGGGCTCACCATCCATTTGGTGAATTTCAAAACATTTTTACTAGAATCAGCTCATCCCACCCCACTTTCCCCTTTCCAATAAAATGGTATTAGCAATCCACTTTAAATCCCTATTTCCTGTCTGAATTAACCCCCCAAATTACTGAGAAATGCATATATTTGGAAGACTTCAGCTTCATGACTCCCAGCTAAAATAAATTTGAAGACATGATTAACATTGAATGCATTGATCTATCTATTTATCCAGTAAGATGATGTTTTAATATACCCGGGACAAGCGGTAATTCATGTGCAAACATATTTGAATTGAAAAATTAAAGTCAACCATGAATTATTCCACTATCCATCATATTTACAAAAGCTGCTATGGCCATTTCTAGCTGGCTAAATCATAACATTGTCCCTAGAAATACTAAGCAATATATCTAATAGTTCCTTCCATTTTGTTATGGCTCATTTTTTTTCTTTTTTTTTAGAATGTGCTCTCTTAATTTACCCTTCATTTCTATAAAATTGTATGTTTGATATGTTTTCCCTGCTATTCACAAGAATGCAGTTAAAATTACCACAGCTAAGAAAGAAAAATATTTTCCTCTTTTTTACCCTGTTTATTTTGTATATTCTCAGCTTCTCTGTTTCTTCTGAATATCTGGCAGTTTCTTTGTTTTCTGTGTGTTGTCTTTCACATAGCAACAGAAGAAAGAGCAAGGATAAAGAGGGAAGAAACCCTTCACACGGGAAAATATGAGCTACTCTCAAATCCAAAGAACTTTGTACACTCAGAAGAGCTAATTAACAAGCTAAATAATATACTCTGGAAGCAAACACTGACGCACAAATGCAAAACAAGAAATGAGAATCTGAGGGTCATGGCGAATCACAACACAAACATGAGTCAACAAAGTTATGCTGCAACAAAAAAAAAACAGAACCTTGATTTTTAGGAAGAGAAATGGCATACAGAAGAAATGGGAGATAATTGCTCTGTTTATTCAGCCTTTGTAAGACCTCAGTCACATTCCTATGTCCAGGCTCAGACAATGCATTAAGACAGATACGGCAGCAGACAAATTTAAAACAGCCCAGACTTTGAAGAGGGGAACAAAAGTCAGAAGAGATTTAAGAAATTTAACAAATTACTGAAGGATAATAAAATTATAGAGAGTAAAAAATAAAAGAGGGTTATGAAGCAAAATCATAAAGAGTTAAACTATAAAAATGTAAAATACAAAAAAAAATAAATTGAAGATTACCATGTCCAGTGGTGGATGGACCAAAAAATCTCCAAGTGCAACAAAATGCATTACAGTTGGGTATCAAATGAAAAAAAAATCAATATTAAAGTTAGTGAAACACTGGAACAAGGGTTTCCTAAACCTGCTGTGATATTAACTTCATGGAAGTTTACAACAGCAGCTTAGCAAATGAGATCAGGGCAAGACTTCTTCTTGTCCCAGTGCCAGCAACTAGATCATTTCTTGCAAATCTATATCATTGCTTAGGATTCTTACAGAGTCCTGCTGCATGCCTGAGGCTGAGGATGGAACAGCAATACAGGTAGCAACAACCTAGGACAGAACAAACAAACAAACAAACAAACAGAAATAAATCACTCCCATCCAGCATGTGTTAGATCATGGGGAGGATAATAGTTTGACAAAAGACATTCATTGCATCTGCATTTCACTGACATTACCAGTGCCAAGATCCTTGATGTTCATCTTTACACTGCAAAAATGTATTCCTATATTTAGCTAAACATCCAACCCTGACAAATAAACGTTTCATCAGCAATCTTGATTAGCAAGGATGGAAGAGTACAGATCTCTGCTGCAGTTACGTTTCTGTTCCCGAAAATATTCCCCAACCACATTGCAGGGAGGTTGTGTGACAGGCCCGTGCTTGCTTCACAGACCAGAAGCAACTGCAAAAAGTCAGAGGTTCCCACCCCTGGGCTGGATGGTGCTGCCAGCCAGCTGCCCTGCATGGGGCACTGCTTCAGCAGTGCCTCATATCACTTCTTGCCACACCTGATTCCTTCATGGAGCCCGTACAAAATACCCAATTCATTACGTCCACTCCATTCCTGGAGGTGATTGAAATAAAAAGCTGTTCTGGCAGAAAAGCTTAGGAAATGAAACACGAGAGAGATGGGGAAAGAGAAGGAAAAAACCAGAAATCAAGAATAGAAAAAAAGCACTCAACCAGGTGGATGGAATGAGTCCAGAATTACTTACAGTTCCAGAGCTGAAAGAAAAAGAAGAAAACGAACACCTGGGCATATTGTGAGATTAAAAGTATATTTAGTATGTGTGTCCCAAGACAAGGGCAAGTCACAGATCTGAACCACGGGCTGAGAAAAGAAACTCTCTTTCCCACAAAGATGGAATCTCAGCATTTAAGTTCAGGAAAGAATAAGTATTTATTCATAAAGATAGCTTTCTCCTTCCCTGCCAGAAGTAATGAAGATCATACTTAAAATCTACCACCTGCACATGATTATTTAACCACAATCAAAATATTTAAAAAATGTAAATTAAGTACACTGACAGACAGAAATGCCAGTTCCAGCCAAACCTCCCCATGAAATTCCTTCCGTAACGCTGGGATTGCCACGGGCTATAATTAAAAAAATTGTCAATGTCTGAGGTCCCAAGTATTTTCCCACAGAAAACCCACAGAGAGATCCAAGATTTGTATACTCTGTGGCAAACATTAACACAGGCATCAGCACAGAGAAGGTACAATCTGGGAACAGTAAAATTGAGGCTCGTTCACCAGTACTTCTGCAGTATTTCAGCACATTTTGTTCTCACTCTGTTTCTCCTTTTTCCTCTGCTTTTCATGAACGATGACTGTTCAGAAGTGCTGATCCTACATGGTTAACTTGAACAAGAAATTACCAAACTACATGTAAACTGAATCTACTAAATTGAATCAAATCAAATCTCTTCCTTTCCCTGTCTACTGGGAGATCTGGTGCAACTCATGTTGACTTACTGTAACACTTTGCCCTTACTAAATGCCTTCCAGTTTTCCAAGGGGAAAAAAATGCACAAACACAAGGAGTTTGTTCTGGTGCTCTAGACAGGCAGGAAGACAAGTCTAGCAATGCCAAGCACCAGGGCATTGCCTCCCAAGATCTCCAACTCAAAAGCTTTTTCACATGGCTGAGCTTCAGCACCCACCAGCAGGTCTGTGGGTCCTCCCAGGCTCTGTGCAACAGCTCGTGTGGAGCCTGACACAGATCCACTCGGCCAAACCCAGGAGCATGACGGATGCTCTTCTGAACAACCTTTCACTGAGGAGGGATTTTTGCCAGTTTTTGGCAGCTGTGTAATAAAAGGAGCTTAAAGTGATTTGGTTTAGACAGTTAGATATAGGTGGTTGCAGAGGGCCACTCCCTCATCTAAGCCAGGAACTTGAAAACACCCCTTAAAAAGAGTATAATCTGTTATTAATAAATCTTCAAAGGCTGCTGACATGCCCAAACACACACAGAAAATGAGGTTTTGCAAATGATGGTGTTCAAGGTTAGTGCCTGCTTACCATTCAGTTGGGAACCAATATGGAGAGCAACAGAGGATGGTTCTTACACAAATACAGAAACTGGAAGCCCTAAAATCTGATTACTGCTCCCTTCCCACTGGCTATCCTACTTACTTTTTTTTCTGTTTTAATACCACATTTTTCTATTTTTATGAACCTGCTTCCTGTAGCTATAGGAAAGAGCGTTGCAAACAACAAGGGGAAGCTGATGACACAGGGGAAAGAATGAAGCTGCCTAACAAAGGTGAAATAAATCATCTGGAAAACATCTATCTCTTTCCTCTAAACTCACAGTTCAAAATAATTCCCATAAAGGGAATGGAGAAAAACAGATCTCATGCAAAATAACACAAGGGTTCTCTTTTTTTTCCTGCTGTTGTTGGGTTGGCAGTGCTCATTTAAAAATATATCCCATCCTAGATGGGGTCCTTAATCTCAGCCTTCCGAGAGGGTGCTGGTGAAGTTAAAACATGTTTAATTCAAAACCAAAACAAACTTCTCTTTCTGGCTTGCAAGTATTACATCACTGAGGTAAGGGATTTGCAATACTAGTGCATTTAAGGTTCTTTAAACCAGGAGGCTACTTGCATGTAAACTTGGTGATGGTCCTCAAGGGACAACTCAACACAGTAGCTTACTCCAAGCAGATACTCCTTGGCGTACCCTTTATGCAAACTATTCTGAAACACACTTCTACCAGAGTTCAAGACTAATACTAACCAGTGAGGGTCATACTGGGGAGACACAGCTTAGGCTGCACATGCTCGGATGTTGGGACTGCTCCTTTGGAGAGGTCCACTACTGGGATAAGACACTGGTAAACTGCAGGGTAAAGCAACTAAAGGAGTTATTGTTCGACAGGAATTGGTCAGTCTGCCAGGCCCAGCACTGCAAAGCCTGCTCTCATCATCAAAATGATGAAAAAGTTGGTCCCATTCACCATGGGTGGTCCAGGGCAGGAGCTGGGTTATGGGCAAGGGAATCTATAGGTGAGATGCCACTGTGGGTAGACATTTTCAGGCACAATGACGCTGTTTAACACATTTCCTTTTTTTCTCCCAGATCTCTCAGCAGGGTTCATGGAAAGATTATTTATAAAGCCCTCTTTGGTACACTATGATTTAATCAGATATAGTTTGAATATCACAAGACGTATTAATTACCATTGCTGCACAAGTGCAACTGAAGAAGTAAAATGTTTTTCATTTGCATAGGTTGAGAGTATTTGTTTAAAATGTTCTTGGTATCATTAGGATCTAATCAAAACAGAGTGCATGATAGTTACGCAGGAAATACAAAAAAAATTACCTGCTGCTTAAGTATCCAGTTTTCTAATAATATTGCAATAACGTCTTGACAGATAATTGGCTTCCCAGTTATAATGGAATTCCTTATCTAGGTTGTTAAAATTACTTATTGGTATTTTCAAAAGACAAGGAAAGGTTGGGAAGGAAATGATAATTCTCTCCAGTATGGAGAGATTTAATCAGGAAGATAAGTAAAGATACCTGACTTCTTTTGAAAAACAAAAATAAAAGTGATTAAAATAAGTTTTACAAAGGCTTCAACCCTTTTGGAAAATTATGCAAGTGAAGTTTTAAATTAAAATTTAGAATAAATTGATTTATAACTGCTGAGTTGTTTTTAATTACCTGTTTGAAGGTCCCTGCAGGTAAAACACCTGATTTGAATTTTACATATATAGGTAGGAAAAGCACAAAATATTTAAATAGTTTTACTTTAAACTGTTACTAATTGTGACCTCTGCTTTCCTGTCTACCATAAAAAATGGATAAAGGGCTACATTTCCACATACTTCATTACTGCCTTTTTTCAATTTTTGGTTGTCTGAATCCCAAGAAACTACAAAGTGACTCAGTTTCCCAAACCTTGGAAAAGCAAAATCTTTTAAAGCTTCCCGGAGTAGTGTTTAAGAACCATAACACTGCTTTTGAATTTAAGCAAAGGATTTTATGATCAAATGCTCTTACACTGCGAACAACACAAAAATCTGAAAGCATTCCCTCCTGGAGTCTGTGCTGTTGTGGTCATACTGCACACACACCCACTTTCAGTCTCTGCAGCTTCAGTTCTGCAGCTACTTCTGCAGCCTTTGATTTCAGTTGGTCAGTTCACATACAGAAATGCACAGTCCAAATCACGAGCTGGACTGCAATTTATTTTCAAGAAAATTTTGGTCTTCTCAGTGTCCTGTGATTTACAATTGCCTGGGAATATAGCTAAAAGATGTTGTCCCTAACTAACTGAAGTCACCACCTGAGATAGATCTAAAATTTCCCCAGGGTTTTAAAAACATTTTCTTCAAATCTTTTAATAAATCAATACATCATTTTTTTTTTGTTTAGGCAAAGCACTTCTTTAAATGATTGCTCTTTTAATGCTGTGGTATTAATACTTTAATACCAAAGCTAAAGCCAAGGTTTTAACACCTATCATTAAAAGCACATCAAATTTTCCCTTTTTCCAAAATTATTCAGGCTTTCCTCTAATCTTTCCTTGAATGTTCTGCATTTTACCTCACCAGAGGCATAACATTTCAGAAGCATGATTAGTTCTTGGCAAAATGTCTTTCTGAGGAGGCATCCTTCAGTACGGTCTTCAGTTCTATTAAGTTAGCAAAGTGTGAGCAAGTATAGAGCAGACACTTGAATGTGGCCATAAGCGGGGCTGGAGATGTGGGGTGGGGAGAAAAGCCTAGTGTTCAAACTTCTAGGTAATTCTCTCTGAACTGTGAAAACCAGATTTGTCAGTTAAAACCCCAGATACTAGTACAGCTTAGAGGGTATCAATACAAAATATGTGATTTACTACTTGTGAGAGTTGTGCTCTTTTGCGGAAATGAAACTAACATGCAGAGATGGCAACTTCTAAGTCGTGGAATTTGTTTAAAGCTCTTTCTGTTATCATGCTTTGACAGAAACAGGTTCTAGCCACAAAATCTCACGTCCTATCTGGGCTCTGGTGTCAGGCTCCAAAGGGAAGTTTTACTCACTGTGCAGCTGACAACTACATCCAAAATTCCAACTTTAGATCTAAGTCTGGATAGAGAAACCAGGTGCTCTCTATCCCTCAAGTATTCAGATGGTTTGAATCCAAATGTCTTGTTCAAGTCTACCCTCCTCACAAAGAGGATAAGACAAATAAGTCCCAACAGAGTATGTATTTGCAAGTGGCCCAATAAAAAACCACTTGGCTATTAAGTGCTGTACAAACTTACACAACTCAGCATTTGTTCTTCTGGAGGACTTCCTATCTGATGATTTCTGTGTACTTTATTAACACTTGAGTTTCAGAACATGCATAAGGCATTATCTTCATTTTTCAGATAGGAAACAGAGATATTTATTCAGATAAGCCACAGAAAGGTGAAGTGACTTGCCTGAGGTCACATCAAGGTTTCTGGCAGAGGCATGATCTTTCCAAATCTTCTGAACTCTAGGCCTCTGTTTTAAATTAGAAGACTTCATCACGTTTATAGCATTTCACCCTCCCCTACTGCCAGTCATTTGCAGTGTCAAATTTGCTCCGAGCTAAACACATTCATTGATGGAACTCTATTACTTGCTCCTAAACATTACTTACGGACTGCTACTTCAAATGAAATTCTCTGCACTGCAGTCATATTTTACCTACATGGTTATTCTAATTGAGTATTGAGCAAAGTGGTTAATTAGGAGTCTTCAAGGGACTGTTTGTTTAATTTTGTTTTGGAATGTGTGCTTGCATAAATGCCATACAAGAAAAAGTCTGGAGGCCACAATCATCTGCAATGTAAAAATATTTCAGTTTCTGTGAAGTTTTCCCTCCCCCGAGGGTTCTAATTCATCTCTCCTAGTTGATAAATCAAGTCAGAAACACCCTCCCCCCCTCGCTTTGGTGTCTAGTAGAAATATGACCCTTTTCTTGTCCAGGCATGCAGACAAGTGATGAATCAGACTTTCCCCAAGAAAATGCTGCAGCTCTTTTCCTAAGGCACATTACTGCCTGAATAACTCAGGTTTTCCTGAGCAGTGGGTCTGCTTTAACAGCCTTTATTTACATGAAGGGAACAAAAGAGGTATGGTCTGGGTCTGATCTGGAGAAGGTTATCAAGTGCCATCCAGATAATCCCTACAGAAAACCAAGGTCTTTCATAGCACACTGCTTTAGTCTCTGCCCCAGTCCTATCTGACTGCTGAGACAGTGCCTGAGGTTTCAGTTGCTTGCAGCAACCCCAGCCCATTCTCTACCATTCACTGAGGAGCATTTAGGCACTCTGGGTACACTGAAAATACCTGTAAAGGCTGCCAAACACGACTTAGCACTACTGGCAACACACACCAATAAGCCTACCTCCTTAAAGTGTTAAAAGGAGTTTTAACTTGAATCATTAGCATAATTCATTATGATCTAAATCACAAGTATTTAAAAATATTTCCAAGTCATTAGAGCCCTAGAGAAAGTGGATTTCCCCACAAAACTGTTTCTTCCCCTTCAAAATGGAACAGGGCCAATTTCTTCTCTGCCCTACAGCAAAAAGACAGAATCTGATCCAAAGAACAGAAGAGATGCAGGCTATTTAGAAATGTGAAAATAAATCTGCTATAACTTTAAATATGTAACTGCTCCCTTGATTATCCAGTCTTTCTATGTATTCATTGGCTTAGCACACGCTCTTTCTTAGCATGACATTCAACACTGTGGTTTCTAAAATTTTTGCTCATATTGTTAGGTATCAACATGACTGAATCAACAAAATTCAAGTTTGGTCAATGTTCAGAAAATAATTAATTATTTTGCCTTCACAGGACTCATGCAACATTTATGAACACTCCCATTCTACAGAAGAAAAGACTTCTGCAGAAAGACAAGGTGTACTGCCTCCTTTCCTACAGACTGTTAACCAGTCACATAAGAAAACTGGAGTCTGGTCATTTTTATTTCTTGTACCCTGAAGCTTACAACAACTAAATGCAATGATTCGGGTTTCCCTACCCATTTCATTCTCTGCAGTCTTTAACTCCAGATACAAACACGGCTCCATTGAACTCACCAGTAACTTTCATGGTATTATTTGTGAGCCAGGACCTCACTTCCTCTTACTTGGTGAGCCACCGGTCAAGGAAAAAAGAAACACTTGCTCCCGACAAAGCAAACAGCTCCTTTATGGCATGGCAAGGACTCAGTCCAGCTAGGAGGGAGCTGAAGCTGAAATGCAGCTGAAATTGTATATTCCTCACTGGCTCTAAGAGCAGAGGGAAGGTTGGGGGTGATCTTATATCTTCTAATTACTGTTAGTTGGGGGGGATCTTTTTTCTTTCTCTTTTAAATAAGAATAAATTAAAAATTGATAAATGTGCTGACTACTTGGACAAGGAAAAAAAAAAAGGGCAAAAAAAGCAAAGCACAGAGAATCCATTCCTGTTCATATTGCCTTGCAGCCTGGCAGGGTACTTTGGACTTTGCCTGCAGCATATGGTTTGATACCGTATATGCTCCATAGGGTACTAAAACTAGAAGGAGAACAAGAGAGAAGGAGTAAATAAAGGTCCTCCTGAAGCAATAACCTTGTATATGTTGGACCTTCCTATACAGTCCTTCCAGTTGTTCCCAAATCTCTTCTTACTTGATCATGTGTATTTGGTTTTCTGGGTTTTCCCAAACTGCTTTAAAATATTTTAAGAACAGGATTAAGGAGCAAAAGCTATCTGCATTGGAAATAAAAGTACAGTGGATCCCATGGCTTTACAGTTGATAACTGCTAATCAGTTGTGTAAGGCACCAATATTTAAGAAATTTTGTATCAAATCTGACAAGCCACTTTAACATGAAACAGACTCCCAGTCTTGAAACATTTTTATACAGCCCTGCTCCCATTTCTTCCTTCTGAGTAGACACTAAACAGACTTTTTTCATCTCCCAAGAGCTGTGTGATAGAAAGAGTACTGCAGGATGTACTCATCCAAATGATTGTTTATTTGGATCACTATAATCCAGACCGATTTACACAAGAAGGGTACCCATTTAAGTGAGTTGTTTCAGTTCATTCCTACTTCACACTTACACCAGGACTCCCCAAGCCCCATGAGTTAACACAGATGTTTGAGAGATGAATCAGTAACTGAGGCTTAATATAAAGTTTGCAGACACCAAGCAGAAAGAAGCACAGCTGTAATGCACAGACCCCCACTGTGCAAATGACTCCAACTTCCTCTCTAAAATAGCTTCAAGTATTTTATTAATTCAGAGAAGGTCAGACTTACATATCAACATCCACTGGTTTCGAGACAGTCTGTGCTGCATATTGTGAGATCACTGGATATAGTAACCAGCTAGTCAGGTATGTCTGAGGAATGAATATTCTCCATGTGGCTGAGAACCAAATACAATTCCTCAAAAGGTAAACGGAGCCTGTGCAGCACAGTAACTGAAAGCTTTCAGTAGAGGCAGTGAGCTGACATTCAGGATGATAACTGGGATAAATCAACTTTAACCTACGTGAGCAGTGCACTACCTTGTCTCAACAAGTCTTCTGTTATCTCTGCTCTCAAACTGCTGCTCTGTATCCTTGACAATCACATACTCCACACAACTTTCAGGAGATGAGTGAACTTGCACACTCACTGTGCCACTCTGAATATGGCACAGACAGCATAGTAAAAGCTGTGCCCCACTCACCATTTTACACCCCACCCTGACAGCATTGCCTTGTAAAAGCTCTATAACGCATATGGGTTCGGGCATTCTGCTGCTTCTAAGTACTGTGCCCCACACCTGACAGGACTGCTCCTCCCAGCTCCAGGGATTCACACTGTACTGTACAGTACGAGACAACTGCAAATGACTGAGAATACGAAGATTCCAGGTGCTTATTAAAGTGGTCGAGCTAATGAAGTAACACTGATTGTGCTGAGCTTCAACCCTCCCTTTGCTAGCTGAGCAAGGCTGACAGAGGAGGTCTAGGGGGATGTTAAACTTCCTACCTACTTAATATCAACTAACTTGAAAAATTAATCAAGGAAATTCACATTAATACAACTGACAGGTAAATGTAATTACACTGTGCATAACATTTAATTCAATATGGTTACTGAGCCTAAAAAGCACATTACTTTCTTTATGAGATTGCTTTGCTATTTATTAGGGAAAAGGTCTTTGTAAAATGACTCTTTATCCAGCTGCTGGGAAGAAAGAGAGATCTGGGAGCTACTCTCATGGCATAGAAATTGCTTTATTCATTTCAGCTAGATTTGGTGTTTAAAAATGAGATATAAATCAAGGCCAGGATTGCATTACCAGTCTTCCACTTCTTTAAAGCAACTTCAGGGTGACCACTGTGGAAACCCAGCCTGAGCTGCTGCAGTCCTATTGCTCTGACCCTTCACACAGCTCCTACACACACTTCAAATTGCTGTTTATCTTGTTGTTTTAACAAGACTTTTTTTTTATGATTGCCCAATAAATGTCCTGTTCAACTCTAAGTTTCAAAGCTATATCAGATGGCAGAGTTTTATCAGTTTAGCTTTCTTGCTTCTTGGGAAAGGAATGAGCAGCAGTGGTGACAGAAGAGTCACCTACTTGTAGACCTCAGCAGAAAACTCACTAATGCCTTTTAAATTAATTTGAAAGGCTGTCTTGGCACAGAAAGGCCAGACCTTCCTCTTTTTAATTAAAACTTTAAAAAAAAAAAAAAAAGCAGGATGAATTTATACCTTAATCTCCTTCTCTGGTCAAACAACGTAGCTTTACTCAGTGCTAGCAAGTGGACTTTTTTTTTAAAGCCCTGCCCTTCACTCATAAACAAAACCAGCCAGAGCTCTGTCTCATTATAGCCTGCACAGACACATGGTCCTGCTGTGAGGGCAGCCCCATGCAGAGAGCTGCACAACAGCAGAAGGAGCAGTTGTCTGCTAGTTTCTTATTATAACAGAGCCCCCGTTCATACAGTGCTGGGGGTTGCTTAGAAATTCCAGCTTTAAGCCCTGTTCCAATGGTTTGTAAACCTGTATGGGAATATTTGTTATTGATTGAATCACCACACGCCAAGCCCTGCTTGTGCAGCAATATGTGGTCCCCTGTCAATGGATGCTCACAGATCCAGGGCACTGGTTCCCAAGCCCCATCCCTTCTGACGTGTCACCTCAGCTCTCATGAAACTTACTTTTGGTTTCCAATTGCAACAGCAAACCATGGTGTTCTTGTTGATCTGGTACAAGAAACATGGCAAGAGGAAACACTGGAAGTGAAAATTTTCTCATTTGCTCTTTGGTTTCAGAATTAGGCAAAACATGACAAATTTAGCAATATTGTGAACAGAAACAGACACATTGGTAAATAAATCCATTCCTTCCATTAGCCCAAGCAGTGCTACCCTTAGCTATTATACTTTCACAGCTGTCTTAATGAAGTTTACAACTGTCTCAATACAATTAAAAAAAGAAGCAGTTTTGGACCCTGCAGTAACAATTATAAAATTAATCTAGACTTGACAGATATGCCAAAACATGTACCAGGACAAGCACCATTTCTTGATCTGCAGATCAAATGCTACAGCAGGTCTGTCAGTCAGCTGATGATGAGTGCAACAGGCCTGAAGTTTCTGTGGCAGTGAAGATAGTTAATAATTGGAATAAAAGTGTGCATTGCCCATAGCTTAGACAAGGGAGGTACTCATCATGGCTGCTGATTTGGTTGGTGGTCCCTGCACTCCTGTTTCTGGGATGCAGCAGGGAGGCGGGCAGGGCCATGGGCAGGCTCTCTCTGTGCGTGCAGACAGCACCCCAGTGCCTCTCCAATAGCAACACTCATCACAGGAGGCCATCTGCCCGAGGCTGCTCTGCACAAGAGTTGGTGACCAAGGGTGACAGCCACCCGTGTTTTAAAAGCAATCCTCAGACTGGCCAACTTTACACACTGGTTGCTCTTCTCATCTGATGGTTGGGAGAGAAACATGGGCTTCCCTTCTCCCCCTTTCATGAGGTGCATACACAGACACACACACAGACACAGACACACAGACACGGACACAGACACAGACACAGACACAGACACAGACACACACACACACACACACACTCTGCCATCCTCGCTCCTCCCTCGCTCCAGGCAGGGGTCCACAAGCTCCATCCCGGGCACATGGCCAGCCTGGCATCCAGCTGCTCACCCTTGGCAGGGCCAGGATCTCGACTGGGGAAACGGTGGATACCTATGGCTCTGTGACAGATCTCTGTCAACAAGAAGCTGTTAAAAAACAAGAGCCAGGCAAAAGACATCCCAGACCCCCCTCGGTTCAGGCTCCCCAGGGCTGGGCTCAGTGCACAGGGCCGAGGGGTGCCGGGGGCATCGCCCGACCACAGAGAGGGGCCGTGTGGCCTTCCCTGCCTTCCCCACGCCTGGGGGCCCCGGCCCCGCATTCATGTCAGACGCTCCATTGTAGCATCAGCCTCCTCTTCAAATGGCCTTTGTCAGGCTGAGCGGCCCAGGGAATAATCAGAGCAGGAGGCGGCGGCCGGCCCCAGGCTGGAAAAGCTTCTCCTGAGTGCTCTGGAGGAGGGAAGGGCGCTGTCGATGGAATGCCTGCCCTGTTGCTTGGGAACTTCCCAACCATGAAAAAGAGCCGGAGGCGTTACTGTTGGCAGGCGCTGCTCACAACACGATACGGATAAACTGCTATTGGGGAGCCTCCAAATATAACCAGGAGGGTTTGCACTTGGAAAGTATGAAGTGACCCAACTTTAAAAAAAAAATTAAAAAATACCTAAAAATCTACTGCAAGTAGAAGCCTTTCAGTTCCATACGCTGGGCCATTTTTCAGCTAGTCGTCACTTTTCACTTCAAAGGTTATTCCTTAAAGCTAAATAAAATATTTATGTTATCCAGTACAAGAACATGAAAAATTTCTGATTTGCCCATTTCTGCCCATGGATTTGAAACCTGCCTGTAATTTCCCTTCTGTTGTTTGCAGGTTTAGCTGTGAATATTAAGTGTTCATTATTACTAAAACTGAAAAACCAACAACCAATCCCAAGGTCAAACCCAGATATTAAGTGCTGGGTCATTTCCTGCCTTGGTGACAGATCTTCCCCAAAACGCTTGCTATCACATCAAATCAATTAGATTTTTTTCTTTCTGTATCAGAGGTTATCAATAGTTTTTTCATTGGTGAGAATGAGGTGGACCCCTGCCCTGCAGGGAACCCTGCACAGGTTGCAGACTGCTAGACCCCTATTTACACACACACAGAGTAAATGTAAATATCAGTGCTCAACTTATCAAACAGATTTCGTTTTATTTATTTATATCAATATATCAAACATATCCAATTTTATTTTCATCAATCAACTCAATTAACAGCTCACTGCATATACTGTGTAAATAAATCCCATAATACTGCCACTCCGCTTTTGCTTGTTTAATCCCCAAGCTTTAGAGCTAGCAGCTCACAAATCAGAAATGAAAAAGCAGGTTCGCTCATCCCCAAACAAATTTAACTTCTGATAAATTCAATATTATTTTGATTCTAGTTTCATTTAGGGTAAGGAAAGTGCAACACTTTCTATGTCCCAAGTTAAATACTAAACCTATAGTTTTCACCAAACATTGAAAGAGAAAAGCTCCATAAAAATGCTATACCATTATGCATCTACTCCCCATGCATTTGCTAGTAAAAACTAACCTTTGTAAAGGCCAACTTTTCCTCTTAGTTTTGCATGAGTAAATTTAATGCTGTTCTACTGACCTCACTCCTATTTTTCTATTTTAACTTGGCTTAGTCAGGTTGGAGTCATGTGGACGAAAACATGGCATCTTGAGAGACACAGGATTTAGTTTTTGCAAATACTGGAAATATTACTGTAGGTGTTGGTATCCAGCACATAAGAGGCATGATTAAATCATTATAAATAAAAAAATAAAGATTAATAAAGCATTTTATTACCTGCAGTGTAAAGGACCATAACACACCTTCAACCTGCATCAGAGGAGAGGGAAATCCCTCCCTGTATATGGGAGCTATCATCCCTGCCAAAGCAAGAATGGAACTAAGAGGTACTTAATGAACCAGAAGAACCAATCTAACCTACAAAGGAAAATGAAACATTCATTTTGTGGGAGCGTAACCAAATATACTTCATATGCAACACACAACATTAGGAAGCCAACTTAAGGACAAAGGCTGCATTCATACATGAGTTATGGCAGCAAAGTGCCCAGGTGTCTTCTGAGATCCTAAGGACACAAAAAAGTTTCAATACAGGTACAGAGATCCATCCAAACACATCTGGAGGCATCATCCAGCATGTCAGAATGTACACCAGCATATTAAAAATAACCCACTCGGTGTGATGATTCCTGTGTGGGGTCATCATTGCTTAACAACCAACAGGCAGAAGAATAGCCCCATCTGAAAACTAACAGAGGGTCTGTTGTCACAAACCATGAAATAAAGTTGTCCTCATCTTGACAGCACAAGAAACACAAATTAAGAATAATTCAATAAGTAAACTGTTACTACTTGGGGGATTCAAGTATTAGAAAGAAGCTACCTGAAGACAATTGGGAGATCAAATATTAAATAATAATGTATTAGAACTAACAAATTAAAGATGAAATGTGCTTTATAATTTGAGTCAGAAGTACCACTGGTTTTAATCTGAAAAAATGCAACATACCTAAGAACAACTGAGGTGGCATTAATCTCTGAATTCAGTACTGTGACAGGGAAAAATAAAACAGAAGGACTTTAATCCCACATGAGGTTTTATCTTGCACTGTTTTGATCTGGTAAACTTACTTTGAAGTTTGCTTGTTTTCACAGCATTTACTAGAGAATCACGACAAGGGCCAAGGTCCTCCATTCAGCCAAAGCTTCCCAGTAGGCACCAGTCCTGCTGTCCCTGCTCGTTGGATGAAGCGGCCCAGTGTCCACCCTCTGCTGCCTGCACATCCATATTAGAAGATAAGCATGCCTGCAGTCTGTTCTACTTCATGCTAATTACAGACAAATCCTGTTTAGTCTACCCATGAAAGTAAATTGATTTGCATGGGATTATTTACAGGGGTAAATGGGATCTAGACTGGCCCTAAGGATTTGGGGCTTTTGGGCGAGATATCGATGAAGTCCCCAGTTGGATGAATTTTTGAGTGTCTTTTCCATTGCATTAATACAGGTCACCAAATGTGATAGAGAGATATCCTCCCTCCATCAGCCCTCCACAATACAACCTCCTTTCTTTCTTTTTTTTGAAAAATAGCAGGGTTAGTTTACTATTGTAAATATTGAGCTTTGCTTTGAATAGCCAAGGGATCTGGTAATAGTAGATAATTGTAAATTTATTTATTTTTTTAAAGGTATTCCCGAAGGGACTACCTTCTTTAGACCAGTTTTCATTTTTGATGCAGACAGATTAAGCAATACTACAACTTGGCCCAGACCTTCCCTTTGCCCCATTTACTACACTCCTCAGGGACCCATAGATCTGTTTTAAACGAGGCATATCTTATACATCTCATACATTGCTAGCACAGCATTTTCTCCCCAGGCTTTCCAAGCTCTCAGCTTCCTGTAGAGTCGCTGTTGACACCTCACATGCACCTACTTTGTAGACCCATTGTCTTATGACAAGGCAATCACTTCGAGGCAGGTAACTTCTTCCCTGTAGCAGCTCAGGCAGCTCCAAAGCAGGGTAGTCTTCCTTCAACAGCAACAAGGCCAGAGATGACATGGAGAGACATCTGTAGACCTCGAATCTCTGAATTTCACCTTCTGGGAATGTTCCCATTACATGAGAGTGCTTGTGCTGGCAGGGAGGGACCATCTCTCCTCTCATGCTGTGAAGCTCAGAAGTTCACATCTACACCACCTTCGCCTTTCAGCAACTGCTATGCCGGCTGGGGGAGGATCACAGCTTGTTGGATCCTTGTTTTTCTCTTACATACAATACACGTGCACTTGCTGTCTCAGCAGCAAAATCTTTCAGCCCTGGGTGGGTTTCCCAGTGCTTGAGGTCGCACAGGTGTCGCACAGCTCCATGGCTCTTCCATCTCAAAACAGATGCCATGGATTAAACTGTTCCCTTAAAGAACATGGTGTTTCTACCCTGACTGTACTAGATTAATGGATATTACCATCAGTGTTTCTCTCTTGCATATGTAAATGCAGGTGAGATTAACCTGGCCTTGTTGTGACCCTTCCTCTCACTCAGGTCAGGCCAGGAGTACGACACTTTCTCGCCTTACTCACTCTCAGACACCACTAAGGTCAACTTAATGCATACAAAAGAACGGGTAGGATTTTTTAAAAACCATTTCCAGGTTGGCAATATTTTTAAACATCCTAAATGTTGCACCAGCTCAAAAAAAAATTTCTCTTGCTCCAGCTCTCATAGCTGGGTGGCTCTGTGAGTAGTTTGGGGTTTTTTTCAGAGGCAGATAACCTTCCCCTTTAAAGCTCAGCAAATGTCAGGTATTTACAGTGTCATTGCTCCTCTCGGGTTTCTAAGGCCTCTCTGATACAGATACTCAACCATAACCAGGGCTCATACACAAACAGGTTTTTTTTTTCCAGTTTGCCTGCCCTAACAGCACTTAAAGCTTTTCAAGCAGTAAATTCCAAGTCAGCTATAGAACAAGACACAGAATTGCCTTAACCCAGCTCTTCTGCTCTCTGTGTGATCCTTGCTTACTGTTCCCATCAGTGACCTCATGTTAACATGGTAGTTTTCCTGGTTTATTTCTTGTATCCACCAGAGCCGTTCATCTGCTGCTTGGGACAAGCAGCATCTCTTCAGTAAGCAATTGCACAGACACAGAAAGGCAAACCTCATCTCCCTGTGAGACTCCAGGACTGCTAACACACAACAGCAGCAGCTGCAAGACAACACCCTACAGTCCAAATATGTGCACAGTTGCCAATCCTGGGAATCAATGACCACTATGAAGAATTATATACGATGCTAAAATACAATCTGATAGGCACTCTAGCCTTAAGGAGCTGAGGGGTAGGAGACAGTCATGGATGTCCTGTTTGCCAGTACCCACGGGCAGCTTATCTGCAAACTAGCAAGCCTTCAGGTGATGAGCCATCCCTTTGCCAAAGTCACAGAATCACAGAATCATTGAATCATAGAATGTTTTGGGCTGAAAGGGACCTTAAAAATCATCTGGTTCCCAGATGATCCCCCGTGCCATGAGAAGGGACATCTTCTACTAGATCAGGTTGCTCAGTGCCCCATCCAACCTGGCCTTGACGTGTTGAGTCATATGATGTGGCGAGTCATGCGTTGTGTTCCTGAGTCCACAATGTCTCAGTTCATGACAGTTTGGGGTTTGGCCCAGGAAACACACTGGTCCAGTCATTTCATCCAAGATCCCTCACTTCCAGAGGGCTTCACTGGTTCAGTCTGGCTAAGAAATCCCACAAGGCATTTGGCTTTTCTTAACAGTGGGTGTATCTAGAACCGATATCACAGTCAGCAATGACAATAGAAGGCTGCAACCCCCAAACTTAACTAAATAGAAGGATAAGATGAATTTAGGCTGGATCAGGAGATCTCCTCTGCTAACTCAGTTTATTGTCTGTATTGACCAGCACAATCTGGCCAAATCCCCAGTGCAAACAGGCAGCTTCTGCCAATATCGTCACAAAGCCAAAAAGTCTTAATTTGCTACAGGAAATGCTCATTTTACTGTATCTTGTACATCTGGCAACAGCAGAAATGCATCTAACTTAGTCAACAGTCAGATGCGATGAAACACAGCCAGCATTTTTCCACTGGCGTAACGCAGAGCTCAGCAGATGAGATGAATCCAAAATTTGAACACCACTGAACATCAGATGTTTCTACATTCAGTTTCAATTAAATGTTTTTGTGAAAGGCTCAGAGAGAGAGAGAGGCTGTCTAGCAATATGCTACATGACAGAAGATGCATAAAACAAAAAATAAATAGAAGCACCTACACAAAGTGCAAGCCTGTGCCAGTAGCACAGCAGAGAAGATCTCTTTGTGCTGCAAATCGAGTTTTCCCTCATCCACTGAAACACTCAGATAGCTGAATTATTTTTTGAACGTTCAGGAAGGGTTGGGGTTTTTTAACAGTTGCCCAATATAAATAATTAAGTTTGACAATTTGTTCCCATCTAAAACATACTTAAGCCTTAGGATGCACATTGTATCAAATCCACAATATTTGTTTTGTATTTGTGTAGCATTTTGTAAACACATGGTTTCCTTCTAGCTTTGTTGTCAGTAGGAAGCATTGTCTTTCTAGGTACCAATGCCACCTACAAAATAGCAGCCCCATCCACCTTCCCCCAGTTCTTCCTCCATACACACACTCTCTGCTCTGATTTCAAGTTTTCCAAGATGGAAAACTGTCCACACAGTTGCATATAGTCATAGGGAGCAGACTGGGAAAATTCTCCTCTGCTGCTGGAGAACTTGACTAACCAGCATCTGAGATAGCTCCAAAACTGACTTGTTCTCTCAGCAGAACAGAGGCATTGGTTGCTAATGTGGAAAGCCCAAATTCCCAGCAATCATGCTTAATTTCTGACTCACTCCTGTTGGCATTATTCATTTTTCCTTCTCCCCTTTGTTTCGATCTTTCCCTGACCCCCAAATACAAAAGCGAGAAATTGTCTCCATTTTCCTCGTTGTTCAAAGGGAAAGAAGAGGTGATAATCTCCAGAGTAGGGGCAAGAAACTAGGTCTGCTGGGAAAGATGACATATATTGCCCTCCATGCAAGCAGAGCTTCATATGGAAGTCGGGGGTTTTCTTGCTCCCTCTCTTCTTCACACTATCACTTGCTTTGGGAGTCTTTACTTTGGTCTGACACTTTTCACAGGGTTGAGATCAGCTCTGAAATTTGCCAGTTTTCTCGTGGGAGGGATCTGTTTCATTTAAGAGAGAGTGGGGGAGAAAGTGTTTGATTTTGCAAACACAACCTGCACACAATGATATTTTTATTCCCTTGCTTTCCTATCCAAAGGTCTAGTCTCAAAACCACTGAGCAAAATTTTGATTTAAAATACTGAGATTAAACTGAAGGCTGTAGATGGGAGGACTTTCAGTTTTCACTAGAGGTTTAATCCTACCACCCTCCACTGCTTTGCTATGGGCTGGAGGATAGTATATTCTCCTGGTATGCTGCTGCTGCCATCCTAGGAGCCTTGTCTGGCTTTTCCCAGTCATTTCTACCTGGTGTCAGACAGCAGCTGGGAGTGGAGGTAGGCAGTGAGTGTGGAGATGTCAGGGCTCCCACTCTAGGGCTGCCAGAGGGGCACAGGGAATCCCCAAGGCCCACCTGGTCGTGCCTCCGGGGGCCAGACAGCCCAACAGGGATTGCCTCAGCTGGGATGGGAGGTGTAAGGGGGGCTTGGCCCCAGCTCTTGTCCTGCACTTGTCCAGCAGCACATAGAGCACAAAATGATCTTTCCAGTTAATGTTTTTTCATCCCAAAAGGAATAGCCTGTCTAATGCTGAAAGCACCCTGAACTCCTCTCCCCCCTCCCTCGTGGGAGGGAGCCATAAGGCTCTTGCACTTGGTGGTTGGAACAGCATGACCCTCTCCAAAAATCTCCGGGGAGAGACAAAGCAAGCAAACCGGTGCTGTGCTTTATCCTGGGGCTTAATAAAAGGAGGTTTCCTGTCAGTCTGCTCTAATGAGATGCATCACATGGGCATTTCGCATTAAATCACAGTGAGTCTTTACTTCGTGCTTCCCACCCCACCCCCCTCCAGGAGGATTCCCTGGCCCTCAAAGCCCTGCTGCTGTCACAGGCTCCCTGGATGGAGTCATGTACCCTGGTGCTGCTCAGATGGCAGGAGAATCCCTCAAAGCAGCTGCTTCAGCCACCGGAGCTCTCCAAAACACAAGGCCACCTTCCTTTGGCCTCCATGTGTGCCTTGCAGGAGAACAGGGCCTATTTGCTTAAACTATACAAGTAAGCCAAAAAACTCTAGAACCAGTGCTAAAGGAAAGAACAAATGGGATTAATTGCCAAATCTACAGAGCATTGGTGTGCTACTGAAGTCCGAAGTAGCATCTAAAAGTATTCAGCACATTTGAAGAATCCTTCAATAACCTGATGGATTATTTTTTTTCTGTGTGGAAATGTTACTTTAAATGTAATTTCCCTAGTGCATTTAAAATGACAGGATGTATATCTTTCTTCTGATCCAAAGTAAAAATGTGGTTTCTTACAGCTCAAAGCCAGTTACAAATACCTATAACCTATGAATGCAAAAACCCCTTAGGAAACAGAAGTAAAATCTATCTATATACTTTTTTTTTCATGAAACAGATCAGGACTGACAGAGTACTCTGGAGCTGGAACAGGTTTTCTACTCTGGTAACAACAGTGAGAATTCTTCAGCAAATACAAAAGAATCCAAAAATTTAACCTTTTATATGCCTTCTGCTTTTATTGCTCTGCGCATGATGCTCTGCCAGTAATTTAAGTAATTTCTCCTCACAAAGAGAAAAAAATCACAGGGGTGGGGGCATGGGACAAACCCACATTCATATCTAGAACAAAGAAAGGCAAACCAAAACTAGTCCTCAATAATTTCCAATCATATACTCCCTATGTAGAATGGCCAAGTGCTGCAAGAAAGCAGCAAAATAAACTTCATTTCCAGGGAAAAGAAATATCTGGTTAGAAATAGTCTGAATGAATGAACCTGGTGTAGATCATGTGAATGTAATCCTCAAAGCTATTTCCAACTAGACAACAGTAATGAGAAAAACTCTTCAACTGAAGAAGTGGGTTACTTTCAAGCTGCATTCCTTTCCTTCTGGATTTATTCTCTTCTCCTCTTCCCCAAATGCAGTAAACTCATGGAGCAAAACTCTAAAATTTGGGGGGGGTTGTTTCACTTTGTGTTTGTTTTTTGTTTCGGAGCAACCATTTCATAACCATAATATTCACAAACACTGTTTGCTTTTCAAACAGATGTTGCACTGTAATTCTGTCCAAATGAGTTGGTTTGGGGTTTTCTGTTCGATTAGGGAACAAATCTGTTAAGAGCAAAAACACTGGGGCTATGTGAAATTTGTAAGAGTTTCAATGAAGTAACCTGTGAGATTGCCTGAAAGCAACACGACCACTTGCACTTCCAAGTTGCTTTCTACCTCCCTCCCTAGTATGTGTCTCAAAAGAAGCCTCAGGCAGACCTTCTGTCTTAATCCATAGGAGTGCTGAGGTCTAATAAGCTCCTAGGGATGGAGGTGAGAAAAGAGGAGCAGGACACCAGGGACTACATACATATGTGCAGGCACAAGCTGCACGAGCCTTCTCTCCCCACGAGCCCACACTCACACAGGTAGAGCAAAAGCACATCAAGGTGGCAGAATGCTGCAAAAGGACCTAAAAGTATGGCCTGAAATGAGGCTTCTTATAGAAAAGATAAGGGAAAAAACCCACCCATGCATTCCAGAGAAAAATGATGGTCCCAGAAGGTCAATCACTGCACAAAGGAAAAAAAATGTTGGCTATTATGCAATATGAGATAAACTAATCGAGGCCAGAGGAACAGCAGCTGCTATGCAGATGGTACTTTCCACATCTTGACTGCCAAACTGGACAACTCGGGAGACTCTATTTCCGTTAATCTTCTTGGGCAATGACGGGCTGCAGCAAGCAATCTAAACAGTCACGTCCGAGTATCCAAGGAGTCTATGGACAGCCTGTGAAAAACAATGGCTCTGGGGTTAACTAAGCCACAATTCTGATGAAAAGCAGATGTCATTTAATTATAATGGGGGGCTTCCACTAATTATAACCCGTGGACATATATTTTAAAGTACACCAAAGATCAGAACTAACAAAAGCCCAAGGCTACTAGTACACACAGTTCCTCCCGTGGCATTAAAATTGTACAAGTGGGAGGAGCAATGGGCTACTTCAACAAAAAGAGTCAGCATTTCTGTTGTTACAGCAAGTCCTGCATCTTGATATAAAGAGCAGTACAGACTTAGTTCAGACTCCTCTTCTACTCGTCTAATTATTTTATCAAAAGTTAAAAATCACAAATTAAATCTGTGTTAATTCAAAAGTTTTTGCCCTACCCTTCACCCTCATGAATAGAGTACCATTCCTAACTGAACTACAACAGTGTTTGGCAGATGACTTCTTTTTTTAATCTCTGTTTCACATTTTCTGTATGTAGGAGCCCCTGAATTACGTAAGAGGATCTTGGTCAAAAACTAAGACTTTTAAACATTTTTTCCCCTGTCTGCATAGTGATTGTAAAGGCATCTAAACCACAAGCTCTCTTAAGCTATGAGTTCCTATTCTGCTATGCTTGGAAGAAAATGCTTTCTATGAAGAGTGATGTAGGAGGCAGTGGCAGATAGCCACATAAACTCCTTGCTTTGGGTCCATATGTGATCATTTCTCAGTACAAAGAAATCCTAATGACCTCAATTTCTGTGCCTAAGGTTCAGTTTTCAGAGTATTTTAAACACACCACCGCCCCAAATGCTCTTCAGATCTAATACATGTAACAATCCCAGGAAATTCCTTTTGGTTTACCCTTTACTTACAAAGAAAGCCTCACAGATGAAATTCATTTCTCTTAAATTCTTTAAACAATATGCAAGCAGCGCAGGCTTCGAACACAGTGCTAATTATGGGTAGCAGGCTTTTTTCTGTTTCAATGGTCAGGTTAAAATCTATGGCATGGCTTACAAACTACAAAAATTCCTGGTTTAGTAGGTAATGTTCGTGGCCTTTCCTGGTGAGGATCCTGTCTACATGCAAGGGAACATAAGGGCATTAAAATATATATCAAGACATAAAGAGCAATATTTTAAATTATGTGTGGCAAAGGCTAAGGTAATTTCACCTCTAAGTTAAAACTCACACAGTTTTTATTTTCACATAGAGGGTTATCATGTGAAAGCTATATACAGGTATGAAAAGGGAGACAGTACAGAAGCAAGAGTTTACATAGAAAGGTGACTTCCTGTCCTATGCCAGGAGAAAAGTCAGCCTGACTCCCTCGGTATCAATGCATGGCAGAAACTCCCAGCTTCCCGGGTTAACAGTGGTTTACACATCCCTTACAGTACTTAGCACCTCACCTCAAAGCCATTTTCCTTTGGGGTCAGGCAGGGAGTGACACCAATTTGTATTTACAGCTGTAACTACACTCCTTTCATGCTTCTCCATCTTTAACTCAGCCCAAGACCCTGCTTTTCTGCTATTCAGTAAAGACTCCAAGCCTTGCATTTCCATACACTTCAGCACTGCTCCTCTGGCAGGCAGGAGATGCCAGCAGACAGCAAGAGCAAGGCTGGAGGGTCTATCTCCCCCTCCCACAAGTGCAGACCGCACATCGGCTTTCCTGTAAACCCTCACCCCAGCAGCAAGTGGCCTGGAGACCATCCTGTTCATTTTAAATCCTCAAGGAAAGACAAAATAGGATGTGCCAGGTAGCAAAGAAAACTTTTTTTGTGCCATAGCTTCCTCACTTTGCCTGGTTAGGGCTTACTTAAAAGGAGTGGAAGGATGGTTTGAATTCTTACATCGCTTCTCCCCCTTCCTGAGGAAGCTCTGGCGTTCTGGCCAGATGCTGGGAGCAATTCCAGCTCCATCTGTTCGAGAGTTTTGAGTTGTGCAACATAAATTTTACTTTAATGTGTGGTAATAATGACCTCCAAAACCCCATCGTGCCTCATTCAAATGTGCTAGCTGAAAGCCAGTTTTCATATACGTTAACACATTAAGTATTGTAGGGTGCATGTTAATGCTGTTTATGAAGATTAAGCCACACAAATTCCTATTAGCACTAATGGTGGTTTCATGACCTAATCCCTAAGAAACACAAAAAAATTTTATTTTTAAGAAGCTCAAATCTCACCCCTATACTCCCTACCCGTGCATGTCTGATCACTCCCACCTTCAAACACCCCATGCGCATCCATTCTCATTAGGCCTCCCGGGCTCCAGGGGTTCAGGACAGGTCAAGCCTTCAGACTGAAAAGGCTTTTACAGAAGTTACAAAGTGGTACAGGAAACAGCACCAGCGCTTCATTAAAGTGAATTTTCCCTGTTAAGGTAATACCAAATCAGAGCTAGGGTTTGTAAGAAAGTTTGAAAATCTCAAACTTAGCTGAGAGTGAGTCTTGGCATTCTTACCTAGACATCTGCATGGTCTGTTTTAACAAGCCAGAAACAAATGCTGGCTGTGCTCCGTTCCTGTAGTTCTACTTTTCCACAGCCAACCTATCCCATTTCACCTACTTTTTCAATGGCAAAAAGAAGACACAAAAGCTGATGAACCACATGTTTTCAGATGTAAATCTCAATTCTCCTGTGAAAAAGCAGAGAGCACAGGATGCTCCCCCCAATCTTTTTTGCTTTGCTTTAATTCACAACCTAGCATATACAGAGAAGCACTGAAGTGTTGCTTTCTGGGTGATGTATTCTTATCATAATATATGTTATTTGTGTCCACAAGCACAAAAGACAGAAAAAACTATCAGTCCTTTTCCAGGTGTCAGATGTTATTCAATACCTTTGCAAGCAAGCAAACATCCAGTTTTGGCAAAAATCAGCATGATGGTTATTTCTTTTCATTCTGCAAAGATCTTTGCAGAGGTCAAGGTCATGCAAGAAGGAGCTGTGCAATTGGTGAGTTTTGTCAGAAACCAAGGAGGGGGCAGAGTCAGGTCTTGAGACAGGTTCATGCTGAAACTGCCATTTTCAATGAGCCACGATTCCCAAAGAAACAGGTTTCCTCTTCAAGCTCTCTGACCTCCTCTATCCCAAGACATATATTAAAATCAGACAGCTCCTTCCTCTCCCCACTCTAGCCTGCCATACTCTCAGAGCACCCAAAAACCTGATGGCTGGGCCTTCCACATCTGTTTGCTCTGCACTGCCAAGCACAAAACAGCTCAGGGCTCCGTTTCGTTGGAGGCAGGACTCTCATCTAGAGGTTGAGACACATTTCATGCCATTGATCTCATTTTAGAAACTCAGGTCAAGGCAGCAAGCTACACACCAGACAATGAAGTAAAACAATGATAAGCATCATTTACCAAAATTATTCAGCTCTCAAGACCGAAATAGTGTCTGTGTATCCAGTTACCACAGGAAAAAATGTTGTCCCAAGGCACAGTGAATGAAGTCACATATTTGGCCTTCTAGGTAAAGGAATTTTTCTCATGAACTGTCACTGGGAATAGATTAATGAAAAAGTGGTTATGTTTGTCTTTTAGCTTAATATAAATGGCAGTGAAGAACACTAATAAATATATAAATTTCACATGCATGCTGCCTCCAGAAACAATTAAAGAAACCGATGTTATAAAAAAGGGGTGGAATTATGTAAGTGCAACACAATTCTGTGCACACTGAAACCTAAATGAATTCATCATAACTTGTCTTGCATTCAACAATCAGGCATAAACCTTTGTCCGTGATGAGCAGTGAGATGATGGACACAAAACCCTTTGTCTGTAGTGGATCCAAAAGACTACCATACCTCTGAATTCAGTTTGTCTAGATCTACTGTTCCAGCATCTTACACTAACCAAAAGGGGAGGGGGAAAAAATCAAGTGTAAAAAAAAAAAGATTCTTGTCTAAGTAACCTTCAGAGCCAGAAGTTTAATAGGAACTAAGCAACTAAGGAAATTGGATGAGCTTTGATACAGAGCAGCTGATAATATACATTGGAATAAGCCCTAAGCTATGCTTGCAAAGCTTGAGTTGGATGCAGTGAAAGAGCAGAACAACAGTCAGGGCAAATCTGAATGCCTGCAACAGAGATAAGGCCAAAACATGATGAAATCACAATTTATTTTGTTTAGGGCGGGGAGCCCAGACTTTTCCCACTGGCCCTTTTCTAAAATAAATAGGAAAAACTAACTAACTGTCACAAACTACAGAAAGTTCAACAAGCAAAAGAATTTAGCCATGGGTTCCAGATGATGAATTCTAATAGCTGGCACTGGCGTGCCTTTTACCAATTTTTCAACAGCTCTAAACAGTCAAAGAGAATCATATTTTGGGCTTAAGAGTTTTGGAGCAGCGGAGAAACCAGACCCTCTCTTCCTCCCCATGTAATGCAACAGAAAGACTTAATCTAGTTTCCTCAGCAGGGCTCGCTGCCAAAATATTTAGTCACTTTTAGTCTGTTTGCTTTTGATACAATTAGATGTTTCTGGTTTGTCATATCCTTATCTGATTCAGTTGGGTATTTGTTCAACATGAGTGGCTGGGAATGGGGTATTCTGTTCGTGTGCATATTCACATACACCTCTGACCATCATTCTCTGAAACACACCCACACACTAATACACGCAGTTTGAGTTAACTGTCATATGGAAAAACAAATATGGCCAAGACATCCTGTGAAATAAGACAAGGAGATTGGTAAACTCCCAAGCAGTACATAAAGAGAGGTTTCAAGGTTTTTATTTGAGTAAGGGATTGGATCATCTAGCATTCTGTTTTGGTGAATTTGTGTCAAATTGACATTCCAATTCCGGCAGCATACATAAAACTGCACAATTATTTAGCACTGTACAGATTTTACATAACTCTTGAAGTTACTGACTTGATTCATTTTCCTTCTGACTATAAGACAGATTAATCCGAAATGAATTAAGACAGGCAACCAGAAGTAATGTTACTATAGCTGGTAAACATTCTTTAAATTGCTATATCAGTAAGCTGCTTAAAAGCCTCACTATCATTGTATGCTGCATCTGCTCAATAATTACTACCTCCCAAACCAGGGATTATGACTATATGCTGAGTACTGCAACACAACAGGCAAAGCAGTACAGGTAGCCAGCAATCCCCAGAGCAGAAATGTGAAGTACTTAATTGCTCACACACAAAATGCTGGGCCCTGGAAATACAGTGCCCACTCCCTTGTACAGGCAGATGCTCTGAGCCTTGAAATCAGAACTTCTCTCTCGTCCTAAAAAAAAAAATCAAGCTGCCATGTATTTCATTACAAGAGGCAGAAATATTTCAAGAAAGAAGGGAAAACAGAATTGTTAATGACAGGAGAGTATATTGTAATTACAGTTTACTGAGGTAAACAAACAAAAAATAAAGGGCATTGCCCAGAGCAATGTGGAGGAGGAAAGAAAGATTCCTCTCGCTAAAAAACAGCTTTAAATTTCAAGACTAAGACTAGAAGCACTTTGGGAAAAGACCTGTTAATTCCTATAGAACTGTGCTTCTGTCATGGTTTAGTCCTCTACACCTAAAGGAAATGTGTGTGTTTAACAACTCCACAGCTCCACAGATGTCCAGGATAAAACATAGCCTCTGCTCACAAGCACTTTAGTCTAGAAAAGCTTTTCCAATTGCACAGAAAATGCGGCAATTGTGCACTTAAAGAGTTTGTGCTGATAAAAAGGAAATGATCACCATGGAGTGTGAAGCACCTCCTAACTGAGGGCAGTTTCTAGCTGTGTGCAAAAGTGGTATTACACAGCTGCAGTAGCTGCACTAACTGCAAAAACAAAAATCACACTGTTGAAGACAGGCACAGACCACAGTATGGAATAAGAATAAAGAGAAATTTGTATAATAAGAATGTTTCAGTTGTAAGTTTAAAATTAATTTCGCTAAACTTGCCAAAGAGATCTTAATTCAGTGATGTCTCAATCTACATAGCGAGAGACAGAAGAGAATCAAAGGAAGAATTAATTGGCAATGCAAGCGTTTCCAGTTTTGATTTGGTTTGTCTCCTTCAACAGTAACTTGCACATACATGTTCTAATACCTGACATTGGAGGCATCTGAATTTTGTTCTCAGTTCCCAAGATGAATGCAAGAACACAAGAAAATAGCTGTCTTCCACCTGGGCACTTGTTTATACTCTGCTTATCAGATTGTTTCCCTTTAAAAGTAAAATAAAAATAAATCAGTTAAGTTATTCACACAGAAATTTTAATTACTGACACTAACTCCTTGGCTACTGGGAAGTTTTCAATCTCTTGTCAGGACTGATTAATAAAAATGCATCCAATGCCCAAAGATACTTAAGATTAGAGGGAAACAGAGGTGTACTATTAACTCTTTAGCTTCAGGATGTTTGGTAGCACATGGACCCTTTCCTCACCAGAAGTCTTTCGAACACAAATGCCACAGTTAAAATTTCAGGTAGAACCAGAAATATGCTTAAACTGTAGTTCTGGAAAAAACTCAAAAGAAACAGAGAGAACACAGTCCTACAAGCTGCTTGTTTTCAAAGCCATCATGTACAATTTAATATCAAGTAAAATTATGGTTGGCTGGCACAGCTCTCCTGAACGAGTGTGCTTCACAGGACTTCAAATGTGCTATTTAACAAATCAAAAGCAATGGACCATGCAAATATTTCAACAAAATAGGATCAATGCTTGATATAAACTTATTTAGACAGTGCTCAAAGGAAAATTACAGTCTACAACAAGAATATTTAAGATGATGACTCTTTTATGAAATAAGCCCTGTCTTACTCTTGCCCCTCCTTTCACATCGATAATTAATTTGGACTAGAGGATGAAATAATGTAAGGACTCCCATGAAGGATACCATTTTGTCATTACCCACAATAAAGAGTATCTATTAAATACAAGCCTGAAAATACTTCAGCTCCAAGCTTTTGATCAGACTCCCCTAGCATATTTATACCCTCACTGTTGTTACACGGTTTAAAAAAATTTCAAAAAGGACCAGTACAGAAATGGAAGAATCAAGTCAAAGCAGAAATAAGGAAATTACCTGGCTACTATTTCCAGCCTGTTTTCTGGCCCAATCACATGCCCTGCACACTCAAAGTGAAGGAGCCAAGTATGGAGGGCCCAATTCTGCAGCATGTGCAGACAAGAGTCCAACAGCTTCAAAAATCGTTCAGGGTGTCAGACAACCACCCTGGGGCCAGAGCAGGTCAGCTGGTCTGACATATTCCAGCCACCTGGGCTGTGTGCACAAATTCTCTCAGGGACACGAATGAGGATTTAAGCACCTAAATGCTTGATTACCAAAACCACACGGGGGACCCACGTGGATGTTTGAGGATGTCACACTAGCTAGTGCAGCAGTACTGATGCTATAAACAGGAACACCTGCACAGGCTCCCCAGCTCTGGACCCCTGCTCCGTACAAAACATTTGTGAAAGCTGAGAATAAACACCCACTGGCACTTAAGCAACAGAGTACCCACCTGCTCCTCCTATACTGATAAACTTATTCATCTTCCCCCCTATCTGTTTAAAAAAAATAATTACCTCTACATCCTGAGAACATGGCTTTGCAGGGCACACATCCTCTAATCCTGTAATCCGTTTTAGATACATAAATTTTGTTTTTGTGGACACTCCTGATGACTTGCTATCTACTAGTCCACCAGTTAGGTGACCAGTCCTGGTTTTCTACCCCAGAGAGCACAGGCTGATTGCTCTGCTGCATACCAGATTTGTTTTAGGGTGACAAATGGGCTGAGAACTTCAAATGACTTAGGAGGAGGGGAGAGCTTCTCCTTATCTGTGTGTCATTAGGAAGTATTATGATTCCAGAATCCAGTAAGAAAATTTCACTGTATTATCTGAGCAGAGAGAAAATGTGAATCTTCTTTTCAAATATACAACTGCAAAGCATTAGACAAAAGACAATCCTTGTTTAAAATAGTTTGCTTTGTTTAAAATACAACATATTCCCCCTGGCATTAACTACCTCAGATCCCAGAGGTTTGGGGTTATTTCAGGCCTTGGTAACCAACGGAATAATTATTATATTATTAAGAGTTTAAGCAAAATTTCTAAGTAGTGTAAATATCTTCCTGTAATGATTGGTGATAAACTCCATTACACATCCTCCAGAAGGCAATATATTCTGAATGCTCAGACAATATTTATGAGTCTGTTTCAAATGTTTCTGATTTTATTTACAGTGTTTAAAGTGTGTAGGCATAGTCAAAGCAATACATTTTAAAACCCTGCCATAAATCATCCACTGTGCAAAAGCAAACTTTCATTAAAAAGAAAGTGCTTAATTGCTGAGAACTTCCTGAATGTAAACTGTCACTCTGGATATCACCTCTTGCGCCTTTCTTATAGTTAATGGTCACTAACTTGTGGCAGAATGGACACTCTGACGACCCAAATCATCTGGCTCTGCTGTACTGCCCCAGCAATCCTGCTGATGGGCCAGAGACCCCCAGCCAGCTCAAGCCCTCTGCAGCCACTTCAGCAGCACAGACCACCTTCATCATCCAGGGGACCAGCCCATCACTGCGGCTCCCAGCCTGAAATTCAGCATTTCAGCACCTGGTGACTATGAAGGAAACCACTGAATATCAATTCCTCAGAGTTTTCTCTAGTGTACATTCTTCAGATCAGGTTTACCTTGGTGATGTAAATAGGCATTTGTTAAACTCACTGATGTTAACAATTGGCTGTTAACATTTAAACTGTCTTCATTCAAAACAAGATCTAAGAGAGATTTCAAAAAGGCAAGAGCTGACAGTGCTACAAAATGTGAAACAAAATCGGACCACGTCCTTCCACGCCAGTATTTCTAAAGGCCATTTCACACTTGGAGGAAACCATTCACATTTTAATGTAAGTGCTTTGACTTCATCAAGGGATGTTGATTTGCCTCCCCTTTCCTGGCTGCTCCACTTGGAGAAGACCTAATGCACATTGACACTGCCCAGCAAGGGACCCAGTAAGGATCCTTTCACATGCAAGGATCCCCAGGCTGAATCCAGTGACACCATCTGGTTTGCCAGAAGAAGTTTTGCTAGTGAGAGTCGAAAGACATAGATATTGAAAACCACAGTGAACCATGGAATTCAAAACTTCTTATGAAGACAATGACACTTGAAGAGACCATATCAACATATCCAAGAAAAAAAAATACTTTGGTGGAAAAATCCAAAAGATTCTTTCAATCCAGCTGCACAATAAAAAGGAGAAATATTCCCTTCTGAACCCAACAGCTCAAAATATGGACACAGTTGTGTGCATCACAACTTTCACATCTGCCCTCTGCACCTGCACAGAGGTAGATAACTCAAGAGACAACAGAAGGTAAGGGAAGAAGAGGAACTATAATTATCAATAAAACCCTGATGTCATTTATAAGTATTCTCAGAAGGTACCTCACCCTTAAAGCTCAGCTCCCAGCAAAGAACAAAACCACTCTCACCAAAGAGCACAGCGCTGTCCTTATCTTTCTCCACCCTTACAACATCCCTTAACTGGAGACATTAGGGCCATGGCCCAGGGCACAGCTGCTCTACTTACTGGGAAAATCGAGTGGTTCTCCTACGCAGTGTCGACTAATATCATTTAGGAAGCTGACTTTGTAAGCATTAGAAAAATCAAATTAATTTCATCTGCATTACAAAAATCTAATTTCTTTCACAAGCATTAGCTGGCTTTGCTTATCCAGATTTTCCAACAACAAAGCTTGCTCTTAAAAGCTGGTCACTGACTCTTTTTTGTTTGACATTCCTCTGGTACTGGCCAGAGATTTCACTTAGCTTTAATCTCACTTTGTATCATGTAATTGAGAAAAAGAACATTCTGCAATAGCCCTACCCTTCTCAATGCTATCATCTTCAGGAAATTTTGCACCAGAGTTCTAACAGCTGCTTTGGTGGTCACAACAGGCAAAAGGATGCTCCAGGGCCAACTTCGCCATTACGAACATCCAGGGAAACTTCCAACTATCCGTGTGGTCACAGCCCATAACACAGTGTTTGCCAGCACAAAGTACTTAGATATTTTAATATATGCTGCAATTCATGTCATACAAGACCAAACTCAGTAACGAATGGGAGAAGAACAGGGCAGCCAAGTGGAGGAACAGCTGTAGATTAAACACCATCCATAGTGCTTTGCTGGAGGGAGAACAATAAATAAAGGCTGAACTGCTGATCTCAGCTCAGTCCTTGAGGAGCTGTAAGGTCTAGGCCAGAGAACAGGTACCAGCATAAAAAAGCATAAGCTACACAGACAAATTGGGTAATGTCTGTTCAAGGGAGAAATCTAGGCTTGAGCAGGGAAAGATCACAGATGTGTCACTGCTGAGACGGAAAACCCAGTCAGGTAAAAAGATTTAGGTCTCCTGCATAGCAGGACTAGGAAAATCCATGCTGGCTGGCTGCCCTGCATGTGACCCACTGGAATAAAGACTCAAATCTACTCTCCAGACAGACAGCTCCTTACAAAGGAAACTGGAGATTAAGGCTCCACTTGAAATTACCACTTTGTAGGTTAATCTGTGCACATGCACACATGTACACACATGTACTAACACATCAGAAATCCACTGCTGGAAACACATGTGAAGCAGGTGGAAATGCAGGATGTAGAGCATTCAGGCTGGGAGGTTTAATGCAGCCATAAATATTACCAGTCTCAGCTATTCCAGCACGACACAACCACCGCTCATCAATATTGCTGTCAGCTCCGTGTTAGCAACAAACCACATGACAGGCACGGTCACCCATTCCCCCTGGCCAGGAGGGACCGGCTGCAGATGGAGCTCAGCATGCCCACACAGGCACAGCCCTGGACACCTTCCTGCAGGGGCGGGAAGAGGAAACACAGACTGGAACCGGACACCGGGGTGTCATCCAGGAATTTGCTTGATAGCAGCTTTGTGATCAATTGCTGGGGTATTGGGCTTTTCAGAAATTACCCAGGAATGCAGAGGCAAACAGAGTTCCCTCTGAAGTCTTGCAGCAAGTGACCTGCCTGAATGCTAAGATGATGGACGCCTGCATTCAGGCAGCCTGTCCTCACCTCCTGGCCTTGGAAGGGCTCCTGGGCAGGGAAGAACAGAAAGGCTTTGATGCAGTGCTCGAGTGTACATGTCAGTAAGTATCTACTGACTGCTACAGAGCCGACAGACCACTTTGTTAATGCAGCCAAGCCTTTAAATTGAAAAATCAGAAAATCTCTTCAATATAAATTTTAATTTTTTAATTTCAAGTTTTATTCACATGCTTCTGATGCTGAACTCACCTACAGAGGGCTTTGCTCCTTCCTTTGCTAAAATGACAGCTTTTAAAACAGCATCTGCAGTAAGGTGCATCAAAACCAAAATTCAGTTTATAGGATTTTAGAAAGCTTTCAGTTAATGTTCACTGCTAGTTGTTTTGCATTCTTTAAAATACTCCCCACTGATCTTCCCTTTTATGTTATGTCTCCTGTAATGTCAAATGGGTCAGATTTTCAGAAGGAGCCAGCTCTGGCACAAATTCATCCCCACTTAAACCAACAGTAAAAACATCAAAGCCCTTGAACAGCAGTCACCTAGTAATACCTGTGCTGGGGAACTTCCACTATGAACACTTATCTTCAGATTTCGTTCTGAGTATTCATTCTCAAAGTTTTAAAAATATTTTAGTGCCCTTTCTCCACAAACCAAGCAACTTCACCATGAGGTTCACGGGGTTTGGTGGGTCTAGATTTCAAAGACACAAAATGAAGTGGGTTTTGGGGAAGAAGACACAAAGAAGCAGGCTAAATGTTGTAGAGAGGGAGAAGTTATAGAGAGCCCGCAGAAGAAATATTTTCTTGCATTCATGAAAGGTTCTAATAGGACTCACCATCACAACTTTCCTGCAAAAAGACTGGCGTAATAAGACACTAGCCTTTGCATGGCCCAGGAGAAAAGCCTGGAACGCTGCACCCCATCAGATATACTGACCTGAGATACTTGGAAGAGACAAGAAAATGAGTTTTCTAGTTATTTATGTAAGCAATTCAGAAAGCACATCCACCAGTTTCTCTTCTCAGAGAAATTTTATTTTTGTGGGGACTTTTCAAGGACAAAGGCTTCAATTTCTAAACGTCAGCCAGGAAAGGAAAAATAAAAAAAAAAGGGGGGAGGGGATGAAAACCCCATCACACTTTTTTAGTGACAATCAATGCTGCTCCAATTGCTACCACAGAAGGGCCCAGGTCAGACATGTGATGACAGCAGTGTTGACTGCTTGGTCTCACTTCCACAGCACTCCTGATGGTTGCTGTGCTGCTGGCATGGTGTGCCATCCTCCTCCCAGCACCTAGAGGCCCTGCCTCCAGAAGATGTCAATAATGAGATTCAAGAATAGTGGACTTGTGTTTCCTTCAGGCAAATTAATGGGAGTATTCAAGTTCACACAAAGGTTTGAAATGGAAGGTAGGAGGAAAAACAACTGATAAAATACATCCTCAGAGCCTTACAGGGTGCAGTGCATGCATTCTGCCCTCAAACACCAGTCATGTATCAAACAGGGATTTCTGAACATCTGCCCTCAGGAGCTCTGGGTGACAGCCCAGTACATGCACAGCAGCCGGCTGAGCCTGGCAGAGGGGCACACCCAGCACCAGGAAGGGATGTCAGGGGACCCAGCTGGTACACCTGGCCAGCCCTTGGGACACAGCAGGTTAACCTCATCCCTCTGCTTTTCAGGGAGCTATCCTGCACTCTCAGAGGAAGATTAGCTTAAAGAATAGGCAGGCAGACCTGAGAGCAGAGGCAGGAGTACCCCTCGCACTGCCTGCACAAGCTGGGGTCCAGCTCTCCCCAGAGGGATAAAATCACAGGTGCCCATCAAGCAGGGGCATGGCCACTTGTCCATTGGCCGGAGCTGACCTTGGAGCCACTCGGGCAAACCCTGCAGTGCCCTCTCTGCCTTTCCCCAGAGCGTAGGAGACCCAAAGCAGGGTCTTCTTTACATTTTCCCTTCTTTCCCAGTTTCCTGCACTGTAATTATCACAGGCCACAGCAGACAGATAAGTGACGGGGGCAGAGAGAGCAGGAGGGAGGTGCTGGCCTTGCTGCCTGTAATGGTGGGGTCCTTCCCCGGAGGTTGGCCATTAGAGGCCTCACCTGTCACCAAGCCAGAAATCACAGAATTGCAGATTAAAAGATTTATAAAAGGCACCATAAACAACTCCATCCCTCTAGTGACAGGAAGGACGTACTTGACAGGTCTCTGGAGTGTCCAAACTAACGATGGGGACAGAAAGGCAATGAGGTGCACGCCAACTCAAAACAGATGCCAAGGGCATCTAAAAAGGTTGTGTGTAGGGGAAAAGAAACACTTTTATCAGCATTTCTCTAGAAAACACAAGTGATAAAACATGGGATGGAAAATACAGGAGTCACATTCTCAGCAGCACTGCGTCTTACTGCCAAAACCATCCTGTTAAATACAACTAAAATATTCCTGCACTGAGGTATTCCTGCGCCCAAGCCAAGAATAGCAGAGTTGCTTGCTAAAGAACAGACAAACAAAGCATGAATCTGAGAAAGAATTAATCAAAGCTCACTGAGGAGTTTCCAAAAGGCTACTGGACAGTGTAAATAAAGAACTGAAAAACTGGCTGTACAGAAAAACTGGGAGGTAGAGTTGACTTCCCCCTTCTCCATACTTCCAAGGAATACCATTGCAAAGTTTTGACAATTACAAAGCACATTAGCTAATCATGAAAATTCATCAAATATGTCATAAGTGACAAGGAAAGAGTACTTGACTGCTAAAATTGGATGAGCCACAAAACCTCCTGACAATCACTTACATAAATCACAGGAACATATCCATCATTTGACACAGAAGGTGTTTCCAGAGAGCAATATTTTCATGCCAAGAACAAGAAAGTTTGTATACCTCTTTTGGAATCACACCATATTTTGATCATTACCATATCAAACCATCATCATGGCTGGGCTTCGTGAACGAAGATTTGGGGAGGGCTCTATCCACATTTGTTACAAGCACGCTGGTGGCTAAAAAGGCCAATACGAGATAAGACACATCCAGTTGCAAAAGGCACAGCAGAAAGACTCCTTAGGAGGTATATTCTGCAAGGTACGATTCTTTCTGTGTTGTCTTTTCTCCTCAAGAGTGATCCTGCGTGCTTTCTCAAAAGCATCAGCAGCGTTATAGATGGTGTGTCTCCAGACCTTCTGATTTGAGGCCAGAGTAGACCAGTTATGGTGATTAATATGGCCAAGGTTGAGATGTTGTTTCAGGGAGTCCTTGTATCTTCTCTTTGGGGCTCCTCTCTTGCGGCAGCCAGTGGTAAGTTCACCATAAAGCAAGATCTTAGGGAGGTGATGGTCCTTCATCCTTGAGATGTGCCCTGCCCAACACAGCTGTGTTCTCAGCAACATGGCCTCAATGCTTGTGATTGCTGCTTGTTTTAGAACAGACATGTTAGTCACATAATCTGACCAGTGGATGTTTAGGATTGTTCGGAGGCAGCGTTGATGGAAGTGTTCTAAGAGTCGCAGGTTGTGGCAGTAGATGACTCATAATTCAGATCCGTATAAAAGAGTAGACAGCACAATGGCTCTGTAAACACTGATCTTTGTACTTTTCTTCAAGTGTTTATTTCACCATATCAGCCCATTTCAGTGGGAAAAAATGGGTTATGATTTTGTAGTCTAAAACTGAAATATTTGCAACTGAGGCAGAGGGCCTTCCTGTCCACACCAAGGCAGCATGAGCAAGGCAGAGCTGCACTGCCGAGGATGCTTGCACCTAAGTAATGAGGAACGGCAGTAAACACATGTGAACACTTTACATGGTGATACTTCAATCCAGGAAGTAGCACCAGATTAGAAATGCTAATCCTAAATGGTTTACAACAGTATTGGAACAAAAGAAAACAGGCAGAAGGTTTATCGCACTTTGTTTCAAGAACTGTACATATGGCATTATACCATATCAAAAGGTAAGAGCACTTAAATGAGTGTAGTTGTAATTCTTTTGTTTTCAAATGCTAGGTTCTGGGTGTGCATGTGTAACTGGAAATGTCCTAATTTATTTTGTATTTCTTTTTTAAACTTGTTTCTTCCCTACCCTCCCATCCCAAGTATTCCTAATACGAATTTGTAACTTCATAAATATAAGTTTCTCTTCTTCCTGCTACAAATACAAGCCCAAGATAAAAACTTGCAATCTACTTGAAGATGAAATGTTATTTTGTTTTTTGTTACAGGAAACCCTGTTCACCTCCTGCTCTTCAGAGCTGATCCCAGTCAGCAGCCAGAACTGCTCTGCTCTTTAGATGTTTGGTTGCATCCACCCCACACTGAGACTCTCTGCATGCTTCCCATTAGAGCAACTAACTTACTTCCTTTTCCATAAATTCCGAGTGCAGAGCAGAAAACAGCACATGGACTAACATAGGTTAGCAGCTTATAAGCTTCAGCAGTTGATCTTTGCACCAGGCATGGGTTTCCCTTTGGGAAGGGGTAACACAGAAGATACAGTAAGCAGTTCTGCACACAAGGTATCAGAAGGATGCAAAGAGCAGCAATAAAATACATGTTTCTTGACACATTATTTCAAGAAGAAATAACCTGCCATCCTCAGCTTCTTTCCTTCCTTCTACAATTTTTTTTTTTAATTCTGAGTCTTGACAGTAGCTCTCAATATCCCACCATTTTATACAATATTATGCATTGTCAACATCCTGTGGAGTTTGAAGATGTCAATGATAGCTTAAAAAATAGCACACTAGTTCTGTTCTCTACCATTCTTGAAATGCTGTCAAGAGATATATTGATAATTAAATCTCTATGTACATCAAAAGACATCCCTCAGCCCAGTAAAATGCATACACTCCAGCAGTACAATTAGTCTGAGATGACATCCTAGATTTTCTAGCTAACAAGGTCAAGAGAGAAAAGATGGGAAATCACACCTATTCAACTGCAGTCTTTACTGGCATTTGTCTGCAAATGTTAGCCGTATTTCTTTTTTAAATTTAAACTTGTCTTCCTAGCAAATGGAGAAAAAGATTGATTTTATAGTCCATACACTAAAATATAGCGTGTTGAAAAACAATATTCCACAAGCCTCAGGAAGATCAGCAATTGCATATCAGTTCTCATCATTTTCACATAAAAATTTCTGCACAGTTGCCACCTACTTAACAATAAACAAATAAATAATTTTTTTTAAAAAAGAGATTGTCTCAATAAAAATAAGGCATCTCCATATAATATCATGGACAAGGTGCCTTGGTTACCAGAATCACAGGCAGGTGGATAGTTGAAAAACATCTGATCTTCAATTATTTTATAAAAATATTTGCCACCAAATGTGCCCAAACAAATTACGGTCAGTGTACCTGCACGTGAGCACACTGAACCACAGTAAGCTGCTGTAACTCTCTGACGACAGCAGCACTGGTTATGGTCACACAAAGGAAACAAAGAAGTCACTGATATTTGTACTTTACTCTGTTTATGTGACATTATTCTACTGAAATTCCAGTTCTTCCGATGACCTGCAGGGTATGCAATATAATACAGCTCAGTAATTTTGCTCTTTACCTCTCCTCAGAAAGAGAATTACATTTCTCTGCACATGCTGTGATTTATAGCATTCTGTTTTGTTTGTGCTCATATATTCCTATTAAGGCCACTAAATCATATAGCTACTGATGGACCTCAATTAGCACTGGAAAGACACAAGAAAAGCTTTGTTAAAAATAGAGTTAGCTGACAAAAGACATCTTCGAATCCAAGTTTTCTCATACAACAAAACAAATAACCTGATGAAACAAAATACAGTGGGAAAGTAGTTGCAACCTTAACCATGGAGAAACACCCCATCAGTTCATAATGAGCACAGGACTGTCATTTATCCCAAAGCTCAGAACAAGGCATTGTCCGTCTGCTCTGACAGCTCTTTGTTACTATCCCCATGATTGTTTGCAAGCATATTCAATCCAATTAACAGTTTTTTGTAACAAGTATATGGCCTTTGCTAGAAAATGTAACGAACTCTTTGGAGAGAAATCGGAACCTCTCACTAAATTCCCTTTCATTGCACAAGGAGTCCAGGCTCCTTCCCACCCCCAGCCCCAGAGGATGGATTTTGTTACGGTCACTTCACTCGGGGCTGAACCCTCAGTAAGCTGGAACAGACTCAAATGGACGGCCTAGAAAAATGTGTATATTGGAAATTAATTTGAAACAAGGATATACAGCAGAGTTTGAGTATAAATTCAAAGTCACCAAGGGCTAAGAGGTGACAAGAACTTTAAACTTCCATTAACTTTGGTATTTTTATTTAACAGCATACCTGAAATCTACTGCCAATACTACAAAATTTGGTGGGTTTTTTTAAAATGTATCAAAGTGGTTCACTAAAATCCATCTTTCAAGGTACCAACAGAAAATAAAGAATTAAGGTTAAATTAATGACCATGAAAACAAGTTAAGAGGCATAAAACAACCTTTACTATTGCCTTTGGTTTCTGGAAGATGTAGAACAAGACAAATTCCTTCCCAGCATCTCCAAATACATTATCTCATGGTTTAACATTTTTGCTGTACAAATGTCTGCCAAGTGACTACAATAGACTAATCTTTTGAAATAAGACAAAACTAGATTTTTTTTCTTAAAAAAAACCCTTTAAATATCTATAGTCAAAAGTTATGAGATGAGGGAAAAAAAGCAACAAAAAAAAAGAATAGTTCCTTTTTACTAATTTTCTTTCCTGAAAACAACTGAAAATAATTTCTAAAATATTCAACTTTAAAAACTTTGCATCAGTTATCTTGGTCTAAAACCATGTAATAAACTTTTAATTACCATAAGAAAAATTCTTTATGTGTTTTTAAGAATAATAGACGGATTTAAATAGTAAAGTACTCACAAAAGGAGCTTCCAAAGATTTGCACTGACAGCGAAGTACCAACCCTACAAACCCTAACCATTGGGCACAGCACTTTCCTTCTTGTGCAGCTCTGGAGGGAATGGCTCTTTTAAGCAATGGATCCCAAATCCAACAATACTGGTACGTAGAGATCATGGGGAATAAGGAACACAGTGAAGGACTGTGTAACATGAATGTCTTTAATAGCATGAACATCCTTAATAGCAACATAACTTTTTGAACAGCTGGCAGTGGGAGGAAGGAACCTTGTGGAGTGCCAAGGAATTAAATTTGCCTGTTGGCAAGAAGGCACCAATTTTTGTTTTAGATTTAGGGGTAAAAAACGAATGAGAGAATGTAGCCAGATCATGGCCCCTGGTCCTCAACTCAGACCTACGTAACGAGGGTAAGTTTTCTTTTTCTATCTAATCTGATGCAGCTGGGGCCAGTTTAGACCTTGTGGAAAAAGAAGTTCCAGAATAATACAGATAAAATTCTTAACTGCAGGTGGAGTCAGACACTGGTGATCCAGTGATTTATAATTAGTGGTGAAGAGCTATGAAGAAGGAGAAACTATAGATATTTTTGTGCTGAAGTACAAATAGGGAGCTTCTACAGAACAGGCTCTGCCTTTTCCAATATAAAAGAAAAAGCAAAACAAGTAGCATTTTAATTGGAATCATCCCGTATAAATTAAATATGTAGTCTCTCTCTGACTGAAAGCAATGATCCTCATTCCATTCACAAACAGTTGCAAACTTGTAGTATCTTAATTTCCAGTTTTCTACACCAGACTTCTGACATTTATTAGAAGTAACAGAGGTTTCTACAAAGGGAACCGGCATGCATCATGTCACCCTGTAAAAATACAACCAGGAATCAAGAAAGAGCAATACTTTTGTTCACAAATGCCATCTTGTTGCAGGGAGATGGCCATGCCTTCTTTTGTAAGCACACACTTCAACATGTATCTGCAGAGTTCAAATAAACCAGCTGACCTAATTAGCAGACCACAAACCACAGGACAAACAAGGGAAAAGCTTCTTTGGCAAGTGTGTCTGCCTTTCCATTGGTGTCTAGGACCACACTAGGCTTATCATTATAAAAATTTTCTACATAGATCATACTTTGACTCAGTCTAGCAATACATCTCTTTTTAGGTAGTTAAACAACCCTTTAGAAGTGGTAAGAAAAACAGTTCTGATGGCAGCTTTTTTAAGAGAAAAGTAACCAGGCAAAACATTGTCACTGGTAGGTAGGCACCTGTCCCTCCCTCCTACTTCTTTCCACCGATTTAGCACATCCACATTAGCAGATGGAAAGACGACAAAGAATTATTTGCTCATAAACACTTCTCAAGTCAGCAGCAGACAGCTGCCCTCTATCTCAGGGAGAAGGCTCTATTCTGACAGGCACTTCAAATGTATTTGTCAATATATATTTGGGCATATCAATACCTGCTGCCTCTCTCATCCCCAAGCACCATCTCTTCCCCACTCCCATGCCTGTGACAAGAAATCTGACATCTAGGGAGAAAAGGAAAAACACGTACACTCACATACATACACACATCTTTGATCTATATAAGCTCAAGACACAATAACTCCCCTCCAATATTCTTACCCTGACATTTCACAACTGCAGGAGACCAGCCATTTCAAAGCAAGTTGAATCTCAAACAAGTCAACAACATTGGAGGAAAAAGAAAGACACACTTCCAAATAAGCCAAACACCTTGACCAGACATGTGCCCAGACTCTTGATTTTTAGAGGTGCAAGAGATCTGGATTTGAATCTCGCAATCTGGAGCTCACTCCAGGCCACCTCTTCCACCTTATTCCACAAGAAGAAGCTTTCAATCGAGGCAGACTACAGCTAACAAAGTCATACAATTTAGTTGATCCAATAAAATCATCCAGATGGGAAAGATCCTTCCTCGAATGCCTTGTTATCTTAATTAGATAATCAAGTTTTTTAAGTTCTTTAGTTTGTGCTGTTGAGAGGCAGACACATACACATGACTCACTGAACGACCCTGGGTGAAGTTCAGCTCTCTTCTTGCACCTGCACTCAATTTAGCAGGACTGTTTCTTGCTTCTTCACTGCTTGCCACATCAGCTCCTTGAGATTATGCAATTTCCCAAAGTGGGGCAAAACTCTGCCTCACATGATCTCTTAAAAGAATTGATCTTTGGAAAAGGTCTCCTTGGCCTTCTCTGGAGTCTTTTGTTTCAGCCCCCATGCTATTGATGCCAAATAAAAGAGGCTACACATACTAACTGAGCCAAGAAAGGAAAAAAGTCCAGATGGTTTAGTAAGGAGTTTGACATGATTACAAAAAGTTTCCAAAAACTAGTAACTTTCATGGACTAAGCTGTGTCCTACATTAGTATAGAATGATTTTTTTCCATGATCTCTTTTGGTCTTTTGAAACCTCCCAAAAGCTCAACATTTCAAATGTAATTTGCTTTATGCCTATTAATTTTTGCTACATTCTTCACAGAAAATGCTCCTCTTTTCCTTCACAACAGATGTTTCAGAAATCTCCTTCTGTTTGTTTTCTGAGAAGCTCCACACGTTCCGGATGTGCTTCTCTAAGAAGAGCTCCACGGAATGGGGTAAACATATGTAGACACAACTAGGTTAGGCAAGAGGAAGGTACTTAAAATTGCCTCAAAATAAAACACAGTTACAACCACAATATCCACAGCTTATACATTAAAATAATCTGATGAGAGACAAAGTTGTTAAGTAAAGTTCTCAAACTTAATTCAGGACCCACTGCTGGAGTGAGACGTTTAGGATAGGTCTCCTGACATCTAACTTCAGCCACCTGAAAGCCAGGCACTGTAAGTCAGCTATACAGGTTCCCTGAGTCAAGAGAAAGAGATGGGTTTCTCTAAAATCCAGTTCATTCCATCTGCTAAAGTGACATGGATGTAAACAATGTGGATACCAATCCGAGCAGGGCAACACCAACCTCTGGAGCTGCTCTCTCTTTTCACTGTCTAGAACATGAGATTGGTTGCCCATCCTGGAGGAGGTATTTATGTTTTAGAAGATGAATTCAGAGCACTACAAACTCCTCTTTAATAGGAGGTACTGTATACATCTCAGAGATGTTATACACTTTCATGTACAGATCTCAGTATGTCTTGTATACAGATATTAGGAAGAAATTACTGATGGAAGTAGCACACACCAGAGCACCCTACTGCTGTGACACACAACCACCACTCATCCAGGCCTGTCAGCCAGATGCTGCAGCTTTAAGTCTGCATTATATACCAGAACAGGCATAGATAAGCATGTCCTGTAACTGTACAGCTCACCACTGCCCTGCTTGGCAAATCTGAAAGCAGAGGCTGTATAACTAAACAGAAGCTGATCTAGTGATGGAAGTATAGCAGCACGAAACAGAAATACTGAAAGCCACTTCTTTACATGCAGAAAGATACTTCCCAAAGGAAATAACTCACTTTCTTCTTCCCAGAGCAAAATTGCAGTGGCACTCATGAATGAGTAAAAGGGAGAGGAAATAACACAAAAAAGAACTGAAAACAGTCTAAAGCTCTTTGTGCAAACCATGGACTTTGGACCTGAGAGCACTGTTTTGAAGAACTGCTGCCACTGGGCTAACTAAGCTGAAACAACCTGCTGTTTCCAGGCCACAAGGTAACACCTCACAATAAATGGCTGTGGAGTAAGTTCTTATAAAATGAGATTAGCTTCACACACCATGCATTCAAAATTCAACATGCAACATCATGTCTGCCATTCCTCAAAGGAATAGCAGTAAGATAGAAAGCTTGAATTTACTCAGAACATAATCACTCATTTTATTTATCAGTTCAGAGAATGCAAATCTTAAGGCACTTTGTGAACAGTCTACAACAACAATTTATGACCCACAATGACAGTCTAATACATGCTCAAAAGCTAGATACCCACATCCTCCCAAGTAGAACTGAAATTTATAAGGCTCTTATGCAAACACTGAACCAGTGTTAATAATCTAGAGATCCTGGCATAACTACTGCAGGCGATCAAAAAAACCAAACTCAGTAACAACCCAGTCCTGGTACAAAACAGATCAAAACTAAAGTTTAGAAAGATAAACAATATCTGGATATAACCAAATGGGGAGAATGCAGAAGGTTGTTTCAAAGTTAAGGCTGTCTGGATCTAGATAACACTGGGTCCATTCTGTGCTCCAAGATACTGTCATCAATATTCCAGCATTTGAATTTTTTGTACCTATAAATGAGTATCAGGCTCAAGCATGTCTTTCATCCAGTAACCTGAACACTTTCTATCCTTGTTGCCTGCCATATCCCAGCTGCACATCAGGTTCTTACCAGTCCCATTGCTTAGGAAGAGCTCAGTCTTACCTCTACCAGATCCCATGAAGACGTACAAGGCAGTAGGACTTTTTTTTTTCAGGTGCTCCAGACTTGAGCCAAACTGCACATCTGAACATGTGTGCATTCCCAGTAGAAGGGAAGTCCTTAGCCTCACCATCCTACTATCTGGGTTTGGGGACAAACCAACTCTGCTACAAGCCAATCTATAAACAGCTGTCAGCAGCAGCATCTTAAAAGGCTGCAGAAAGTGGTAGTTTCATTGGTGCAAAAAAGTCCAAGAGGGAGCAAATTATAACCACCAGGATGCCTTCAGCCACAGAGAAGCAATGATAAACCAAAAGAGAAGCCAGGTTTTGTAGATATCAACCTGCCAGACCACGTTAAGGTTTGTGAACACAGGTGCCAACAGCTAGGACCTGAAATTTAGCCCAGTGACCTTATTTCTGAAAGTCTGTAAACAGGGAGCACAGAACTGCCAGAGCAGCACAAGGAGCTTGAGGAAAAGTGTCACTGCTGGACACAACTGCAGATCACTGCTGCCTCAATGCAGGAATCAGTGCTATTACCAGAACTGTTTTCAAATCAACTCTTTGCAGGCGATGGAAAGGAAGGTAAGAGTCACTGCTTTGTTTTGGATGGGAAAAAATGCTGTGCACTGGAAGTAAACCGATTTAAAGATACTGATTTGACAATGCTGAAGCATGCCAGCTACTCTGAGCACCCTCATTATAAAGGGAAGCATTGAGGGGAGAGCTGGAAAGAGAAGGCATCCATCAAGAGTCCCCACCTCTGCCAAAGCCTTTCTGAATGCCATCCTTGTGATTACTGTGGCTGTTCAGACACATATATGAAAGTGCAGTTACTGTTAAAGAGCAGTCTGGGCGAGAACTCTCTCCCACCCTCTGCCAGGTGGTTTTGACAACTTTCATCTTCAAATTTCCACAGGGTAAAAGTCTTCAGCTTACAAGCTTCCCATCACATCATCAGGGGGAAGAAGCTTTTGCTCACAAACACCCAAGTCATAACTACCACAAAGCATGACTAGAGCAAAACCATGCCCTGGGTACCCAGCCCACAACACACGCCTGCATGATTTTAAACCAAAACTGGCCTTCAGAGCTGCCTTGCTGCAGAGCCACTGTGTCTTCACAGGGGTGACCAACCAGTCTTTCACACCACCCCATGCTTTGCCTGTGCTCCCCTAAATGGTTTCTTGTCCACATAACCCAGGCAGTGGACAACTGTTTTGGGACGCTCACCTGTAAAAATGCTTCATGACTTTATCAGCTGTCTTATCAGAGAGGTTGTGGGAGGGTATGAAGCATTACAGGGAATTTAATGAGAAAATGAGCACACAGGGGCAAAGTCAACTGCATCTGGAAACACTGGTTTTGCCTTTCAGGTGTTAACCTTTTAAAAACAGATACACTAGAGATATCAAGACAGACACAGAAGACAGTCAGCAAAACAAACACATAAGCAGAAGCTTTGGAAAAGGAATTAAGCATGCTAAACTCTAACATATTGATTTACTAATATAAATGTAAATTTTACTTAAATTTTTCTTTGCATTTTTCCAACACAGACACATTACAAGCAAGTTGTTGCTGGTGGGCTTACTCAGCTATGAACACTACACTACTGCTATCAGTAAGATCAATCATGCACTAAATTGCTACTGAAAATATACTCTCTCTTCTGGCTTTATTTCTTCACATGTACATTTTTCATGTAGGGAGTAACTGCATTTTGAAGCTACCTGCAACTTAACCATTGGCTTTTGCACAAGGGTCAATACGAAATATTTTTTTCCATACTCTGATGACACCAAAAGCTGTGGCCAATATGAACACACAGGCTATGGTCATGTTTTGCTTGCAACTGTGGTGGTTAACCAAGGAGGTAACAACCTCTTAAATGGAACTACATCATTTTTGCCAGTTTTCACTGACAGATGAACCCACAATATTCTCCTTCTTCTCTTCATAACAGGCATATTTCAACTATTTCCCTCACTTAGAAACTAATTAAACTATGATTACACTTGGAAAAAAAAATGTATCAGCAAAAAATAACTATCAACAATTTAGCACCACCAGTTGAAAATTAAAAGATGCTTATATAGAAGACTCAAAAAGCCTCTACTTGACTTTGACTTACCAAGAGCTAAAATGCCAAGAGGAATCTGGACACCCTTTGAAGGTTTCTACCTTGTTAAGCAGAGATGTATGAAGGGAACGTGAAGCTGTAGGGTTGGAGATAACCCTGTGGCAGGTGCTTTTGATGCTACAAACACTGGCAGACCCAATCACCACCTTAATGATATCTAAAAAGGAAGCTTATTTTTCTAGCAATTGTTTGGTGGTTTGTTTTTGTTGGTTTTGGGTTGGGGTTTTTTTCCCAGTAGATTGCCTATAGTTCTCTGCTTCTTTGGGAGATTTAAAGTAGGCCTGTAAGGCTAGGGGTTAGGGAAGTAGCACTGGGCTTCATAGTCAATTTTTACCTTAGCATATACGGAATCTGGTTTTCCCCAGTGGGATACTGAAATGTGAGTCTTAAAGATACCTTTGTTTTAACTGAAGGCTTTAAGGTATTCCACTTCTTTGAACTCACTCCTTGTGAAAATCCATTAGGTGTTGAATTAAATTTGCTTTATAAAAACGTAAGACATTCATTCAATTGTTTTTATCCTCCCACAGTTTGGCCCATTTCCAACATGTTCTCCACTACATCTAACAGCATTGCCATGGACTTCAAGGACTTGTACTCACGACACTGTCAACAACACTACAGGTGTTCTGCTGCTTACAGAAAGCACTGAGTACCAGAAAAAGAGGAAACAAAGACTGCAGCATTATACTGAAAACTGAGCATTGCTACTCATCACTTTGGATTTGGCTCAGCACTGGGTTAGCAAATCTATGTTTTGTAACACCAAGCATGCAGGATTTCATTTCCTGTGGTCTTGAAGACTCCTGATTCAGCAAGCAAAGTCTCAGCATCTCTTCCAATTCTCCAGCTCTTTGGTAACATTTTTTCTAATGCTGACCCAGTCCTTATAAGATGGGTTTGGTAGCATGAAATACATTAAACCTCATCCTCAGACACAGAAAGAAATACAAAGAGACTGGGATGTTCACATGGCTGTATAATCCTGAGCACACCAGTCAACCTCCCTATGCTTCATTCACCACCTGAAAAGCTGGGACACTGCAGAAGTCTGCTACAAGGCTTAATTAACCAGCATCTGGGCCTTGGCTCAAAGGTACTGAAGAGACCAGTACAGTCACTCAGTCCCTCTGAAGGTGGGGGTGAGAAAGGGAGGTGTTTTATACTGTACAAGGTCTCTGAGAGTGCTACCATTGATTGATAACAACAAACTACTAAGGGAGGGTGAAAGTGTCTCAGTGGGGACATAGAGGTGAACAGCACAACCTGTCACACTGAACCCTTGGGTCCTAAGTCCCTGCACAGGTGGGTACCTGCACTGTATCACACCAGGGGGCCACACAAGCCCCTCATCTCTACTCTGAACTGAAGACTAACTGCACTGTTTTCTTTTTTTGCAAAAAGAAATTACAAGGGCACAAACTGAGAGGCCTAAGTCGACAAAAATTCTTCAGCAGAGCTGGGATTTGAACCCACTCTCAGTTCAGGGCCTTATCTATTAGGCAAAGCTGTCCAAGACGATAAGCTCTGTTTCCATGTCCTTGCTAAAAAATATCTTTTATGGGTGTACTTTTTTCCACAATGACCTAGCTCATTCTCGTTACCGTTTCCGTTGGAAACAAAAATTTATTTTGCACTGTTTCCTCTGGATTCCCCTTTTTTTGGAGAATAATTGCTCCTAAAATTAAGGATTTTTTTTTTGTTTGTATATTCAGTTCTATATGGCTCTTTCAAATAAATGCAGAATGAAAGGCAAATGGAGTTTAACAACCATTTTGTTGAATAATCTTAATTTATGGATCCCAGCACACTCCACACAGACCTGACCAAGGAGTTGAGAAATCTTGGCCTTGTGCTTAGGCAAGGTGGCTGCTGGACCAGCAGCATGTCAGAGTGGTTTTCAGGCTTTCCAAGCCACATTTTCACTCTTTTCCCTCCTACTAAGGAAATATTTCCTGAACATCACAAGCAAAATGGACAGCATGTTATCAATATTCTCATGTCTCTGTCAGTAAAAAGTGCATCTTTGTACTTGTGTTGATGTCCTTATTTTGGGGAGAAAATGATGACATATTGCATCAGGAGAAAACACTTTTTTAAAAAGAAATTATCAAAAATAACTGTTCCGTCAACTGGCTTATAGTTCCAAAGTCATCTATTTTGGCAATGTAGAGGCCTGTTCATGCTGCATGAGATACCTTACCTGAATGACAGAATCAGATGTAAAATCTCAGGCAGTTTCCCACAAGGAAAACCTTTTATGAACATGGACACACAGAGGACAGTAAACGTTTTGTCTTGGAACCGCACACTTATGCTTACCTACCAGACATTTTTTGGTAGGACAGAAGCTTCACCTCTGCTCCAAGGACCCTGTGATCTTAACTAGTGCAAGGGTTGTGCTATCACTTCTCTCATCAGAATTGCTGTTGGCCCCTGCTGCTCTTCCACTGTAAGGTCAAAAGGAATCAGAGATGAACATCAAGAAAGAAATAAGCTTTAAATACTTTTTAAGAACCTAATGTGCTACAATCAAGCCCTCAGTCTGTGATTACTACATATAGCAAAGGAGGGCAGTGGCAAAACAAACAACCAACTTTGCAAGATCAGCAGGGGTACACAAAGAAAGTGGAAAGCCAGTTGACTGCGAATATACAGCTCCCAAAGTATAGCTTTAGGTTTACAGAGCAGGACAGGTGGTATTCAATCCCCACTAAGTTTACCTGCTAAGTCACAGAAGAAAATACTAATATTCTTGACTGTTCCATCTTTTCATAAGCAATCACAATAACAACACAGTATGGTCACAAGTGGATAAGAAATTAGGAATGGTCTATGGCAAAGTTTTGTTCAGATTGCAGCATCTGTGAAAAGTACATCTTGCAGCATTGCTTATCTTCTGCCAAAAGTCCTAGAGCAGATCCTCTTATGCCTCATTCAAGTTTATTTCTTTCTGGAACCACTAACAGTTACAAATCCATTTATAAAATTCTGTGAGAAACAGTCAATTATCTTCCTTTCTTTTTAAAATATATTAAAATTAGAATGCAATAAAAGTCTAATTTCACTGTGTGAAGAGTACTACTCAAACTCAAGTGCTAAATTATTACTCACTTTCAATTCATCACTGCTTTCCAGAATTTACATACATCAAAATCTCAATAAAAACAACTTCACAAGCGTTGTAGACAAGGAGAGAAACGAGACCTGGACAAGACTGTATAATAAGCATGACCATCCAAGCCAAGCTTATACCCTTTTCAGGCTGTAAACCTGTGTCCTAGCACTTCAAAACTGAAAAGTAGTATGGAAATATAACAAATTCCTTCAGCTGCAATGAACTGCAGAAGCAAATGTTTTCCATTCTGTAAGTCTTAAGTTCTCTTAAATTAATTTTTACTCATACACCCCCAAATAGCTGCAAAGCCAAAATCTATTTTAGTGTACATTTCCCTGCTCTTCTTGGAGGTGAAGGGAAGAAAGAAGGGATTGGTAAGATGCATTTAAACTCTAAAATAATCCTTATAAATGACATTTTGCCAGGACACTTCCTTCAATGTAACACAAAAGAATTAATGCAAATAGACTACTCTTGTAAAGAGAATTGAAACATTCCCATTTTCTTTTTGGCCCTAAAACCTTTTACCAGAATCACTGTAAAATAGTTTCATTCAGGAATGTGAGCACAATACATCAGACTCTTCTCATTTCAGAAATACTGAAGCCCCTATTGCTCCAATCTTCCCGCAAGCACCACACCACTCAAGCCCACAACTCAGTTCCAAGCAAGGGCTACACACACCTCCTGGCCTGCTTCCCTTTTGCATCCCACTCCCCCTGTTCGCAGCCACCTCTTTTTCTTCTCTCACATCCTGATCTTCCCCAAAATTAAATTCTCGTGACTGGTTTCAAAGCATTCTGCAGACCCCTTTCAAGCAGATGGGCAATTTGAGCCCTTTTCCCAACACAGGGGCAAGAGGAGATGTGTGCCTGGAGCAGATGTGACCTGCCCACAGGCCAGACACAGTGCCAAGACCCAGGAGAGCTGTCCTGTCCCTGGTAGAGGTTCGTGCACAGAGCGAGTTCAGGTTCCAACCCATCATCAGCTGAACAAACCCCAGCTCAGTACCCAATGGCTCAAGCCCCACGACACCTCACTGTGCCAGCTACTGAAGACTATTCTGCCACATGGAAAAGATGAGGGGTGATGGGTTACAAGTTACTTCTGGAGAGATTCTGACTGGGCACAAGAGGAAAATTTGTCACAATGAGAACAATCAGCCATCGGAATAATCTCCTCAGGGAAGCGGTGGATCCTCCAACACTGGACATGTTTAGAATTTGGCTGGACAGGGTACTGGTAATATTGTCTAGATCATGTTTTTGCCAAGAAAGGCTGGACCAGATGATACTTGAGGTCCCTTCCAACTTCATATTCTATTCTATAATTCTTACAGCACACAGGCTCTGCATGGGGCCAGCCCATGAGATGCTAGCTGGATTGTTTTTTCTTGATTTAGCATACATGCCTGGAAAAAGAGGTGACTGAAAGGCAGGTGACTGACCAAGTGCAACAAAGACACTTGACACCTCTGCTCCCTTTGGTTTTCCTTGTGGTGTTTCCAGGAGGAAAATGTCCCCAAAACATGGAGTCACCACGAAGCCAAGATGCTACTTCAATTCACCTATGAAGTATTTTGACAGATACATGGGATATAAGTGCCCCTGGGTATCACACAACATGAAAGAAATTCAGCTTCCCACAGATTAAAACCTTTATTGGATGTTTCTCTGCATGGCCTGGAGGCATTGCTCTCCAAAATGGAGACTTGTATCTGTCTGACAGAAGTCAGCTATTGAACAACACATATGGTTCATGCTTAAGGCTCTGAAATATTGTATCCATTAAATGGTTACTTTTTTTCCAAGGAGCCTATGGAGTTACAAGAAGCTACAATTTTCTCCAGATCTGTCAGTCTGATAATTTCTAATACCTGTGGCCCAACGCAGAAGAGCTGCACTGGGGGACTACTACCTTCGTTTTCATCAGGTTTTACAATCCAAAAGAACCTTGTGGAGAAGGAGAAACTGAGACAGGAGCATCTTCATTCCTGCCTCCTCCCATGCCCTCTTTAAGATTTCATTTTATTTTGCTGCTCCTGTTTTTCTGGGGAGCTGGTGGGGTTTTTTTTGGGGGGGGGGGAGAGGGAGTGGTTTTGTTGAAGATGCTCCATTTCCTTCTTCCCACTTGTCAATCCTGGTAGTTTATGGACTTTTGAACTCCTTGGGTGAAATGCAGCTGAAGATTTCCAGACCAAAATCTGGCATGCAGCTGCAGCAGCCTCTGAACAGCTGGGTCAGCCCCATCAGTCCCTCTCCAAACTGCACATCTGAATGAGGAGCACACCCGTAAAATACCAAAAAATATGCAAAAGCACAGAGGCACTGCCTTGCATAGAAAAGGAGCTTTTAAGAAGCACTTTCAGTATTAAAGTGTGGTAATTACTTTACAATTATCCTAACTAGCTGTGGTGCACCCTTGGTGTTACCTGAACCCATGTACAATAGTGTAAGGTGAAACTCTTCACTGAAGATGGAGGAGGGAAGTAGGACCAAAGGCTCTGTTCAGCAATCTGGATACATAGGGCAAAGTTGATTTAAAAGAAGAACAACTGGCTTGTGGAGAGATTTCTTCCTCATATCTCCAATCACCACAGTATAGATATTCCACATGCCATTCAAACCCTACTAAACAAAGGCAGAATCATTACCTAAGCTGTAATTTCATGGGCCCTGTACTGTATTCCTCACTGTGGACTGCAAGCATCACTCAAAATGGTAAGCAGTACACAACGAGAGCGATCAGGTTTTTTTAGATATCAGCTCTGCAAATCAAACACGCTCACAGAACCCGGGACTTAAAATTGATGGATGACCCCACTCTTACTCCTACAGACCACTTGCCTCAAAACCATTTAGTATCAAGGGCACCGTGACAATTCCAAGGGAGAGGGCAAACAGGTGGTCGTACATGTTCATGGGGGTGCTTGCTGAGAGAGAAGGACAAAAGCAAACACATCCGGGGAAAAAGAATGCAGAATGGTACCTCTGAACTTTGCCACAGGACAACATCCAAAACAAGCAACAGGGAAAATTGTCCTTTTTCCACACAAACTGAGTATGCAGCTTTTCTACAGGGACTGGAAATACAAATATTTGTTCTTCCATGAAAGCACTACCGCTGCTAAGAGTGGTTTTAAGCACAAGTCCAAGCCCATATTCATCTAAGCCAGGTATAATTCATATCCTCATCAAGTAACTACAATCTGAGCTAATCATCTGCAGAGCTCATGGTCAAGCTTTAGGGTGAGAGTCATCTGACCTACTTTTAATGCCACATCAGGAGGAGAAGAATTGCACCCTGGCATTTCTCTCCAGCAACTATCACACGAATCCAGACAATCCACCTTGCACAAAACACCTCTACATTTTATTCCATGTGTCCAGGTTATCTGCAGAACTGATACTCAAGGCCGTGCTTCCAACCACATTAAGCCTTAACAGTGGTCACAGTAAGTATCCACCTGGGGTATAACTGGTATGGATACAACTGGCATCACCCCATTGGCTTCAGTCCCTCAGATAGAGCAGTCCCAGCAGTCAGGGAAGGGGCCCACAGGATGGCTGAGCTCAGAAGGGCTGCCAACAGTGTGAGCACACCACACCCAATGCACGACTGTCCCAGCACTACCTCAAGGCACGCACGCAGCAGGGATTAGCAAGAACATTACGCTTTTGTACATTTCCTCACTGCAGACACTCAGAAGGGCTTGACTGAAGCAGAAGATAAACCCTTCCCTCTGTCCCTGCTTTGCTGGATTAGATAGATTCACTCACACATCAGTTATAGCTCCAAGTTCAAGAGAGAGATTTCCCTTTCCTTTCTCTTGAATGTTTCTTGTTAGAGGAGATTGAGGGAGTAGGACACCTGGGGATCAGACCTAATGGATTCCAGCACCGAATCTGAGTCTCAAAATCAAATCCTGCTGTCGCTGAAATGTTGCTAGGTATCTTTGTTATTCTTTCCAGTATCTGTCTTCTTGTTTTGGTGCTGTCAGAATGATTGTGTTTCCTTAGACAGCGAATGCCCTGGGTGCCACTGTTACCGTGCTCCCAGAGCTCATGTGGCATTTCCAGTGCCTAGGACATAACAGGGATTATTGCAGCACACGCTCCTGCCTGGGAATTTGCTGGGTGCAAGGACTAAACAGCAAATACAAAAAGCCATAGATAAGTTGCTATAATAATTAGATTATACAGTCGTCATGAATATGAAAGTGTTTGGGTGCAGCCTGAATTCATTAAAAGTACAACCAAACAATTGCTTAAGAAAGATTTTTTTTTTTTTTAGTGCACACATATGTTTCATTATCAGCAACAGCACTAAGATTACTGGTGGCTGCACCTCTAACTCTCAAGGACTTGTTAGCTCTAGCTATTGATCCATGAACTAAATATATTTTTCTAGGAATTTCTGGCCAGGAATGTTCATACCGACCCAAACTACTACAGGTTTAATAGGTCGCCCATGGACTGTAACATCACTCTCCATGTTCATCAGGTTCATGCCTCTGAACACGTTAATATCCACCAGTCTCCCCCACTAAGTAGCAAACTGCTGGGATTTGGTTCTCTCTTTGTTTGAGGGTACTTATTAGGAGGGGGTGATGGGCTACTAACATCAAGGTTTAACTCAAGTACACAAAAGCCAGGAAATTCACAGCCAAGGCTGAAAATGTGTGCTGACACAGCAGCATTATCTCCTGCCATTAAGCCTTTTCTGGATCTTTTGGCACAAGGGCCTGAGTTAAAGCTTGTGTGTCAGCAAAGATTTTTCAGACCTTGCCACTAATTTCTTTGCTTAAGTTGCTAGCTTTACTCAGATATATTCTTCTTAACATTACATGAACACCTCATGAAGATGAAGCACATATGCACACACACACCACAACTCACACCTTTCCATGTGTGGTTTCACCTTCCTTCTCCCCAGGGGTTGTGAATATGGCATGAACAAACTCGCAAAATCCCAGCTGTCCTTCCAAAATGGACACAAAAGGGGATTAAGCAGTGCTGAATAGTGCTGACAAACAGACCTGGGCAACCGTAGCAATCGGTATTTCAGAGTAGCATCACATCCCAAGGATCCGGCTTTGGCTTCCCTCCCAAACCTGGGAAGGTGGGCGGGAGGAGGACCCTGGGGATTAGCCATGGCATAGCTCTCCTCAGGGGCAGAGAGGCCAAAAATGGAGCTGGGGGAACTGAGTTTTGGCTCTTCTAGTCACCCTTGGTGAATTCATTTAGTCGTTCTTTAAATAGGGGGGTGAGGATAGGAAGCTTTGGGAGACTTTACTTGGAAGTGACTTCCCAGAAAGGGGAAATTCTCCATCCCAATGGCAGGAGGCCTGGGCTGGCTGCTACAGCTGCTACAGCAGCCACAGCTGCTACCCACCCCTCTTCCCTGCTGCTCCAGCCCCTTCAGGGGTTTCACTAATCTAAAAATACAACAGGGCAGGGTGGGGAAAAAAACCCAGAGCAATAAAGAGGTGAGGTTTCTCCCATTTCTGCCTGTAGCTAGGAGCTACACACTGGAGGATGGCTGAAAACAGGTTAAATTGTGAAACTGCACCAATGGGTGAGCCCACTCCTGCAGGACAGCTCACCTGGGCACACTGGTGGGTCCCAGAGTCCAGCACACACAAAACATCCCACACATGGGACACCAGACCAGCCCCTCACATCCATGACCTGCATCAGGACCTGCTAACTTAGAAATGCTGAAGCAGGTGAAGTCTCAGTCATGGCAGTGAGAAAAGGAAAGGGGACCTGGGTTGAAGTGAGAAGCCAGCCAGAGGAGTTTGCCCAGGTTAAACAACTGACAGCACAGTAGTCTCCAGCTCTGAACCAAAACCTGTTCCTTTCCACACAATTTAAATGTTCTGCCAAGCAAGAGAAGCTCTGGCTGCCCATAGGGCTGAGATCCAGAAGGGTATGGTACAGTCCACACTTTCATTTTCTCCATCTATTTTTAAAATCCAGACCAAGATTTAAGGCAGACTTAAGAAATTACTTAAATGACAGCAAATGACCAAGACATCTCACCAAGAACAAAACTAGCTAACTTGGCTCTCTACACAGGCACCCAAGAATTAGAGTTCATCTCATTGGTTACAAGGCATTTGTCATAGATGTATCACTAAATTAAAAAATTAGGACGTTACACCTGCCCAAAATTTACCAGCTTTATACAAGGGACTTGCCAGAATGACTCAACATCAAATAAAAGGGTAGGGCTGGATTTTACAGTTTTAAAGACATGTAGTTAATATAATCCATAAATAACTGAAATAGTGTTTCTGACTGAAAGGGCCATTGTTCATTTTTATCACATATATGAAGAGAAGTGCTATGGGGAAGGCAGGGGAGGCTTTCCAACAGAACGTTACAGATTTATTTTATAAAAAAAAAAATCCAACCATACGGAAGGATACCTTTGGGGTAGTAGTTTCAGGTGTACTTCAGTACAAAGGCAAGGGCTTTAACAATATGGATGTCAAAGAGATGAACTTAACCAATACACTGGAAAGAGAAAGGAGAAACTGGTGACAGATAAATTTGTATTTTATTAGGACTCTAAAATCCTACAGACTTAATGTTACTGTTAATATAATATAGCTATGAGTATTTTTCCATATTAATATGAGTCATTTTGGACAATGACACTTAAGCAGTTTAATTAGTAACTCAAAGCCTAAACCTAAACCAGTTCTTAGCTTTAAACCAGATCAGCTCCCAGTTCCAGTTCACTGGGCAACCACGGAAAAATTTGTCTTATCACAGGGGAGGCAAAAGTACAGTTAGAAGCAGATGTGCTCCTTTCCATGGCAGTGACATCATTTTGACAGTAAAGCAACAGTAAAAATTTGTCAGGCGATAAATTCCTCTCCGAAAATGCCGCTGCAGCAGTAACAGCTGCCAGGAGCAGGCCATGTCTTGGGCCAGGGAGTCTTAACCAAACAAGCCTGCATCTTCAGCCATTAATCCAACTGGAAACCAGTGGGTCCCATCCTGCTTCCCACAGAGGCCATGCAGAATCCACATCACCATCAACTGCTGAGGAGAGTAGAGCTCCCTGGATTGACAGGGCTGGCAGGAGAGCAGGCGCCTGCCCAATTAGTCTGCCCCACAAGGCTGGCCAGCTGATGTTAACCCCATGGGGAAACAAACCCCTGGCTCTGAGCACACAAGGGATTAAAAACCTCAGGTTGAGATCACTAAGTCTTCCTTGCAATTAACTCAAACAAACAGATGAACATAGTCTTCAAGCCATGTAGTAAACAGCAAAACAAGCAAAAAAATAAATTCCAAAACCATGTGACATCATCCTCCCCCTGTACATGTTTTATTCCATCGATGACAGAGGACTCAGTCAAAATCTGCAAATTGGTAGGCAGCACATTCTGTGCTGTCTGTCAGTATTACACATCCTAAAGGGCTGAATAAATAATTGAAGAATAAATAATTGTGCCAGGGCTTTGTCTCATGGGCCATTTTTATAGATTGCCGTCTAATGATAGCACCATCTGCGACACTCTGCATTAATATGGGATAAAATTACATAGTGCTTTGTTTGCTCTGACACTGTGATGTTATGATGTCTCTTAATATTATCTCGAATAAAAGGCTAGAGTAACGATGGAAATGTCCCAATTGCTTGTAAACTCTCATTTAGGGAAATCCAAGTTTAAGCAACTGGAGATGTTCTTCCCCTGGGGATAGGACAGGGAAGAGTGGGGAAGCCTGGCTGTTTCCAATGCGTGTCATATCAAGGTAATTAAAAAGAGAGGAGCTTGTTAGTACATTTTTGTTATGCATGTCCAATTCAGAGGCTGCAGGTTAACAGCCCTTTGCCGACAATGTGGCAGCCGGGCTCACCTCCAAAAAAAGCACACCCCGGTCCCTTCCTCAGCACAGACAGGGAGGCAAAGAGATCAAGCACAGGTTCTCACTCTCTAAATCCAAAGGAAATAAAATTACTTACATTAGTTTAATCTCACATGAAAGCATACCAGAGGTGATGGAGGTTACCTGCAAGGAGACACATGCTTTTTGCATGGGAAAGAAAGCAAGCTCAGTACAGTCACCACTTGCTTTCCAATAACACTTTACACTTCTTAACAATTCTCCACCCAAGAAATATTTTCTTATTTATTCTTAGAAAGAAAAAACTGAAGCCACAATTAAATATTTACCAACAGTACAGCTTATACTCCTCCTGCCTTCTGTGCGTTTGTGTTTCTCCATGCGTGCAGAACACCAGCGGCATCTCCCTTCCCTCCTGAAAGGGTCTTGTGGACACCACGTCTCCCTCCCTCCCCAGCTAAAGGTGCAGGGGACTGGGCAGAGCAGCACACCAGCAGCCCCCTTCCCTCTCCCCTATGTGTCTGCAACTGCTGCAGTGAGTAGTTGCTGGTTGGTAGACTGGAAGCTGTGTGCGGACAGGAGCTAATTTGGATCCTGGGGAGATAGAACAAATGCATTTGCTGCCTCAAAGCTACTACTTACCTTTGGAGTTAATTGTGAAATTTTAAGAATGTTTTGCAAAGCCCAATCTCACTGTCATCACAATCCAGCACCACCCCAGGGAGGCTGTGAAGAGAAGAGCTTTGGCCTCTCCAGCTCAAGCCCTCCATCCCCAACCACCCCTCAGCACCTGTATCCAGAACTGAGCATTCTGATTTCCACATCCCAGAAAAGCGACCCAGAAGAAATGTTGGGCAGATGGGATCCCTGCAGTTACGATACCTGCAATGTCACGACTGTGACCACAGGCTTCAGGAACTAATTTGCAAAGCAGGAGTTTTCAAACTCTCCCTGGATCAAGTTGCATTTGGCTTCAGAAGTACAGGGACCAAAGGAAGAGGGTTTGCAGGAGGCTTTGGAGAACAAAGCATTGTGGCTGCTCCACTCACTGGGATGAGGGTAAGGGAGAAGCCTCTTGCCTCCAAGCCTTTCTTGTGCCATCAGACAAATATTTTTTAATCACTCAGTCTCACCCTAAGAGCTGGCACACAAACCAATCTGGGACATGTGGTTATAACTTGCCTGACTAGAGGCCAAGTTACACCTAGATTAACAATTAGAAAGAGATCTACTGGTACAACCCCCTGCTGGAAGATGCCTTCAACCAGCACAAGGCTCCTCCAAAGAGACAATACATGCAGCATCCTACCCCTGCTCTTGCCAGTGTGGGCCATGGTTGAGATTACTATACATGCACTCACTGGTTACAGCGTGCCCTTCAGTTTCCCTCAAACTTCAGTTCACATAACCTCAAGAGCTTCACCCCCAAACTTGCATTAAAGGAGATATACAGATGGCCACGGAGGGGCCCCGTGTCCTCCTCTCTGCCATGGAGACGCTGCAAAGTTTGGATAAATTCCATCACCCATCCTGTAACTCCACTGGGCCAGCTGGGAACACAAATCTCTCCCCTATAGCAACAGCGGGACTGTTCTGCATTAGTGACTTAAGAAATGTTCAAAGGTACCCAAGCAGACACCACACACATTTAGCAAAACTTATCCTAACGCCAGAACAGCACCAGCTTCACCCCGTGGGTATCCTGGGCATGCATTCCTTTTCCTCATGGAAAAAAAGTAAGAGAGCCTTCCTTGAGAGCAAAAGGTGGAACACAGACTGTGGATGCACACGAGAAGTGGGGAACAAGAGACAACACAGACACCAAAACATTACTAGGGAAAAAGTATTAATCAAACAAATTACCAAGAAAGAAGAATCAGACTACAAATCAGAAGAATGTGTTTCCTTCAGCAAAGAAATAAAATGATCCGTGTGCACCCTCAAAGTGGCTCTGCCTTGCAGGCATTCCTCTGTTTCATTTATCTGTTTTGCAGATAAAAAGGGACCAGCGACCCATGAAGTGTGGGGAATTCATCCCCTGGTGCCCAGGCGAGGCACAGGACAGCCATTGGGACAGCCATTGTGCTCAACTGAAGTTCAACTGCAAATCCTGTCAGAAATGGCACCGCTCCCTGAGGGCTACAGAGGAGGGTCATGGGGAGGAGGAGAAGCTTAACAGCAGATAAAAAGTGAAGAGGAAGGTACAAGTGGGGTGTGGAGGGCATGCTGGCTGCCGCCTGGTCTCTGAGGGCAAATAACCACTTTTGTCAAAGCAGAGTAACCAAAAAAAGCATAATAATAACAAAAAGTACTGCTCTTGACATTAAATATTCATGGCAACAGCTATGGTGTGGTTAATGGAAAGTGTCCGTAAAACGTTCGAGAAGTTTCTTAATGCACGAAGGCTGGCAGAGGTCACAGCTCGCTTGGTGCAGATCAGCAGCAATTGAACAAAAATAGTTTGTCTCTTTTCAAACTAGCACTAAAAAGGTATCCATTTATTGCACGAAAACCACTGAAGGCACCAGGAAGGGTCATAAACACTCATTAATGCTACTTCTGGTAGCTGCCTCCCAGTTGCACAGCCATTAAAACCTCCCCTTACCTGACACCAGATTTCGGCTGTTGGCAGAGAGGAGGCTCCCAGGCCCAAGAACAGTGTTCCACAACTTCAGCACCACCTTCCCCTTTCCCATGCTAAGAAGTAAGGACCAAAATCCACACAGTCCAGTAATCTCCATCCTGCAGTGAGGCTCTGATGTGGATTAGTGCACAAAACTTCTCTACAGAAACACCATGCAGGCCACTTGTCTTTGTTATCTCAATTTCACAACAAAGCTACATACAGACCTCAATGTCCCTGTGCTTTTAGGAGAGAGGGCAAAACATCTGATATTTCAAGTCCAGTACAACTGCAATTTGCCAAAATATCCAGTTCTCTTCCTTGCCCTTATCCTCAAAATAAATCAGTTACCCCAAACTGATAGTTGCAAACTCTGATTTTTGCAGTTTCCTTCACTGTTTTATTCTGAATAGCAGTGAAGTTCAACTTCCCACCCCTCTCCAGGTCATGCAGGGGAACACTGGGGGTTTCTGGGCACAGCAGGAGCTGAAGCAGTGCCAGCCAAATGCCAGCTCCTCCCATCACACATCCACCTAGACCCCAGCAGCACAGAGAGAGGGAGTGGGTATTTCCAGACAACTTGGTGTTGACAATGCAGGAGAGCACCATTTAAAACCACTTCCAGCTATTTTAATGGAGAAGTCCTGCAGGATCACATCAGCTGGAATAAAAAGCACCATTTCTGACACCACATGCTGACTCTTGCCTCTCCTTCTTTGCAGTAGAAGGGCAGATGCGTCCAACAACAGCAGCTTTCTATTATGAGCTCCATCTCATATCATCTACCCATCCACAAGCTCCAGCACAACAGCATTTAGAGTTCTGACATCCCCCTTCCAGTGTTAATTCCATGCAAATAAAAATCACAGAGCCCTGTCACCAGTTCAGGCACACAAAAGCAATTAAAACTCTGTAACATCTATGCAATAAATACAAACTGCAAGGGTAACTTCGAGGCTGCCAGGTAAGTGCTGCCTGCAGAAAGTCACCAGGCACATACCTCTTACAGCCCAGAGGTCACAGAGACAAGCACGCCCAGGTGTTTTAAATGTATCATGCAAGACTTTAAGTATAAAAAGTTGTACAGATTTCTCTTACTCCCTGTTGGTCAATAATTTTAATCCATATGCTGCTCCTGCTGCATCAGCACGGGTCTTTTAATGCTACTACTAACGGTGAAGATGTAGACACCAGTTGCTTTGTTTTACTCTGGATTTCAGAAAGCATCGTGCCCACATAAAATTGTTTGCAGTGCAAGAGTAGGTCACATTAGGAACCAACATATTAGTCATATTAATAAATTTTTTGTCAAGGATTTGAAAGCACAGGAATCTGTCACTTCCATTGTTTGGTTCCATTAATCTTTACCAGTTTATTTATCTCCTACGGCTTGCTCAGCTTTCCGATCACTTGTATAAAAAGGTTTCCACTCTTCTACTTTTTAATTAAAAACAGAGTGGAAAAAAATATTGTGATTCACTCTCAAGACACAGAAAAATCCATTTCTAATGGAATAGAAACAACCAACACAGGCAAACATTTCCTAGAAAGTCAACAACTGTTAGTGGGCCTTTTTAGGTTAATATCCATGATATTCCTTGGCTTAATTTTACATAGAAAAGGTCACCATCCAGCACATTTTCCTCCTGCACATTATTAACCCTCCATATTCTGCAGGTCCAACAGACTCTCACTGTGACAGAGCTTCCCAAGATGTCTTCTGTGAATGCCAAAATCTCTTGTGAAGCATGAGCACTAGCTAAACCCTGCCCTGCACAGAAAGGGGTAAAGGACTCTTGGGTCAGGTTGTGCTGCTCTCCCCACTGGTCTGGATAGGTCTGACAAATTAATTTATCAAACAGTTCGGAATAAGGCCTGCAAAACCCACCAAGTTTCATGTGCTGAGTTGTCTGTGGTGCCTGTGCCCTTCATCATGGCTAGGCTTCACGAACGAAGATTTAGGAAGGCTCTATCCACATTTGTTACAAGCACACTGGTGGCTAAAAAGGCCAATACGAGATAGACACATCCGGTTGCAAAAGGCACAGCAGAAAGATTCCTTAGGTGGTATATTCTGTAAGGCACGATGCTTTCTGCGTTGTCTTTTCTCCTAAAGAGTGACCCTGCGGGCGTTCTCAAAGGAAACAGCAGTGTTATAGATGTGTTATAGTGTCTCCAGACCTTCCAATTTGAGGCCAGAGTAGACCAGTTATGTTGATCAATATGGCCGAGGCTGAGATGTTGTTTCAGGGAGCCCTTGTATCTTTTCTTCGGGGCTCCTGTGCCCTGTAAGACCAACTGTTTAACCTGTGAGGGTTTGATTTTCACAGCTAACACATGTGGTGCATGTTATTTTAGAGTTTGCAGTGGCCTAATAGTAAAGATGACTAAAAGCAAAGAAAGAAGGGGAAGTTGGTGGGATGATGACCAGCAAAACAGAGAAAGTCAGAGTGTATGCAATTCTGTTTAAAATGTGTGTGTGTGTACTCTTCAAAGCCACAAAGACAGCACAGGAAAATTTGTATTCAAGACCTTCCCGAATTCAAGTTCAGCATATTAGATCATTCCTTCCTGCAATAGCATTTTTCTTTATCTACCGTTTGCCACAACAACAAGTCAAACTCATCCACAGACAAAAAGCATCAGAGATGCCATTATCCACAAGAGACTTACATCAGGGATGAACATGACTGCAGTACCTGGAGGAAAAAAAAGTGCTGAAAATAAGATATTAAGAGCCAAATTAATTGGTGACATAAGCAGGTACAAGTACATTGAGTGAAATGGAGTAGCTTATGCCTGCAATGAATATAACCGTAAGCATTTAGCAGGTTCTTCCTCGAGTCTTTGTTTAAACAAATCTGAATTTATTAGTCTGCTGCTGAATAAATATGATAAACTCTTATTGAAATTATCCTCTGGTGAGCAGCAATAAATACTAGGCAATAGTCTTTCAAGTGATCCATTATTTTAAACTGGCTAAGAGCAACTCCAGGTTTTCTGCATGCACAGACAAAAGTTATCTTCAATATAATAACTGAGTGTAAAATAGCATGCTGCTTTGAGTTTCGGAAGGCACATGGAAACATTCCCAAGCTCAGTACCAAACCAAGCAACTCAAGACACCCCATCTCCATGGAGTTCATACAATAACAATACAGAACATTTCCATAATTTACAAACTACTATGAAATGCTAGAGGTCAAAATTTCCAGGGCATAATATAACAGGGAAAACGTGCATGGCATGTGGGATCAGCTTTTCTGATATTACAAAAAACTGGAGCAAGGACACACGCAGCATCTGTAATTAGGAAGAAAAAAATCAGCTTTTGTAAGATGTGGCACCCAAACACACGTCAGAGTTTATTTCATCAACAAGTACTTAGACACGCACATAGGCCTCATAAAGGAAAGCAGGGGGAGAAAAATCATGTATAAAGCATCCTATTTGTTCTCTGTTATCCAACCACACACCTAGAGCCACTTCAGTACTTCCCAGTGTCCTCCAAATGTGATGTTTAACAAACCTTGGTGTTGTGATACACTTTCAGCACTGCATTTTGACATCCTTTGGATGTTTCCGTCTCCAGAAGTTGAGGCTCAGGTGGCTGCTTGACCTGATACCCTGCACAGGAACTGAAAGTAGGCAGTGCCTCATCTTCTGTATCTTCTCTCCAAAGTTACCACTTATGGCAAAGCTTCAACCACCATTAAACTCTCAGTGCAGCCACTCTGAATGGCACACTGAGGAATTCCTCCAAACAGGTGACAAAAGGCCCCCTGTGGCAGCGCTGCCTCCATTCCCCTGCCTGCATCCCCCTTCCCATGGAGCAGCAGTGTCTCAAATACCACTGCAACATCTGCTTCCCAATGCAACTGTGCCTGATTGTACAAAATAAAAATCAAAACTAAAACACATAAGCATGCAATATAAAATTTGCATAATGTGAGTGAGACAGAAAATAAGACAGTTTAACTAAAGTGATTACGCAGACAACTCTCTGCCAAAGGACACCAAACAAACATACTCTGTTTAAAAATACATCTTGTACATCACTTTTACCATGTTTAAAATATAATCACACTCTTTAAACCAGAGTCATTTGCTTAAGTCCAGGGTTGTGCCAGCCCTGGGCTTTCCTCAAGACCTGACTGCAACACGCACAGACATCTCTGTGGAGGTGGAGAAGACATCTCCCCCCACCAGTATGACCCCTCTGCCTCCATACTGGTTTCACACCAGTTTCAGGTGAGATGGCACCTGATCTAAGTTGGATACCTCGATGTATAGCTGGCTCAGCAAAAACCCTACCCCAAATCATCACATCACACTTTGGTGTTTTGGCTTGATTTCTAAGGAAATTGGGAGCAGTGGAGTGAGTTCACACAAGGTTTGTGCTTTGAAATCACGTGCTTGTGGTGCACCATCCAGCACTGTCAGTTCTCAGATTTGGTTTGTTTGTGAATCAAGGTGGCAGACACAAATGCCTTCACACCAGAAGCTCTCCAGGTCAACGTGGAGGTGTTTCAAGCCACGATGATCGTCTCTGCTGCAGGTGTGTTTGTTTCAACTATGTGGTTGTCCATGTGGTTTACAGTTTATATCACAAATTAGAAATTGAGAGAGTAACCTTCTCTCCTCCTCACTACCCAAACAATGTAGCAAATACAAGAGGAACAGCTGAGAGGGAAGAAAAAGCTGTTGTACTAAATGATGTAGTCTTGTTTTTCAAATTCTTAATTCTCCCCCTCCTTCCACCCTTGGGCTTTTACACACAACATTTATCTCCTTGATAGATCCTTGAAGCTCACCCTGCTTCTCTGGATGGCCAAGACATCCCACCTAGTACACATCAGCCCTGGCACTGGGCCACCCCAGCAGGGCAGAGGCCATCTCATACACCCTGGCACAGCTCAACCAGAGACCCTTTCTTTTGTGTAATAGAAGGAAGCATAGACTTTCATGCCCTTGACTGTGAGTATACCCTCTACTACAGGGGTGTATTTTACTGTTTAAAACAAAATGTGTGTTGTCTTTTTTCAAAGCTACTTCCATTTTAGGGTCATCTTTATTACCTTCCCTAACTCCAAAAATTACAAGGTCCAGCAGACTAATTCCTAACAAAGACACTGATAAACAGGAATGGGTCAGACAACAGCTTCATCTATACTTAAGAAAATACCGCACTGCCTGCAGCCACTGGCTCTTTACTTTGGCTTTCCTTTGGAATCCCAAAGATGGCATCTTTCTCTATACACTTTTTTATCTCAAACACCTGTTTTACTGCTATTTGCCTGTGAAAACACCAGTAACTGAGAATATCCTCTGCCAAAGGGGAAGCTGTTGCCTTGATTTGGTCCTTTTGCACAGAAACCTCCACCAGACAGGAGTAAGTCTGTCCTTTCCTCCACTTCTTTCCAACCCACCCAACAAACAAATGCACAGAAGTAGCATCTATATGAAGATTTTTCATCAGCAGAACATTGCTCTGACAGCAAACTGCCAGGTTTCCATAAAACCCATCCTGGAAACAGCTGCATTTCAGATGGCCCTGAGAACCAAGGCTTAAAGAAAGTCACTGCATCTGTACCAGATCTTTGGAGTCTCTTTACCTCCTCCCTTACCCCCATTGGTCTTGTTTTACCTGAGTATCTTCACCCAGTAGCTGTAAGGGAAAGCAGACACAAGAACTCACCATTGCCATTAATGAATTGGCTCAGTCATGCCATTAACAGTCCCACTTAACTGCACTGTAGTATTCCTTTGGCAGCTTCTCCCATCATAATGTAATGCCAATCCACCACACCGTCCCAAGTGAACTGCCAGGGCTCAGTTTACCACATCACTTTATTTCCACACCAACCACCCGAAATGCTATCCCACTTGACTCTTACTGCCCTGTAATTAAGCATATAGTCAAGATCAGAGCAGTCAATATCCATCTCAGCTTTCATGAGCAAGCCACGGACATGAGGTCAAATAAAGAAGTATCACTGCATGAGGATACTTACCAGCAGCACCCTCATTTACAGGCAAACTGGACATTAATCACGAGGTCCAAGATCACGATTTTACCCTTTTGTAGTAGAGAAATTAAGTCAAGATTATATATACAGCTGGTTCTTTAATACTAAGAAGAAAAAAAACAAAACCAACTTCTGGCTGCATACATAGTTGCCTTGCCTTGCAACAGGAAGCTTTCGTTTACTGCTCTAAGCATTCAAACACAAAAATCTGTTTTCTTCCTCCTCATGCTTTAAATATTTGTCCGGGCCATTCCCAACTATCCTTTCAGCATTCCCCAAGAAACAGCTACCCTCCCTGTCCTGATACTGCTAAACACTCAGGCTCAGCTATTGATAAAGACCAGAGGGGCAACATGAGAATGGGGAAGGGGATCTGGCAACAGAAGTCTTGAGAAACCTGAGCTTCATTTTATGTTCTGCATTGGCTTCCAGGGAAACCTCAGTGTGCTGCCTGGGGCTGCCACCTCCCAAAACCCAGCACCTGGGGCAACAGTGGCACACAGTGCCTTCCCATCCCTTCCACCACCAGCTCAGCCTCCTCCTTTGGGCCAACCCAACTGCATGTGGGAAGATGCCATTGTGGTCACTGGTATCTGGGCTGACAGCATGAATGCAATGACAGCCCAAAGGAATCACCTCGCACCAAATGTAAATTACAGACACACAACATTTTATCTCCCCAAACCACAGTCCTAGGCTCCTGGCATCAGTCCTATGAACACCCCACCTCTTAAGAGTTGGATGGGGAACACATCATGTTGCCCAGCACCAGGCCAGGGCAAAGGGGGCAAAGTGAGATTTGTATATGCTGCCTGTTGAGGAGCTGGGGTGATTGTTTTGTTGTGTACACTGACCTACACCATCAACGTGCTCCTTAATACCAACATCCACCCTGATGATCAGGCAGCCCCAATTCAATCAGCATGAACGATGAGGACACCACTCACATTTCTGCCAAAGCAGCCACAGCACGTGGTGTGACGTTTACACTGGCCCTGCCTCCCACTTGACGATGCTTGTTTGATCTAACAAAACCAGAACTGCTCTAAGAGATGACATCCCCCTGTCACAAAGTCTGGGGCCATAACACCCCCTGTGCAGCATATCTGAGTGACTTTGGCTTCGGAGACCAATGCCCAACTGACCACCCTGATGTGATAGTGATGGCTGCTCCATCTGCACTGTTGAGGCGTCATGGTCACACCTAAACCCACAGACATGCTTTAATTCAAAGAATCTCCTCTGAATAAGCTTTACTTCTTCCTTGCAGGGGCTGAAAGCAAAATAACTGAGTAGCTTCCTCTTCAAATCTTTCAAGCCTCCCATTCAGCTCTTGGTTTCTGAGAAGCACAGTTGAACTCAAAATCTGTCATACTTCTCAAGGCTCCAGCTGCAGACATTCTGGACCACTCATTCTCCTGAGCCTGGAGCAGAGAACCACACAAGGAAGGCCACTGCTTAGGGACAGATTATAGAAGCTCTGAAATCCCCCTCTCCTGGCAGTTCTACTGTCAGCTCCAGCAGGGCCAGGAGATTCCCTACCTGCCCAAGCTCAAAGGAAAAACATGGAATAGTTTGAAGTAGATGGTTTCAGTGTAAGGGAGCAGAGATCTTCAGTGTGCTGTATTTCCTACAAAGAGTCTTCTTACAAGTGACTCAAGCTGCCCAAAGTGAGTTCAAGTCAGCTCTTTCTTCTGTCCCTTTTTCATCCTGCTCCTTTTCACGGGACCATATTCCTAATGATGGAAAAGTTTGAGTCAAAAGTGTCATCTACATAAAGGTTGCCTCGGTACTTTGAAGAGGAGTACCACAGAATGTGGAAATAACAGGATTTCACTTTACATGGCATTTAAAAGAAAATGCACCTAAAGCCACCACTGCACACAATGGGAAAGAGAACAAATAATGAGTCCATGCCACACATAGCAGGACTGAAGCTAAAGGCTTCAATTCATTTACACTGGTAAAGTGAAACCCAATTATTCCGGAGAAATAAGAAGTCTGAATCAGATCCACCCAAACTTTTAAACACAATTCTTTTGCTGTGAATGCAAAGCAACGTTATGGAAACACTAATGTTCTGGAGACATTAATGAATCGAGGATCAGTAAACTTTCCAGGGAGATATCTCCCAACTCTACACATAAGTGAAGCAATAACCCCGACAAAAAAATAAGGCAGATGCATTCCAGACCTTGCATGAAAAAGTGGAACATTATATACTGTGTGGGGACGACAAACATCTCAGACCATTTGACTTGTAGCTGGACTCTGCAGCCTCTGACATACTTGACACATTTAGCTTGACACGTGACATAAGACTTCAGTGCAAAAGGACACATTTACACATCAGCCTGCCATGTGGCATCCATCCTCCACTTCTCAGGCTTCTGTTTAAATAGATCAAAGACTTCTGGCCATGGAAAACAATGTAAGATCACATAAGGCAGCCGGGTGCCTCCTAACACCTTCTCTGCTGCTGCTGCTGGCCGTCTGCTGGCTGGGGACTGAGAGCAGCCACTACAGTGCTGTTAAACAACTAAAGCCAGCAATGTGCAGATTACAGCAGTATCACCAGATAAGATGAAAGAAAAGTGTATTTCAAGGAAAATGCATTTCAAGGAAATTACTCCAACACAGGGCAGTAGTAGCTTGGCACACAGCTGTGTGCAGGCACTGCTGCTGCCCAGGAAGCAGGATTTGCTGGGGGAGGATTCCCCTGCCCCAGCAGTGGGTCCCTGCACCCAAGACTGTGTCAGTGGATCGTTCTCTTTGAAGAACGAAAGATGCAGGGAATGAGGCACTTCAAGGAGAGTCTTCTTTGCGATACTATCATTTGGCAATTTGTTAAGTGCTCCCAACCCCATTGTTTCTGAGACTCACAGAACAAAAGCAGCTGCTCATCAAGATTCAAAATTACAAGGCTTGCCTTGCAGAGAGAAAGCAATACATAAGTCATATCTGCTTTTGAGAAGGCTACAATTCACAAAGAAGCTGAGCAAAGGTGTATTTCCTCTTTTATCACTTTAATTAATTGTGTAAAAAAGACCAGTGTGGAAGCAAACATATTCCAAAGCATGCTGAAGGTGCATTGCAGCCCCACAGGTTTTTTACAAAAAAGCGGATTCTTGCTTATTACTATTTAAAAGAAAATAAAAAGGAAGTAAGTTTAGACTGTGAGTTTTCTAAAAGGATTTGGTTTTCACACTTTATCTTCAGACAGCCATAAGCCACTCGCGTGTCTCGCTTTACTATCTAATTGGTTTAAATGATCTAGTTTCACTTTTTCACAGAAGAATATGCCGCTAGCATGTAGTGACAGGAAGAGCTTTTGCAGAGTAAGAGCAAGCCAAAGGGAAGCAAAATGGCATAGTGCCCTACAAACAAAGAGCAAGCAGCAAATCTAAGATGAAATGAGTATCATTAGCTCTTCAGAACTGCTGAATCCTGTGCTGGGAGTCCTGATGACCTAACTGGAGGCAGATCAAGCCAGCAACGCTCCATAGAGATGAAGATACACAGCAGTTAACATCTGACAGAAATGCAACAGGGGCCAAATCAAGGAATCCTCGCACACACCCAAGCACAAAGATGGACCATTGTCCCTCATGCTGCCAAGGACAGGTAACATGCAGGAAGGGCTCAAACCCAACTTTAAGGCTCACAGCTCAGAAATGCTGAATTGTTCATGTAGCCCACAGATTTTCCACTCTCTTATTTTACCAAAGCTTTCAAATAAAACCCATTGTTTGTAAGGAAAAAATTTCCAAAAAGAACAGAAAAAGTCTCTTCTCACCCATAGAGATCCATCAGTGCTATTCTGTGTATACACTCACACCACCTTACACAACACACCTTTGCACAACAGGATTTAAAAAGTTGTAATAACTGATTCCCTACTAATTTGGAGAGGGGCTAAAACCATACAAAGGCATCTTTATCTTACAACTAGACCAAAACAAGGCAGGAACAAGTTCATTCCTAGGCTTATAAAACAAGCCTTTACAGATAATTATGTTTTATTACTCTTCATTTTATGAGGATTGTGCTATACAAAACAAATACCAGATGCCTATTTGTAGCATTTGGGGGGTAGAAAGAATCTCCGCGAGCACTGCTGTAAGAAGTCCTGCTTTTAATTAAACACAATAAATGCATAAAAATTAATACTGCTGGAAACCAGCAGGTAGGAAGCAAATGGATGATCTGTAACTGTTGAAAGACCCTCTTCCCTCCACACTCCTGCGGCAAGAGCAGCCACTCACCAGCCTATTGCTTAGGGCTGGCGCTCTCTGAGCAAGGTTCCTTACACATGCGTTTCCCCAAAAAATTAGTACCAAACTTTTCAGATAACCAAAAGCTTAAAGAAAAATGGAAGGGAGGGGAAGACAGCAGGATTGAATACTACTTTTGTTAAAGAGACACACATGTACTTAGCCAGGAAAATCTGTAAGTAAGAGTCAAGTAGCTTAAAGATGGGGAAAGAGGAAAGAAAAGACAAGGAGGTGTAAAGGGATTTCTGGTAACCTTAAAATAAAGCAACCATCCAAAACAGGATGAATCCTTTAACTGTTAACTTGCCAGACCTACATAACATGCTCCCAAATGGCCTGACAGAGTGTGCAGGACAGGACCCCATGCCTGAGATGAGGGACACGCATCTGAAACACGGGTACACAACCAGAGGGAGGCACACAAAGCATGACCAATAACAAGCAAAGATGGGACACAGTTCCTCAATGACAGTAAAATGTAGCCAACTTTACAGCAACTGCTAGATGTCAGCCATCCACCCTCCCAGAGGCAGCACGAGGAAATCTATGTCCCATTTTCAATGGTGGTTTCCTTTTTCACTTTAATTGCATTAAGATTCAACCATGGGGTGACAATAGACACTTCTTACTTAAGGCTGATACCAGCCCTACATTGTAAATCCAGTTTTCAACATCATGTCTGACAATGCTTTTAAGTTCTGCAAAAGAGACTGAAATTGTGTACACAGAATCTCTCTGTAGCAGGAAGCCATCTTTTTTTTTATTTTAAGAGATATTTTTAAGACATGGTGCAGTAATAAATGCAAGGTAAGTAGCAGTGGGATGGTTTCCATGCTTTGCTGCTCATTTGCTGGTTTCCATCTGTTCTAATTATCAAAGCTGAGGATGGGTCTCTTCTATTACCCTCCACCAGAGATATCCTCAACCTACTTCCTAATCAAGTTTGTTTACAAATATTCATTAAATTCCATGCTTTATTGGCCCAGTCATTTAATTGTAAGACCATGGTACCACAAGCTGCAATTACAGTAATCAGTGCATTGATTATTGTGAAACACAGTTATCCTGAGACTAAAGCTAAAGTAAATAAGAACTATTACTATAAGCAGTAACTACACCAATAGGGCAACCCAGGATCAAAACACTATCTCTAAATTTTTAGATCTCTAGTGTTATACCCAAACAACACAGATAACTTCATTGTGAATTATTTTACTGTGACCTGTGTCAGAGAAAATTTTCATGAAAAATGAAAGAATAAAAAACCTTTTTGCTAAAAAGGGCTATTATTACAGGTTGCCAGAAATAGCTAATAAAACAAAAGCTGAAACCTGTTTTCACTGCAAATCACTAATGTTGTGATGCAGAAAGCGAAGAGACAAGAGTCCTAATGGCTCCACTCAGCAGCAGTAACAGAAATGAGTCCTGTGGAAGGTGGCAAGTGCAGAGTGCAATGATTTTTTGACACCTTCAGGGCAAATGGTTAAGACAAGGACCAGGTCCCCTTGCACAAACACAGAGCAAGAGTCAATCCAGACCATGGGGTGCTACACCTCCAAGCTCCACAGCAAAGACAAGCCAGGGTCTGAGGAGAGGCAGCAGCTGAGAAAATAGCCAGCCCTATGGTTACCTCCATGTCAAGAGACATGCACAGAGAATTTAGAGATGAACAGGAATTTGGGGCTTCCACTGAGCTGAGGGGACCTGAAGCCCTCACACTGGGTGCAGAGCTTGGGGAACAGCTTCTGTGGCCAAACAAGGGGCTACTGCCCACCCCACACAGAGGACCTCTTGCCAAGACAGGACATGCTAGGTCTCTGACCATGCAAGACTCAGCCGGGGACAACCAGGCGCTGCTCAGACCTTCCAGTTCTCCTCATCCTGCCCATGGCAATCCAGAAACAACACAGGCAGACGGGACAATAAGATGGTGGGTTGTTGTCAGATGAAGGTGAACGACCACCTCCTGCTAATTAACGACTCAGGCACTTGTCTCCTTACATGCCACATCTGCAGAAGCCATCTTCCAAGGAACAAAGCTGAGACTCTATTACCACTCTCCACAAGTAAATGTTGGGAAGGCCATAGAAAAGCAATAGCATTTGTGTGTGTGTGAGCTCACAAACTAACCCCAGGAACTCTCTTTATGGCAGGGGGGTCATTTACAAGGAGAGATGAGAGCAGCATGCACCCACATCCCCCCCTTTGATGTGTCACCCACCTGCCTTCACACAGCCCCAGCCGCTTGCACGCTTTGATTACCAGAGCCTTCCCCGCCACCACTTCCCTCAGCTGCTTTAATCTTGCCACAACAACAGCACCATGAAAAGAAAGGGGGAGAGGGAAGAGGATGAGAAAGAGAAATAAAAAGAGAGAGAAAAGAGATTTGGGTCTGGAAAAATCAACTTGATAGAGGAATCTGTAAAGAACTGACTTGCTGTCAGGCAGAGATGAAAGCACTAGAAATAAGGGATGTGTTGAGCGCTCATTAAAACAGTGGCATGATTCTCATACGGAAAGCATATCTTTGGCACCTGCTTGAAATCACTCCCATGAAAGAGCCACCCAACAATCTCGGACAGCTAACTTTAGCACCATTTTTATCTTTTGTTGAATATGCATAAAAGCTTCTCAAGACACGTGTCTAATCCAAAAATATAACAAGAAGTATTTCAAAATCTTGCATAAACTCATCCACAGGCCAGACTGATCATCAAGCCTGAAGCAATGCCAAACAGTGAAGCAAAACCTAAAACCAGCTTGAATTAAAACTTGCAGAACTGTAGTAAAAAAAGTAGGCAGGGAAGGGAGATGGAGAGCAGTTATGAAAATGCATGATTGCTTGAAATATCTCCCCATCTTCAAAAAGTGTCGCCTTGAAATTCATACCTGCTTCATTCACCTTGCTGCTATCAGACTTTTTATTACCCTCTCTTTTGAGGATTTGTCTGGCACTTAGTATGCAGGAGCAGTGCACAGGAATAGATCCTGCTGCCATAGATAATGCGGTTCTAAGGGAAACCCATCAATTGTTAATGGCCATGCAAATTGTTGAAACTAGAGAGTTATTCACAGTTATCTCGCTGTGATTTGGTAAGTGTCCATGCCTGATGTGATCACTCACTTGATATATTTTTCTATTACAATTCAAGTAGTAGCCTTAGCTTTTGGTTTTAGGGGGAAAAAAGCATGAGGGAGTGTAGGAGGGCAAAGGGATGTTATTTGTTTTAAATTATTTTAAACAGTCATACATGCCTTCTTATGCAAAGTATGATAAATTCCTCCCAGAGACTACAGTCATGCCTTACTGAAACATTTAAATCCCTCCGATCAGGAATTAAAGGAGTTTACCATGAAACTTCAGACCCTGATCTTACAAAGCACATTCTTATGTTCCAACAATACACATGGTGCACACATCCTTTGTGGCACTGGATCTTCCAGCTGCAGGTTGCATCTTTTTACAATTTCTGATCAGGGTTTTCTCCTGCCTATGCAAAAATTTGCTGACATTTAATAAGCTATAGGCGTCTCCTCAAATCCATAATGCATTCAGTCTCTTGCAGCAGCAACTTACTGATCATTAATTTTCAGCTTTATTGCAGCTCCAGCATATCAGATGCCTTTTTTTTTTGCATCTTGTCTGAGATTTATTACTTTTAGCAAAGTGTACTTTGTTTTTTTATTTTGTTTGCTTATTTTTAAACAGCCCTGAAGGGGAAATGTTACTCTTCTTTATAAAATAATTCTGAAATCACGCTATTAAAAAGTAAATCCTATAATTATGTTTCCCATTAGGATTAGATAAATTACATTTAATTAAAACAAAAATCTGCTAGCACCCAGCACAATGGTTGGTGGTAAATTCAGAAGATGAAACATTCATGTCTTTATCTTCCTGAAACAGCTGATTGAGTCTATGAGCAGACACACCCAAACAAGCCTTCAGAGATATAAATTCAGACATTATAAAAAAATTTGTCCCTCCCTTCAGATATTCTGATTTTTAGAAGCAGCCCTTGATTTTGTTCTTGCAGACTACAACTACAGTTTTGATGAGCTTTCTGGTACTAACCCACTGAACTACCTGACTGCACCAGGAATTCCAATATTGTGATACAATGTCTGCAATTATTCGCGAGGCAAAAACCAGTATCAGAAGTCAAGATCTTCTAGGAGAATGAAGAAAAACAGGATTCCTAACCAACACTGCCACGCTTCCCTGTTTCCAGCACTGCTGTTGGTCAGGTGATGTTCTCCATCAGACTGAGGGCTGCAGGGGTCATAATGCACACTGCAGCTCTAGGAAACTATTTATACCATGCTCCGTTTTACAGCCTCGGAAAACTAATTATTAACAGGACAGGGTCCCCCATGTACATTTGGCAAACACCATGGCATGCATTTTTCCTTTAGGAATCTACTGCTACGCACAAGCCATCAGCATCACGCTCTCAATTTTGTTTAGGAGCTGAAGAATGATTGATCTTATTGATTTGTGTCAACAGTCTGACATGGCCATATCGACCAGCGGTAATTTTGTAGGAGGAGCTGAAAAGGGAACTGGAGATAGCATTCTCTGTAACACGCCATCCAGCCCAAAGAGAAAACATTGTTAGAGATGCTGTTACAGCCGTCGACGGGACCGCACTGGGACTCGAACCGACACAAGGGAGCGATGAGACATTTCCCATGGCCGTGTTTACAGAAAATCCACTGCTAAACACCCAACTGTATAATTATAATCTATTACAATTATGCAAAGAAGTAACATTTCAGAAAGGCCTTCTCATTTCCCATTCTTAGCATTGAATACTTTTGTTTTGCAGCCAATCAACTAAATTAGCCCTAATTCTGTTTCATTCAGAAACACAAAAAGGATATTAGAGGGGGAAAAAGTGAGCAAATGGGAAATTCACTTAGGAACCCAGGAATTATTTTCTTTTCACGTATTTCTGGACTAGAAACCATCATGGAGGAAAAAAGTCAACTTACAGCAGAAGAGCTTTACTGAATTTGCTAACTGCATCACGAGAGCCCTTGGAGGAGTGATCAGGAATGACAGTGCTGCAGTGCCTGGAAAGGCAGTGGCCTTTGGTAGGGGCAGAGTGAAGTAAGGGAAGTTAAAAGGTTCATATACTAATGTACTACATATCCTGACTCAGGACAAGTGTCAAACCCCAGAAGAGCTTTTGTGGGGATTTCCCCCTGCCAGACACACAGAGAAGAGCTGCTTTATACTGCTTCTGACAACTGCCACCTTTTATGAGAAAATCAGTTTAAACCTTCACTCACTGATACTTCTTGGAAAGGGGATACAGAAAACATGAATGAGTAGTATCTTAGCTTTACACAGTGCTTTTTCTAAACATGGCAAAGCATTTAAGTAATCCACGAAATGCTTGGGGAAGGCAAACTGTTCTTCTCATTTTAAAAGCATATGGAAATGTAACCATGGTGGCCAGCAGCAATCCTGGCTGTCCAAGTACAATCTCGAAACCACGTGTGCTACAGGAAGGAGAAGGCAGGAGGTCCTACAACAGCCCTGCCAGCACTAAACTTCACCCAGGGACTGCAGGAGCATGGAGAAGTCTGTCTCAGTGAAGTACAAAATGGGAACCTGATTTAGCCAAGATGAACGTCTACTACCTTTCAGGGAACACCCACCTAGCCTCCTGTCCACATCCTGGTTGAGGAGGCAGCACTACATCACTTGAAAAACTGAGGTTAAATCCCAGTGAGAGGTCAAGGAAAAGACGACTGGGGAAAACACAAGATATTTAAAGAAAATGGCATCTTTTTTCTCCTGTTATTAAGGAGGCCTAACCCTCCTGACTAGCTTACAGTTATGTTTTCTTATTCTTAGAAATTATAGCATTTTAGGAAGTTAGATTGCATTTGGAAAGCCATCAGCCTGGCAGCACTCATGCCAGTTCTTTCCCAGCAAAGCAGTAAACCACAACATTTTGCTGATAGGCCCCGTATTTCTTAAAACATTATTTCCCTCTTCTCAGGTGAAAATCTCCTCTCTTTTGTTGTCATTTGGAATTCATTTCCTTAACTTGTTTCTCCTGCACCACTGCAGTGTGCTGATCTCCAACCTCTCAGTCTCTAAAAACCCTCCCAGGTTTTGTGGCACCCATGCTACAATACCAGGACAGTTTCTTCCAATGCATGGCTGACAACTGTTATAATTTATAATTTGCTCTATAAATGGAAGAAAGGATTCCCACCATCCTCTGGCTTAGATCTGGAATCACCCCTGTGCACACCTGGTGTTGCAGGCACCTCCTGCTGCAGCTCCCTCCCGCTCTGCCTGCTCCAGAGATGTGGGGATGAGTTGGATCAGCATTACCTAGCACCGATGCTCCCAACAGCTGACTGAGGAGGCTCTTAAATTAAGGGCAAAACAGTAATGACACATGTCCTGTTTCCTCCTGAAATTTGGATTGAAAAAAGAGCAACACAAAACCTCATATAAAAGCACAGCATAGCTGGATGAACAGAGTAAGAGGAACAAATCTACTGCTCTGTGTAAACCATGAGAAGGTTTTGAAACCTATACGTCTCAAAATACTTGGCAATGTGGAAGGCTGCAGAACCTTAAATATAACCTGAAGTTATACTCACACATTCTCACAGGCTAAACTAATCTCCACACAGCACAGGACAGGAGTATAAATCTTGCATCATCATCTAGATATAGCCAAGTTCTGGAGAAGTCAGTCACCTCTGCAGCTCAGAACACGGCATTTAACTCCATTCACAGGTCAGACAGTTATCCACGTACCTACTGATTATTTTTCTCTGGTTAGAAAAACAGTTTGTTTACCCAAGACCACAAAACTCTGCGGATTTTCTGAAAGAAACCCCTCAGAGAGAAAAAGAAAACAATCACAGATAATACTCCAGATTACAGCACATTCTCTTGACTCACATCTGTTGTGTAAATAAGTGCCTCACGTCGACCAGTTTCATTTACTTCCCTCTCCCGCGAGCAGCGGCTGCTGGTTTACTTTCCAGTGGGCTGTTCCAGGGCTGTATGTGGGGCAAAAGGATTATTTCCAGCAGAGTCAAACCAGTAGTCTTTTTTGCTCGGGTTTGTCTTGAGCTGAAACTCCTCTCGTTTAATCCCATCCTCCCAGCAAGATGCACTACTTCAGAGCTGCACGGACGCAAAGAGGTCCACAGCTGGGAACACTCTCAAGGCAGCAGGGAGCAGCAGGAAGGTGCACACAGCCCCCCAGGAGAACCCCAAACTCAGCGACCCCTCTCCCTTAGGAGCAATTTCAGTGAAGCTTACCTTAGGCCACTACAAAATGTCCTGCAGAAGTCAGAGTTTTCTCTGTGAAACACCCAGCCATGGAGGGCAAGAAGGCCGGAGCACTGTGGGATGCTCTGCAGCACATTCTTGCTGAGGGCACCTAACTGGGGGCACAGGAGGGCTTCATCTTCCAGGGTAGCTGGAAATGTTACTTTTAGCGCCGTTCTGATCTGGGTTCAACAAGCCCTTCAAACTACTTGTTTCAAGATTAATTCTACTTGAAATTAAAATGATGACTCATATATTTTTTATTTGGGTTTTGTTCTATCATCAAGTGTCTCTTCAGTGATGAGTACTTATCAATAAACTACCCAAGAACAATTTTCCTGGGCAGGAAAAATTAAAGCAGACCCCTCTGGCCGTGAAAGCAGTGTTCACCTACATTCTGCATGCAGAACACACCTGCTGCGGACCAGATCACCCATCTACTGTAATGCTTTGTCACCACAGAGCCTCGTATGAGATGCTTCATAGAAAGATGCAGAAAGGCCTGGGGCAAGCAATTATAATAATAACTCGCCCCACAAAAAAACTTAATTACTTGAGGTTAGAAGGGCGCCTGGTTTAATGCCCACGGGCAGGGAGGGTTCCTCTGCCGGGGCTAATTCCACACACCCGGCCACACACGCGGCAGCGCCCAGCACTGCTCACATGGGGAAACACTCTCATGCACATGCATCCACCTGCTCCCACACCTCTACTGAGTGGGAAGAGCCTGGTGCAAACAGTCAGGAGGATAAGAATTGCATGGCTGGCTGTGAGCTCAGGGATGCTCCTGTCACCCCTGCTCCCAGCTCCTCCCAGGGCCCTGCCTGCACCAAATCAGCATCAACAGGCCCATAAGGACACTCTGCGATACATACAGAGAGCAAGAGGAGGAAAACAACAGAGCAAGTCCTGTATTTCTCAGACATACATTAATGCTTTGTTATTTACCTGCTTACTGCATTTTGGAATAAACGTATTGTAAACCAGGCAAATTTCCAGTTTCTTGAAAATCGATATTAAAAAAGTAGTCTGGTGGTGACAGGTCTCTGCAGGAGCCAAGATACTCTGGGAAAATGCCCAAGCTCTCTCAGTAGTTTTTGAGTTTTATCCAAGCTCCCAAAGCAGCCTGGTGATATACAAGACACACAGACTGGTTCCCATTGCAGTTCAGATGTCCTGAAGAACAGCCATCCAGAACCTGGGTGGTTTCTCAAACCCATCCTAAATAGCTGCAAATGAGCTGACTCGGGAAGGCTTTTATATAATTCAAAAAATAATGCAGTGAGTGATGAAGTGTAGCATTTACATTTGTATTTTAATACAATACACGGAAGCTCAGTATGTTGAAAATACAAGAATTTCGCCTTTGTTTGAAACATGCACATACATGCGTATGCAGCGCCCAGATTACCATCACATGTTGGGCAGGCAAGCCTAAGCCTTACTTCACATTCTTCTGCCAGTCTTGTGAATGGCAAACTCATCCCTAGTGTCTATGTCTACCACTTCTCTTTTTTCAATATGTGTATTTTATTCCTGGTGAGAAGGAAATGAAACTAAAACTTGCATCTCTTCCCATTCTGTGCCTATTGGTTGACTGTGACTTTTACTCAGGATTTTCAAGGTGGGAGGTTCAGAGATGATTGATGCGTGTTCCACCAGTAGAGTGCACACCAGGTACTGGATACCAGGCATCAATGAAAATGTTCAGTTGGATATATTCACCTGTAAAAGTACACATACGACCCTACCTAGTGCTATCATGTGCCCTGCAGAAATGTTTCACAGGTACAAGCACACAATGTGTGTGCACCCAGCAGTCCCAGGCAGATGTGTGAGCAGCTCCTTCCATAGGTTCCTCCACCACATGCCTCCAACCTCCTCTGGCAAAACCAGTCCCACCTCATGAGGGTCTGTGTATTTTGCCTACCTTTCTCAGTTCAGTCATGATCGCTCAGGCTTTTTGAGCGCTGACTAGTCACAAAACTTAAGTCTGTAATGAACACCTCACTATACTAAATGTTCTCCACCATAGTTCACATTTCTCCAAAAAGACATTTTTTTCCTCACTTCTCCTTCCCCGTTTTACTCTCTTCAACCTCATTCATTTTTCCCGTTTCCTTCATTATCATTTACTTCAGCTGTCCTCCACGGATGAGGAAAAAGTCTCCTTGAATGAGCTTCTGATGAGACCTTATGTTTTTAGATACCATCACCACTACCCTCTCCATCTTCCAAGGGCAGAGTTGCTGTAAATCAAAGAATATGCCACAGACATTATTTACTTTTCTAGAAAGGTCTTCATTTTGGTGCAAATCTCTTCTCTGCATCTGGCTTTACTAGAACATTGCATTCCTCCATTTCTTTCAGTATCCGTAGTCATTTATATTACCTTCCAAAAAGTAATTATTTGGAACCAGTTAAGCCTGTATATGAATTCTGCCTTTGTTTAAAACACATTGTACATATGTATATATTTAGACTGTCATTAAATATTTAAGAGGTTGTCTTCAAACTTCAGCAGTAGCAGTGTTTATTCACTTAACCCTTTGTGAAACTGAAAGCTTGAGGCTGAAATCCTATTGTGGAGGAATTCAGAAAGCCCAGCTGCCCTAGTGCCGGGTGACAAAGGCCAACTTTGACAACCAAGGACATCGCAAAGCAACCAGAGGTTTTCTTTGTTTTCCTTTATATCCTGTTTGCTAGTGGTCTAATCATGATAATGTAATTCATTTTAGTCTGCATTAACTTTATCTGCTGAGATGCATAACTAGGATGCAAATTAATTAGCTGTGACATACAGATGGATCTTTCAATACAATTCACAGAGTCAAATACACACATGCCCAGCCCTCCTTCCCCCAAGTAAAGTAAGACATTCTACACGTTCTTCCACAGGTCAAGAAGTCATCTTTGTTGGTATCTTCAACCTCCTAGAGAGGAAACACCACATCCTGCAGACAGGTGGACCTCATGCAAATACAACCCCAAATACTCTGTCATAGATGAAACCCCATCACAAGTAACTTGCAACGTGTGCAAGCTTAACACAACATAACGCCACCACCCTGTTGACATGAGGTTAGCATGTTTTAAAATCTGGTCACCTAATTTACCCGACTTGGCAAGGCCTCTACCTAGAGTAAATCATTCATATTTCACCCTGAAAAGGACTGGTATCTCAGGGCCAGTTCCCCATGGCCAGGGCACCCACACTCTTGTCCTTCACATGAAGTGAAATGGTGTAAAGATCACAGCAGAGGATGGGAAAACAGGCACAGAAAACCAAAATATGCAACTCCCAACTCTATACAGATATGCAAATAGATGTATCCTGGAGAGTATGTTTTTTCTTCTTTTTGATTAAAACCTTGAGGATGCATTGTTGAATCCAAGCCCAAAATGCCTCACAAGAGTCCCTCTGTGTGCAGTTTTCAAGGCCCAGACATATTTAGAGACATTTCTTTTCCCAGCAACTACAGCCTCGTTGATCATCAGATGCTGCGAAAGGACAGCAGCATCTGACAGTTGTCCAGGATGGACAACGGAGTCCCTCCTACAGCTTTCACACCTGGGTTACAGATCAGCACAGAAGCATTTCAACCGCCTGGCTGCATTATCCTACCTTGAGGATGTGACCCTGTCACATTTTATAAAGGGAGTGAGGCATGGTCCCTATTTGCACAGAGGAGCCAGAGGCCACGGAGGACATGGTGCTGGGAGATCACCAGATGGCATACTTTGCTGTGCATAGGCACCAAAGCAGGAGTGTGAAGGGGCAGCAGCAAGCTCTGGCAGGTGCGCTCACTCCGGTAAGATGCTGGGTCAAAGAGCTTCAGCATTTGCAGTTGTTCAGCAGAGCAAAGCCCATTCACCTCAGCAGCTCAACCACAGATTCAGCCTGCCTCGGTTCTTAAGAGTAATCTTGTTTTCTTGTCAACATCTTTTTTTAGTTCCTGTCTTTTAACAGCAGCATTGCAACAAATGTTGAAGCCTCTCCACACTACCTCAGATACGGCCACATGTTAGCAGCAAGTCCACTTTTTGTATGAACAGCACAGCAAACCAGTTGGGTTCATGCTATTGTATCCCCTGAGGGTTGTTATGTACACCTCTCACTACAAAATAAGTGGCAAAGACACTTTGGGAGGAGCAGAACTCACAGGGAGAGGTCTATTTTTTATTAGACCAAATGGCATAGCTGTAAAAAAATTGACTCACTCAAACCACAGGCGGGTATGTTTGCTTTTATGACACCTTGACAGCACACATGGTATACTGTGCAGCAAATAACCAGGACTTTTCCCATCTCTAAATTAGCTCCAGTGCTGAGATCTAAAAACCAAAAACCAGCACAGCCTGCAAAGCTGCAATTGCCAGGTCTCCCTTTTTCCCCACAAAAAAATATTCCCTGAAGGAGATCACAAACCAAAGGGACTCCTGGGTGACAAATCATGAGCTTAGCTTAGTATCTCTACTGATCACCCGTCACTGCCGCTGTATCGTTTCCACGTGCATCGTTTTGCCATTCACCCATCAGTTTCCTGAAAGTGAATGGGATTAAAAGTCCACTGACTGTTTGCACTGCTGTTTCCTCCCCCTCTGCAGCAGAATTACAGTAACCGAAAGGTGAGCAGAGTTCACACAGGCACACGCAGGCTTCCTGGCTTGCAGTGCTGACCTTCCCCATCTTTCCCAAATCCCTGGGGATAGTTTCAGTGCAGAAGCAGGCAGCCAGTCGGAAATTTTCATCAGTATTAATGCCAACGTAGTTTCTTCCTAACTGCTCTCCAGAAGTATTTTTCCACCCAGGTTCCCTTGTGCACCACAAAACCCTCCAGCTGTTGGCAGCTCCGGGTGCAGCTCCACTGCTGTACACCCAGTGCTGTACAGCTGGTCTGCTTTAATTCAGCGTCTAATTCCTGCTACCCAGGAAACATTCTCATGTGAAAAACTTCATATATATAGGCACCTACTCTGCAGTAAGAATAGTGGTGGTCGGCATTTAAATGAACTAATCAGTTGCAAACGGCTTAGTCAGCATCGCAGTCCTGGAGGTAATTCCCAGGAAGCGATTTTCCCGGTAGCTATATATACAAACGCGAAAAGCAAACTGGAATACAAGGGCAACAGCACAGCGAGACAAAATCTGGCTAAACTGTAACATTACCAACAAATAAAAATAAAAGTCGGGAAAAGTCAAGGAACCGAGCAAGCACAGGATGTGCTCGCATCACTGGTGTATCCTCTCACACGTAAAAGACAAAAACTCGGACACAGGACGTGAACACAGTCAGCATTTCTTTTTCCTCCTTTCTTTACTGATGTTGCGCTAGTTTGAACCGAGGGGAAAAATACGGCTAGGCAAGTTCCTGGCTTGTCTGGGGAGACACACAAACACCAGCCAGACGCCGGGCAGTGCTTTTTGGAGAGAGCATCTCAGTCATCGCCCTCAGTAACCAACCCTCTGCAGGAGCCAGGGTCACACACGACCTGGAGAGGGCTGAGGAATCGTACAAACTTTGTTTCAGGGCAGAGAGGGCACAGGGCATCTAAGAGGCGCTGGGAAGACAAAGGGTAGTGCCAAGTGCCAGTGCATCCTCCAGCAGCATCTCCGCCGCTGGCCACGTTTGGAAAGCCAGCGGGCTGCGGATGCAGGTCATCAGTCCCTGGGCAAGCAACGCCACGGTTGCAGGACACCGCATCGCCCTTCAGTGCCTCCCCGCCGGCTCCCCCGGCCAAGGCAGCACCGAGCCAGCCGGCAGCATCACGGGGGACAGGGGAAGCCACCGACCTGCCCAAAGGAGAGCTGGAGGCTTTCCTCTGGCCACTGAATGCGCATCGGTACACATCTGCTCACATCTGCCCGGTGGCAGGGGCTGCCTGCAGAGCCGGGCACGCCGGCATGTCCCTGGGGACACAAGCACAGGGAAAGGGGCACCGCTCACTTACTTTTCGTATTCGGCGTTGTCTCGATCGCAGCGCGAATCCTTGTGCTTTTGCCAGTCTTTGCCATGCTTGCAGGTGGTCAGGAGGACAACATCCTCTCCGTTATGGACGTGATATAAGGCATTCCTGGTGTCTGACCCTATCCCCGTCAGGTACCTTTTCCCCTTGAATACCAACATGTACTTCCTGAGAGGAGGGATGGTGTTAAACCTTAAAAATCCCTTCTCCCCTCCTGTCCTAGGATGATCCTTAGAAAAGAGTGGGATAGAAACGTCAAAGTTGGGTCTGAAGTTTTCAGTACTGATGCTGGCTTTGGCCAGCATGGCCTGGCCAATGTCGAACCCCACATCCTCGGTGTAGTCGGGCCAGGTGCCGGAGTATAAATTAAAAATCAGGTGGTTTCTGCCGTTGTTCCACAGGTGGAGGCTCTGTACCTTGGAGCGGAGGTTGTGCACGTACTGGGGGGAGAGCTGGTCCCGGTCCAGCGTGTCCAGGCTGAGGACGAAGAGGCAGGCCTGCCCGGGGTCCGAGGTGTAGAAGCGGGAGCCCTCGATAGCGGCCAGGACGTTCTGGTAGCTCTCGGCGATCTTCTCTCCC